>NC_066304.1:600000-1200000 GCF_905404315.1 Leptidea sinapis | reverse complement strand
TCATAATTGAATCTACTAATGTATAATACAAACATTTTAATGTAGCTAAGGGAACTTTAAAACTTAAGTGATAGAATTTACCTAAAAGTATCCTTAACTTATTACAAATAAAATCTATATGGTGGGACATGAAAAAAAAAAAAAAAAACACAAACCATGACACGTTTGAATCTATTATAACACCAAGATAAGTTATACAATTAACTCTTTCAATTGGCTTACACTTACAGTTTGTAAAATTATTATGAAGGCACAGTAAACTATGTATATACATATTCGGGGGTGAATCTGTGAGGGGTAAATATGGTGAGTGAATAACAACTAGTTTATTTTTTTCCAAATTCAGAACTATACCATTATCGTGAGACCATTTAACTACGTTATCTATGTCTAACTGTACTAAGCTACACGTTTCAGCGAGGTTGGTGCCGGCTAGCAATGTACATAAATCATCGGCAAAGATGTAAGCTGAACAGTGCCGAATTACTTCACATAAGCAATAGCTTAAGCAAAAAATATACTTGCATTAGGTAGCAGATGGGCCCACATCCGGACCCTTGTGGTAGTCAACATCCCACCTTGGTCTCCTCGCTGAACGTGTCACCCACTCTAACACGATAAGAGCGTGAGGTGAGGTAGTCGCGAAACCATTGGTTCAGCGGCTGTCCCACACCACACTCGTCCAATCCATTCAAAAGGGTGTCCGTTTCTAGTGTATCAAAAGCTTTTTTGAAATCGTAAAATATAGAGACAACTATTTTTTTATTTCTATATGTGTATTTATTTCATTAGTAAATTTAGATAATAGTGTGTTAGTGCTTTTACCTTTTTGAAATCCATGTTGGCATACATTTAGTATTTTATTTTTTTGTAGAAAGTTTTCAAGTTGATTCACAATATACTTTTCAATAATTTTATCAATACTTGACAATATAGCTATAGGTCTATAGTTAGAAAAATCTTTACGATCACCTTGCTTATGAATGGGACGAATTATAGCTTCTTTTAATTTAGAAGGTAATTTATGATGTCTAACAGATAAATAAAATAAAATAAAATAAAAAAGCCTTTTATTTCTTACAGAAATGCTGTTTACAAAGTCGATTAGTTTTGTTAGTATCAATAAGAAAAAAGATTAAGTAGTTAGTTAATTTAGTTATTATGTTAGTTTTATAAAAAGGAATTAATTTTTATGCATTTTATTCTGCAAGAACCCCTCTGCAGGTAAAGGCCTCCTCCAAATTGAGCCAGTTTCCTCTGGATTGCGCTATTTGTATCCAGTTTGGACCCGCTGTGTGTTTAATTTCGTCCTCCCATCTGTTGCAAGGTCTCCCTTTCTTTCTTTTGCCCACTGGCCCCCTCCATTCTGTCGCTCTTTTTGTCCACCTTTGATCTTGCAGGCGTGCTATGTGTCCTGCCCACTTCCATTTTAATGCACGAGCTTGTGCTAGACCATCTATTGCTTTTGTGGTGTTGCGTATTTTTGTATGCCTTATTTTGTTTATTCTTTTTATATTTAACATACTCCGCTCCATTCCCCGTTGGCACGTTGTTATTTTATTTATGACATTTTTGTTAAATTTCCATGTCTGACAAGCATAGGTCAGACAAGGAATAAGGCAAGAATTCATAACCTTAGTCTTTAGTTGGATTGGCATGTTGCTCTTAAATATTTCCTTTAAGCTCCAGTATTTGTTCCATGTTAACTGAGCTCTGCGCTCAATCTCCTGGTAGTTGTTTGATCTGTCGAAACTTATTTGCTTGCCTAGGTAAATGTATTTCTCGGTATAATGGAGAGGCTCGTTATCGACGTATATTTGTACTTTGGCGCTGTTGGTCATTACCATAGTTTTAGAGAGGTTCATTTCTAGTCCGGCGAGTTTGCTAGCTTGGTTTAGTGACTCTACCATGTACTGTAGTTCTTTTCCTTTCTCTGATATCAGCACCAAGTCGTCGGCAAAACGGAGGTGGCTTAAATACTTAGTTTTTATTTTTATACCACGTTCATTCCAGTTCATGTCTAACAGATAAATTAACTAAATTAGCTATGACAGGACAGACTTTATCAACAACTGACTTTATATCAGACATGCGTAGGAGATCGCTACCAGGTGATTTATTTTTATTCATATTAATAATAATTTTTTTAACATCACTACTAGTGACTGGTTGCCATCTCATGCCCACATCACACTTTACCACATAGCTCTCCCTTTGTAAAAATTTATCACGCGATAGTTTTATAAGTAATAAAATATTGCCTATATATATATATATTGTACATCATTTTGTTCTATTGTCAATAGTTTTTGCAGCGCACGCAAAAATAGGTTTTCGATTTTACACCTTGTGTTACAAAATAGCAATTTTATTACGGATCCCTAATTTTGAAAAAAAAAACATAGCCTATAGCCTTCCTCGATAAATGGACTACCCAACACTGAAAGAATCATTCAAATCTGACCAGTAGTACCAGAGATTAGCGCGTTCAAACAAACAAACAAACACTGCAGCTTTATAATAATAATAATAATATATATAGTATAGATTAGATTTATTTCATTTAAAAAATTTGAAGCAAACTTGTCACAAATCTCTTTTTGACTGCCTTGTTTTACCATATTTCTTAGTATCAGATCATCTAAAGATTGTCTAGGTTTACCCAATAAACTATTTATCTTATCCCATATTTTTTTAAATATTTTTATTACAGTTTTATATAGTTTGTTTATCATACTCTGATTTACACTTAATAATAGCTTTATTACACTTATTTCTAAATTTTGTATAGTATAATCTTTGTATCATATTTTTTGGCTCATTGCACCATATTGTAAATAACCTATCTCTTTCTTGTATCATTTTCTTTAAAGTATCAGTTATCATTACATGTGTGCGTTTTGTAACATTCATTGTATATATTATTAAAAAGACAAGTAAAATCTTTATATAATTCTACTGGACACTTAAAATTCAATTACTCATCAAAGTTGGTTAATTATAGTTTTTCTCTCACTAAACGATTGTTAAGAACACGGCGGGTGATGGGCTGAGCTGAGGCTGGTTGGTCTGATGCGTGAGGAGTACATTTCCATTTTATAGATGCTGCAATATAATAGTGATCGGATATCTTATGTTTTATTACTGCTGAGTCAATTAATACTAATGGTGCTCTAATGTAAATATGATCAAGACACGATTCTACCAATTTGCCCATAATTACTTCCCTCCTAGTTACATCACATATGCATCTGGTGACGCCATACTCCGCTAATACATTTTCATATAATATAACATGGTTATCTCGGCTATTTAAAAGGTTTATATTTAAATCCCCACAAAATATGACTTTTGAGCGTTTTGGTAGATTATTTAATAAATTTCTAAATACAATAAAATCTTGTATTTTGTCCTGTTTATAAAATCGGGGTGGTCTATATATAGCTATTAAATAGAATTGTTCTCCATTAGCATCAAGTGTAATAGAAACGCACTCTGCAGATCGCATAATGGTTGTACTCACGAACGCAGCAGTCTCGTTCACACACACGTTGAGCTCCAGTCGCGAGTAGACCAGTACCCCTCCCCCACTGCGCCCCGTACGGGTATAAACATTGACACGAAAGGAATGTTATAGAAAGACATTAAGGAATAATTTATGTTTGGTTCTGTTAATTCTATAATATCTATTTTACTTAAATCATTGCCGATAGTAACTAAGAATTCACTAAAGTGTTTTTTGAATGATCGAATATTAACATGTAATATGCTTAAGTCACTGCTATTGTGTATTTGTTGTAACCAAGTATTTAAGTTATTAACACACTTATAGTTTATAGATCCGTCAGTTATGTAGTCCATGTTTAATAAGTCTGTGAATTTTTCAGTAAGTAATAAACATATTATTACATTTTGGCAAGTTACCTATTAAATAAAATAAAAATAAATGTTCACTTTCTAATAATTAGATTACTTATATCGCTTTCGGCCCTTACACATATCACTTTTTCACCTTCAGATTTCTTGACCAGGATTTTTCCATTTGTTACCCAAATATACTTATAAATTCCTTGTAATTGCTTCTTGACACTCCATAGCAGCGTTCGAGTTGATTTAGTTAGATTTTCATTTATATACATTTTGCTTGTATTCGATCCACCTGTAACTATATTACTTGTGATATCCGATAGTTTGCGGCGCTGGGTAAGCCAGTTGTCCCGTGATGTAGATCCAGTGGTCTTGAAGCCCACAATTATAGGTGGTGGTTTGGTGCCTACTTTGTATAGTCTTGAGCGTCTAGCCCATTCTGTGTCGGAGCTACTCGCATTTAGTTTTCACCGATTTTGGACACTATTTCTTTCACACTCTCTCCGTGAAGCTGTTCAATACCCACTACTTCAATATTTTGTTTACGTGATGCCTGCTCAAATTCTTGAATTTTTTGTTCGAAGGAAATGTTTTGCTTTTCTAAATATACACATTTGTTGCTTACATTTGTGATTTCTTTTTCCAGTTTATGAATCTTTTCTTTTGATTGTTCATGTTGAGTCATATTTATCAGATAGCATAATTAGACTTTGTGTAATGGAATCCAGTTGTGTTTTGAATCCCGGGATAGCCCCAACCTTTTTTTGTATATCCTTGAGAATTTTTGAGTAATCTTGTAACTCTTCATCCTGATCTTCATCTTCTGATCCTTCATCTTCACAGTTATTGCAGTAAATGCGGTTTTTACCATTTTTAATGTCTGCTGCTAAACCCTTTACACATCCCCTATGAAAAGTCCCTTGGCAAGGCCCTTGACACATGAAATGTGATCCTTTTTTCGCTAGCACTTTTTTACATTTTTGGCATTCCATTATTTAAAAACACACGCGCGGTCAGCAATGTCGGAACATGGCGTGTTTCCCGACCTTCTGAAGTATAGTAAAATTACACCAATTTTTAAATTGGGACTCACTTCTGACCCGAATAACTATCGCCCTGTTTCAGTGTTGCCGACCCTTAGTAAAATTTTTGAAAAAAATATTTTAAGCCAAATGCTTACTCAATTTAACACTTATAAGTTACTTCATATTAAACAATTTGGCTTTACTAGGGGACGCTCGACTACGGATGCAGGTGTTGAACTCATCAGGAATATTTTTGAGGCCTGGGAGGAATCACAGAATGCACTTGGTATCTTCTGTGATTTATCTAAGGCTTTTGATTTTGTTCAACATTCAACGCTGGTCAGGAAGCTATGTCACTATGGTATAAGAGGATCTGCACTCGATCTTCTGATCTCATATTTAAATAATAGGATTCAGAGAGTCGAGGTAAATGGCAGGAGATCTCCCGGGACTCCTCTCGGTATGGGGGTACCACAAGGGTCTATTCTTGGACCCTTCCTTCTCTCTATCTATCTACCTAACCTTGTAGAAAAAAAACACAAGGTGGTATTGTTTGCTGATGACACTTCACTTATATTCAAAGTGAAACGAAGCCAAGATTTATACGACGAAGTAAACAATGCTTTATCTGACATCGTGTACTGGTTTAGCGCCAATAACTTATTGTTAAATAATCATAAAACCAAATATATTAAATTCACAATGTCAAAAATGTAGATGCGAATATTTCATTAAATGGAGAGGTGGTAAAACCAGTGGAATCTGCTGTATTTCTTGGCATTACTCTTGATTCCAAATTGCAGTGGGGCCCCCATATTGGCGAATAGGCTTAATTCTGGAGCATATGCGGTTAAGAAAATTAGACGGTTAACTGACATAGATACGGCGAGATTAGTATACTTTAGTTATTTTCATAGTATTATGTCCTATGGTATATTGTTATGGGGTAGTGCGGCCGATATTAATACTGTCTTTGTGCTGCAGAAGAGGGCTATTCGCGCGATTTATAACCTAGAAAAATTTAAAGAAATAAACATTTTGTCTGTTGCTTCTCAATACATTTTTGATAATGTTCTATATGTTCATAAGCACATTGAGGAATTTTCTAGAAACTGTGACATTCATAATGTTAACACGAGGGACAAACATAAACTTGTTATGCCTACTACTCGGTTGGGTCGAATTAGTAAGTCTTTTGTTGGGCGATGTATATTCTTCTACAATATGATCCCAGAAAATGTACAAAACAAATGTGTTACGAAATTTAAAAGAATTGTTAAAAAACGTTTGTGTGGGAAAGGTTATTATTGCATAAACGATTTTCTTAATGACACCACGGACTAAGAATAAAGCGAACACCCTGAGGCTCTTTAATTATAAATGTTTATTGTACGATATTACATTGTAATCCATATTTTATATTAAAAAAAAAGCCCGCTGAGTTTCACGCGCCCATTCTTCTCGGGTCTCGGGTGAGGCAGTCTCTTTCGAATGGGTGGTAGTTTTTGACGTTCAATAAGTGATTTTAAATGCTATTTTGAATAAAAATATTTGAATTTGAATTTGAATTTGTGTAGATCTTTGGGGGAGGTCTTTGTCCAGCAGTGGACGCCTTCCGGCTGATGATGATGATGATAGTCCGTGGATAGCGACCATTTAGCATTATTCCAATTCACCCAAGATTATGATATCACGTCGTCAATTGCCGAATGAAAGAAGCGCATGAGACGATCAGTCTCTGCGTTACCAATAAGAGATATATGGCATACCGGAATTATAAGCCGTAAAAACTAGTAAAATATTTAATTACCTAGCTAGTTTAAACCTTAAGGAAAATGTTCACCTTGACAGCTCTAGCGTGACGTTTAGCATGTATTTATATTATGATTTAAATCATTATATTTGTTTCACTTCCTTATGCTACGTGATTATTAGCATAACAATAATATGGTCGTGACAGACTCAACTGTATGTTTTTGTTAGTAATAACACATGTACATTTTGATCATATGTCATTATTTAGAATACAATTATAAATAATCGTCCGTAACGTTTCTACCTCCAGGATATGCAATAAGATAGAAAGACACACGCAAAGATGCGGCCACGGTACTAAAAATATATGTTTTGTTAGATCCCTAATGAACACACATATTCGGCGAATTCCCGAATATGTGTGTTCATTAGGGGTCTTTCTTCGACTTTGGCAGAGTCAGTCTACTTACCCTCCTGGGGTAAAATCTCTCAAAGTACCGCTGACATATTGCGGTGGAGAGATGGGGGCCAGTTCTCGACCTATATTTATATTATGTCCACTACTTGACGCCGGTTTTCTATGCAAGGATTATCATAACCCGGAAGAGTCTGGCCTGCTCGTGTAGTCGTCACAGGATGGCAGCGCTACTCTCCCACATATAAAGTACGCTCTTAGTCATCTCATACGACATCCTTGGGCCTGTGCCTCCGCGCTGGGACCTGGCGTTGTGCTTACGTTCATACAATTTACCACAACCTGAGAGTTGAACAAAGCATACAAGATTTTATAGCGATACGTCACTCGAATGGTTAGCTCAGTTGGTTAGAGCACCGGCACGGAACGCCGGAGGTCGTGGGTTCGAGTCTCGCATCGTTCATAAAATTTTGTTATTCAAATTTTATTTGTTCATACAATTTGAGTAAAAACTTTATGAAGACGATATACAAGACGAAAAACATTTTTTTTTGTTTTATATTAATTGATAAATTAATAACATTAAAACATAATATGTATGTATAATTATAATTTAGTATATACTCGTGCTCCCTTCGTCGACTCCAGCCGATTTTATGCGAACGAGCGGCACTTATTCAAATTCAAATATTTTTATTCAGAATTCAAATAAAAATCACTTATAGAAAATTGAATACTACCAATTTATATATACTATAAAATGCCAATTTTTTTTGTTACTTTTTTATTGGCAAATATACATAGACTTTGCAATAGAACAAACACTTTTAAATAACTTTGAGTATTTTTTAACATACACAAGAAAAGATACATCATAATTATATTATAAAGATCTCTCACTTCATAGTTCATATAGCCTCTAATCATTAAATGACAAGAGAATATCTTAATTACGTGTCTTAGAAGTAAACTCTGTTTTAATTGTTTAAAAAACATAATGTTTTTTTGATAATCATCAAGAAACATTAAAATAAAAATTTTATGAAATAAACATGTTACTATTGAAAATTTATTGAATAAGGCGTAACTTACATCAGCGCTCTTCGACAACAATTCCCTTAAAGCCTCGCCTAGGCGAGGCCTCTATCGCCTCGCCGATACTAGTATCGGAATACTAGGTTTCGAGCAATAGCCAATTCCGTGGTCATCTTGAGAACAAAGCCAAATTTGCTTCGAAGAAGCTGGGGGGTCATTAATAGAGCACGGCAATACTTCAAGCCGGCTCACATTCTAGCACTCTACAAAGCGCAGGTCCGGCCACACATGGAGATTTGCTGTTATCTCTGGTCTGGCGCACCCCAGTATCTACTCGATCCATTTGACCGCATGCAACGCAGAGCAGCTCGAATTGTCGGGGACACAGTGCTCTGTGAACGGCTGGATCACTTGGCATTGCGTAGAGACGTCGCTTCATTGTGTGTCTTCTACCGCATTTATCACGGGGAGTGTTCCGAAGAGCTGTTTAACCTTATTCCTGCCGCCGAATTCCACCTTCGCACGACACGCCACAAATTAGGATATCATCCCCACCATCTGGATGTGTGGCGGTCCTTACAGTTCGGTTTTCAAGGAGCTTTCTTCCTCGTAGTACTAAGCTGTGGAATGAGCTTCCTTGTGCGGTGTTTCCGGGACGATACGACATGGGTACCTTCAAAAAAAGCGCGTACACCTTCCTTAAAGGCCGGCAACGCTCTTGTGATTCCCCTGGTGTTGCAAGAGAATGAGGGCGGCGGTGATCACTTAACACCAGGTGACCCGTACGCTCGTTTGTCCTCCTATTCCATAAAAAAAATACTTTGCGGAAACCCATAATTATACAAATGATTTAAGTTTTCTTTAGTGTTAATTCCGCTAATATTTGTTTTTAAAACAATTCGACACGTGTGCACGAGACTCAATGAGTCTCGTGCCAGATTTTGGCGAGACAACACGTCCTGAGGATGCCTCGTGTAGAGGCGAAACACGTGTTGAATTGTTTTAAAAACAAATATTGGCGGAATTAACACTAAAGAAAACTTAAATCATTTGTATAATGTTACTATTGCTTTACAATATATTATTCTTGATAATGTGATATATTTCCGTAGGGACATTGGTAAATTTGCTGGAAACTATGATAATCATAATGTTGAAAGGACAAACTTTTTATGCCTACTACTCGGTTAAGTTGAGTCAGTAAGTCATACCTCAGATTGGCAATTGAGACATCGCCCTCAGGCTATTAAATAACACATTTGTTTGGTGATGATATTATATAAAATAAAAAAAAAGAAGAGGCCCGTTGGATTTCTTGCGGCCGTTCTTCTGAGGTCTGAGGCATACTTTTTCGAATTGGTGGTAGTTTTTGGACTTTCAATGAGTGATATCATATTTTAAATATTTATTTATATTGAGGACGTGGTTAGGAATAGCGCGAATAGCCCTTTTCTGCAGCACAAGGAAAGCATTAATATCGGCTGCATTGCCCCTGTATAAATAAACAAGGCAATAAACCAGATGAGCGTGTTAGCTCAGTGACATTCAATACAGTTTACAAAATAAAATGTGGTGGGCATCTATTTCAGTAACTGTTAAAAAAATATCATTTGAAAATTATGGTCATTTACTTTACAGATCACCCAAACATAAAACTTTTTATTACGCAAGGAGGTCTACAATCAACAGAAGAAGCAATTAATGCTGGAGTACCGCTTATTGGTATACCAGTGCTTGGTGATCAATGGTATAATGTGGAGAAATATGCCCGTCACGGAATTGGCATTAAACTTGATATGGACACATTGAACGAAGAACAATTTAAAGCAGCGGTTGATAAAGTCTTGACAGATAAAAGGTTTAGTATGACATGATAACTTATTTTTTTTTTTGAAGTGAAAATTAATAATAATAATATTAGTGAAAATGTGGCATATTTTTATCCAAGAAGAGGGAGAGAGCGATTGAGACCAATTGAGAGAGAGAGAGCGAGGTAGGAGTATGTATGTATGTAAACAGTGTGTAAAGAGTGAATTAAATTTATAAATAAACATTGTGTGATAAATTCTTTTTTCTAAATTTTTATTTTAAAAAATAATAAATTAATAATTTCTAATATTAACAAGAAGCACGTGGCATATTAATTAACAATTTTGACGTTCAAGATTTCAATAAATTATTTTTCATAAAATTTATAACAATTAATTATAATCCACACACACCAACTACAAATTCAGGAACGACAAAAGATGCACTTTTTACAAGATATTTAGAAAATGTTGAAACACAAACATATATTTCATATATTGTAGTTAAATCAAAACATCAAATATTCTTAACGTCGTAGAAATAAATGAAAAAATTGAATTCCAATTGGTATTAATTTTCTACACTTTTATTATTTTAATTACAATTAAATTCCTGACATATCCTCCTTTTTCCCTCCCTCTAAGTCTCGGAAATCTAAAGCTTTAGATTAATATATATAAACGAGATTTGAAAATTAGTTTGCCAAAGAAGTTTCACTTCTGACAAGTGTACTTTGTACGCATGCAATTATTACTTTCGTATTATTATTAAATATTTTTGAAACAAGTATAAGGAACAATAAGGATTGGTCTGCGCTGCGCTCCAACTAGATACCGCAGGCGTAGTCGCAAAGTGCGGTAACTAATACTACGCGCAAGCTGGCCTACTCGAGCCAGTCTCGAACGTCAACATTGTGACGTTGACGTGCTATATGTTCTGTTAAACTTTTATAATAATTGAAACTAAAATGCCGGGTTGCGTAGTAAACATTTGTATAAATAATACTACAAGAAATAAAACAGACCCTGGGATCACATATCATCAGTAAGTATTTTATTAATTTCAATGTAAAATAACACGAAGCGTATGTTACTAAATTTGAAAGATGCCATTGAATGTCAAGATGCCACGCAGATAAGCATCTAATAGTTTCTGTAATAAAAAAGCTATTGTACTTAGGTAGTGCGGTGTCTAGTTTTAACGCAGCGGAGACCAATACTTAATCTAAGTTTGTGCATTTTTTGTGCAATTGACTGAAATAAAACTAGTGATTAATTGTTTATTTTTCTGAAATTTTGGTTTATACTTTATTTTACTGATAATCTCGCTTAAAAAACAAAAACGCAAAACCTATAGATTCTTGCCAAATTACAATTGACGCACCGCATAATGTATGTCGTGTTACTTAACTTTAGAAATTGCGTGAGACAGATGCTCTTAATTAGCGTAATTTAAAAAATTTCATTTTTCAGTTATAAAGAGAATATTCTAAAGCTTCGGGCACTGTTTAATGATCAACCTCAAACTGCCTTGGATCGCGCCATCTGGTGGACAGAATACGTGTTACGTCACAATGGAGCGAAGCATCTTCGATCACCGGCAGCCAATATGTCCTGGATGCAGTATTATGAAATACAATTGATTCTAATAGTTCTTATACTTGTACTCCTCTGCAGTGTTGTGTTAGTCATATCTGTTCATGTGTTATGGAAATATTGGCTTCCGAATTTGATGAAGCATATTAAAATTAAAACTGCATAATATAAAAGAACTGTAAGTGCCAATTTAAAAATATCAATAGATAGAAAATTATGTATATGGTGACAAGCGCGGGTACTGTATGACGCATCCGCCAAAGTACAATTTACTCAAGACATTCTGAAATAGATTAAGCGTAGGTACTTCTAAATACAATGAAGTTAAATATTATGAAGGTATTTTTATTGTTGACTAGTTGACCCAGCAAACGTTGTATTGCCATATAAGGTAATAAAAAAATTAATAATTACAATTTTTGGGGTATAAAAAATAGATGACGGCCGATTTTCAGACTATATAATATTTAGGTTATATAGTTATTTTATAATTAGGCTATCTAGGCTATCTAATCATTTACGGGTGTACAAAATAGATGACATCGGGAAACAGCTGTTATATTTCTGAAGGTTTGCCAAGAAGTACTTAGTATCATTTAGAAAGAAAGATATATAAAATCTAATTAGTTATTTATTTTAAATTATTCTTTCAATTTGATTTCTGAACGACGAGGGACACATCAAAGGAAATACAAAATTTTTGTTAATATTAATTTTTTTCCGGGAATTTTCATATTTATTCACCTTTTGAACCTTGGACTTCCACAAATAATTCAACACCAAAATAGGCCAAATTGGTCCAGCCGTTCTCGAGTTTTAGCGAGACTAACGAACAGCAATTTATTTTTATATTATATATAATATAAAAATAAAAAAATTTATATTATATATAATATAAAAATATAAATATATAATCGATAAACCAGGAGTACATAAGTGAAGAAGTAATAGTGATAAAGCAAAAATAATAACTGTATAAGTAATAATATCTATTATATAACTCTAATCAATTTTAATTATATCTTTATTTAATTTATTCATTTGTATAATATGTGCAGTTAATTTTATTTTTTACTGGCTGACCCGGCAAACGTTTTTTACCATATAAATTATTTTTAGTGTTAAACCGTTTCTCGGACATTGCAACATTACTTTTTTTTTTCTAAAATAAAATATTTTTTCTAAAATAAACGTAGCCTTAGTTACTCCTTATTACTTCAGCTACCTGCCAATAAAAGTGTCGTCAAAATCGGTCTAGCCTTTTCAGAGATTAGCCGGAACAAACAGAAAGACAAACAAACTTTTTTTTAAGTTGTTATTTTGGAGTATGTACCGTATATATATTCATAAAAACGGTTATTTCAATATTAAAAACACACACTCCAATTTTATTTATATGTATAGATGTTTACATACCGTTCAACAGTTTGTTTGTTAACTAAGTTTAGGAAGGGCACGGTACAGGTTGCCCTAGTACGGGGTTAATTGTTAACCTCAATGAGAATTTAAACACTACGTTTTAACCTTTTTGTGATTTTTCCTTTTGTGAATAAAGATCATGGTTTCTTTTGTTGGTATTATGCAGTTTTATAAAGTAATACTTAATGAAATAGCTACTTTTTTATGAAAATAACTGATGAGACGATCAGGACGTTCAGCTGATGGTAATAAATAAGCTTGAAAAACGGAAAAATTCTGAGTGGCACCACAATTGCACTCGTCACCTTTACACATAAGATGTTAAGTCTCATTTGCCCAGTAATTTCAGTAGCTACCGCGCGCTTCAGACCGAAACACAGTAATGTTACCACCTTACTGCATCACGGCATATATAGGTGCTGTTGTGGTACCCATAATCTAGGCGGCATCCTGTGCAAAGGAGCCTCCCACTGGTAGGAGTCTCCCACTGGTGCTTTAATATTTATAGCGAGTGCGGCACATTACTAGAAATAATACTCTAGTATTTGGTTTCTAAACCAGAGCTGTTCCTTATTCAACCATTATTAGGTACCTAGTCAATTTTTGTGCACATATTTTATTTACCAAAGAGGATGTAAATACTATGTAATAAGAGGCGGGGCTACCTAAGTAAAAATTTAAATCTAGTTTAGTATGAAACGTGCAGTTATTTGACTTAAGTTTGAAATAGTAGTAATTACAGTACGGCGATTGGCGACGAAGTATAATCCGGCTAAGTTTGAAAGCGAAAAGTTCGGCTATCTCCGTTTTAAACAAGATTATGGCCGTCATCTGTCAATCTATCAATGACTGCACGTTTCATACAATCGAGTGAATCGCTTTTTTGTTAGAGTTAGAGAAACTTACTGACTTGACTTAAGTTCCTGTATCCTCTAGCTGGGCAGAGGCATCCACAGTGCATCTCCATCGCGATCGGTCCTGAGCATCTCTCTTAATTTCACTCTAGCTTCGTCAATGACAGTCCGCTGCCAGGTTTGCTTGGGACCAGAGGGTCCCAGTCTATGGCTTGTCAGTGGCCTATCCAGCTCCATTTACGGCGTTTCATCTGTTGGTCGATTAGGACTTCATGACAGCGTTGCCAAAGATGATCGTTGGAAATTTTGTCGGGCCAGTGAATACCGAGGATATTTCGAAGGCATCGGTTAACGAAAACCTGAAGTGGATGAGAGATGGACTTGGTGACCTTCTACGTCTCACATCCATTCATCAATACGGTCTTCACGTTGGACCGGAATATTTTGATCTTAACTCTCCGTGTCAGCTTCTGTGATTGCCATACGGCTCGGAGCCGTGCAAAGGTTGCTCGTGCTTTGTGTTCGCTAGGTTGATAATTACAATTAAAATTATCTATGGCCTACCTCTAAAGAATGCCGTTCATCTATTTCCCGTTATTTGCTCTTCTGACAGGTCTGGTCTCCAGATATGATTTTTGATTGTTTTATATAAAATATAATAAGTCAGTTCACTTATTTATTAGTGGACTGCTTGTACGATATTATTAAATCTTAAGGTGACGGGGGCAATTTTGGTCAAATTGCATTGTGCTTTCCCTTAGATGATACTCAGGCGGGCCATCTGTTTGTATCACTTTTTATGTACTTCCAATATAACATATTGTGAGAAAATAAAATCACGAAAACCGTATCTAAGTTACCAGGCTAGCATAAATTAAAGAGAATAAAAGCACATGTTACTGCAATATGCAGTGGAGCGCTTGAACAAACAACGTTAGCAGATTTATCTCGCTTGTTTGTTCTAGATCGCTGATATCCGATATATTTACAATAAACAGAAAGAATACCGGTTCTAATATTTGCCTTGTTATATATGTTTCTAATATCTTCTGCTTACACAATTCAATTTATGAAACACAGTTGCAATTGGTTGTATATTTTATTGATAACTATATCTACATCTTGACTACGCCTATAATATTTTGTGTAACTAAATTATTAGAATAGAGTGTATCACGTTTAGTGAAACTAAAAAAAGACTATGTTTGCTGTGTCCGTAAATAAATTAGCAAATAATTAAGTTAATTGTTGTGGTACTTCAAATAAACGATACATTAAACAGTTCACCTACTTAAGAAATAAACATCCTGAGTGTAGCAAATGAGAAAAAAAACCTAAAACCATCAAAAACATAACTTGTAAAAAAACCACATCTCCCTACTCAGTTCTTCTACCGTAAAAAGTTGTGAGACCCATGTATTAAGTTATTACGTAATTAGCTCACCTAACAACATCTTATAGTCACAAGATCAATATTAAAAATATTTTATGTTTTAAATAAATAGATTAACTTCAACTTTCAAATGTTATTAAGATAAAATGAATTTATCGAAAACTAGCCGGCCCCGCCCGCTCCACTGGGCGAATTTTAAAGGGAAATAAATAAATAATAATTAGTATACATAAACCATCTAGGATAAATTTCACATCGAATGGTGGCAGTTTCATGTCGATACGAATAGTGGTTTAGGCGTGATTGAGCCTCAAACAAGACCATTTTCATTATCAGGTTTTCTAGCAAGGTAGGCACTGTACATCGAACTAGTCGTAGTTTATTAGGTTATTTAGGTTATTGTAGTTATTTAGGTTCATAACGAGGTAGGCACTGCCTAATTGCCAATATGATATGGACGCCTCTGTTCATTATATATAGATAGATAGATATATATTAGCCGTTCCCGCCCGCTTTACTGGGCGAATTTTACAAGGAAATAAATTAAAGAAGTAATGTTGGAATTCGACATTCGGAACAAAGACCATTTTCATTATATATATATATAGAAGAAGAAGATAAGAATATGATGAATATTACCTCCATAGACATTGTGATCCTTTCAAATCAATGATTTTATCCTTTGCCTACCCATATTACAGTATTTTCCCTTGACCAACTGCTTCTATGAAGCTTCCTTCCTTAGGGTGGAGACTGGGTCTTGTTAGACTCCGACCGGAAGTCATTTCCTCCCAGTTGAGCACTTTTGGATTGCTTTCCTTTAGGTTCTGAGAGAGTGCTTCAATCTTATGGCAGACAAAATTATCTGGGATGCTCATTGAGTAATAAAGTATATTTTCGTATTATTTCGTATCTAGTATATTATAATGACATCAAAATAATTCTAAAGGAATCAATTTTGAGAAAATAAATGCCTTTTATGCCTTTATTATATGTGTTAGTTTAACATTTAAGTCTTTTTTTTATGAAAAAAATGGACGAGACGAGCATGACGTTCTGACGAGCTGATGTACTGCCGCTAAGGATTCTTGAAAAACCCAAAATTTCTGAGCGGTATTACAATTGCGCTCGTCACCTTATTATGTCTCATTTGCCCAGTAATTTCACAGGCTACGGTGCCCTTCAGACCGAAATAGCAACATTTACACATTATTGCTTCACAGCAGATATGGGCACCGTTGTGGTACCCATAACCTAACTGGCATCCTGTATAAGTCCTGGTTTTTGTTTAAAGAGAACCTTATCTTCGAATAGAGTGACTACATTATATAAAAGTACAAAAATAATTATTATTGTTCAACTTTCAAGTCGAAAAGGAATAAACTGTATATAGCTAGAATTAAAACATGGCGTTAAGTTGTTACAATACATATTATCTTTAAACACTATAATAATTGCAGTTCGCAGTTTGTTTTTGAATGGCACATCAATTCATTGCTTTCCTGTTGTGTTCCACTTAAACAAAAGACTATGGTAATGTGAACAGGGACGAATCAACTATTTTAAATACACACACACAGTGTAGGAAATAAAGTTATAAATAAATAAAACCTATGTTACTTGGACGCATATGTAAAAGACATATTACAATTTATAATAAATTTCATTTGTTTGATAAATTCAACAATATTATTCTTATAAGCTGTATTACGTGTAACGTGTTATGGTGTTTTTTTTTACATGGGAGATGGCACTGACTGTGTGCCGTGTCAACCGAGTCGATGACGGGTAATAAGTATTAAAAGAATCATTTTTTTAATTTTTGGGCAGAGCCCTGGTTTAATTAAACAAGATTATAATCACACAGCATTTATCACTCATTTAATTAAATTAGAAAATAGCAAAATATTTTTCGGCGGACTAAGATGGAAATGAAGCCTGTTATTATTCCTGGTTAGATTTTTAATACACTTCACCAATAGTTAATAAAGATAAAATTCACGCTTTTACCCAATTAAAGTATTTCCTGTAAAACTAGCCGTCTCGGTGCTAAGAGACCGTCAACTCTGGAGGCATAGGTTACAGGATGAAAGAAAGAAAGAAAAATGTTAATTGTAACATATAGTATGTTACAATTAACATTTTTCTTTCTTTCTTTACCGTACACAAACAAGAAACAAAATTGTGGATTATAATGTTCTATATGTTGGCACCACTATGTGGCTCCCAACTCAGCATGTTGGCTAAATTGAAAACCAGGGCTGGTGTTTTTTTTACTGAAAATAAGGGACGAGACAAGGAAGGCGTTCAGCTGATTTTAATTGATACACCCTGCCCATTACAGTTCAGTGCCACTTCCGATTCTTGGAAAACCAAAAAATTCCGAGTAGCACTACAATTGCGCTCGTCGCCTTGAGAAATAAGATGTTAAGTCTCATTTGCCCAGTAATTTCACTAGCTCAGGCGCGCTTCAGTGTGAAACACCATAATGTTTACACATTACTGCTTCACGGCAGAAATAGACACCGTTGTGGACCCATAATCTAGCCGGCATCCTGTGCAAAGAAGTCTCCCACTGGTGACCCGTTGGGCCATTTGGTGACGTCGCTTAATATAAAATAATGTGGATGTATTATTTTGAATGAATATTTTTCTCCTAGAGTACGGCCCTGTTCAGATACACCTACATTGTTTTTAATATTAATTGTTCTCTTCCAGATAAACGCGCCTTACAATTTCCAGAGAAAGAAATTATACGTAAGTTTTTACTTACGTAAAAGGTTTATAATTATTACAACTATTATTTAATAATCTTATATCTTTAAATGAACAATTCTTGTACATATATACGTAATCTGAAATTCGAAAACGGCTCCAACGATTTTCATAAAATTTAGTATACATCCCTTCTTTCTAATGTTTAAATTATACCTTCATAAGAGATACTTTGAGGTAAATGTTTACAACGAGACAACTCCCTTGAATGAAATTTTCTCAGAGGTGCCGCAAGGTAGTATATTGGGTCCCATTTTGTTGTAATATTTAATGCCCACCTGCCAGCCCTGTAATCTGTATCTGAGAATGCAACAATCGATTCAGCCAAATTACAAGCACTTATCTATACGGTTATAGAATGTTTAGATAAATAGAGTTAATACTATTAATAGGTAGAGTAACTCGACTTATGTAACTTTCACCCTTACAAAACTGACTAATACCTCAATAAAACTTTATTATAAGAATTTCTCTCAAGCTGAGAGATTCCAATTTTTTCCCGATTACGAACTTCAGACTGACAAAGTCGCGATTAATATATTCACCAGTATAGTCATCATATTAACCAGTTAAAGATCTAACTACACACTTATCTTTATTAAGATCGCACAAGTCGTTCTTGAGTTATAAAAGGACATATAGATATACAGACAACAGTTTGAAAAATCGTAGACTTGGTGTCAGTGAGTCTTAAAATCATTGTGTTTCAAAGCATATCTCAAAAAATTTAGTTACTTAGGGTTGAAATTTACATAATAATATTTAATGATTAATTTGTATTAGTGACCGCAGCGTAGTAGACCGCAGTGAATTCAAAAGGTAAAAAAATAATATCCGGACGATCAAGCCTTGCTCGGATTTTTAGGAATGTACAAATCTTGAACAAAAAGAAAAAAAACTAATAGGACATCTAGATTCAAACCGGTGTCTTCTGCTTTCCGGATCACCCAATGTCCCATCTGAGGTATTATAGTCTTGTACATAGTGGTAAAATTTACCTTTGTATTCTAATGTTATAATGGCTGTTTCTCATTAAAACACGGATACTACTATATTTTTTCAAAGTTAAACCTGGCTAGATCGATTTATCGCCCCGAAATCCCCTGTATACTAAATTTTATGAAAATCGTTGGAGCCGATCCCGAGATTCAGATTATATATATATATATATATATATATATATACAAGAATTGCTCGTTTAAAGATATAATATATAAACAGAAATATATGTTGTATTCAATTTAAATTATCCACTGATCCTCAGTGCAGTGGATAGGGAGCTTAGGTACCAATATATCACTTTGCTATTGAGCATCCGACGTACAAGGATTTGATGGATGGAGGCTAATATCAATAGTGAAGGCTTTCACAACATCTATTACAAAATAAATGGATAATATCGCCATTATATCGATAAGCAAATTAGAAATAACGCTGTTATACAGTGAACGGAATTTACATTGATGACGTTATAGAAAACATTTTTCATGACAAACAATATATTATTTCAGTTACTAACTGTATCTATATATTCGTTTGAGTATTGTTGATTATTATTTGAAAATAAAGTTTTAAAGTATATTTCTTAGGGTTTCGTACCTCAAAAAGAAAAAATGGAACACTTTGTTGTCTATCTTATCTATAATTGGGAGGCTCCTTTGCACAGGAAGCCGGCTAGATTATGGGTACTAAAACGGTTTCTTTACTACAATTTCTGCCGTGATGAAGTTCTGTGTAAACATTAATGTGTTTCGGTCTGAGGGGCGCCGTAACTAGTGAAATTACTGGGCAATTGACACTTAACATCTTATTTCTCAAGGTGAGGAGCGCATTTGTAGTGCCGCTCAGATTTTGCAGGCTTTTCAAAAATCCTGAGCGGCATTGCATTGTAATGGGTAGGGCGTATCAATTACCATCAGCTGAACATCCTGCTCGTCTCGTCCCTTATTTTTGAAAAAAAAAATATCCGTTTGTCTGTCTGTCAAGACCCTTTATCTCGAGAACGCGTGGAGGTATCGAATGAAATTTAACAATAATATAGTCAAGTCTACAGTCTCCTGAAGCTGTGTAAAAATCAAACTGATTCTGACAGACAAAACGATCTATTTATCAATTTCAATAAAATACAAAACGAAATGGACTTGTATAAAGTATCCGAATCTTCAATCTGTAGTACAGAGGAGTGTCAAACCTTCCTACCTAAAACCAAAAAAATATTTCAACAAAAAGTTAGAAGCATAAAACGCAACATTGATGGGTTTTAATACTCATCAAAAGTAATGTTGACTGGGATAATATAGTATTGACAGAGTGCTGGCTTTCATCCACACCATATATACCACTACCATAGCAGGTTATAATTTCTCAGCAACAATAAAAAATTTAACTCAAAATGAAGGTGTTGTCGTATATTATAGCCAGTATCTAGTTGCTACAATCGGAGAGCCCGAAATTCTAGATGCAAAATGCCTACTAGTAAAGCCGAGCACCAAACCAATAATTCTAACTATATATCGTCTTCCCGTGTATAAAAATATTGATAATTTTATTCAATCACTGCATAACGTATTACTTAAATACTGTTCTATACAAAATATTGTAATATTAGGAGATATAAATATAGATATTGTGTGAAAATTATACGGACGTTAGTAGCTTTACTTTTTTGGATATGCTTAATTTGTTAAAGACGAAGAAAAATGCTCACTGTCTAGTCCTGCAAACTTCCCTTACTGACCATCATAGCGTCGTGCTGTATTTAGCCTCTTATCATGTGATTTAAAAACATCAAACTTTAACCCCCTTTAACTGTCTCAAAACATAAATGATGCTACTGATTTTTTTTACATACGCTTCAGACATTAATTGCGTCCAATTCAAGAAGTGTAATCATTTCAAAGCGTAAAAAAATTATAAGGCCATGGGTAACACAAGGTGTTTTGAAATGTATTAGAAATCGCGACAACCTGTATAAAAAACTGAAAAGCAACCCAATAATACAATTCTTAATACAACATATAAAAGATATAGCGACGCTCCCAAGAAATAACTCGGCAATGTGGTATATTTATAATTGATATAAAGATGATATGTGAAATTCGGCATCTACGGGCTGAAATACACCTTAGCATTTTTTTTTCAGATTTTTCCATATGATATTTATTGAGATATTATAGCAAACACTATTATTGTTAGGAAATGAGAAAAAAAAATGTCGGCAAGAAACCTGTTATAGGTCTGTACAAAAAAATAATTTAAATTTTATTTCGGTCAGTTACGTTTACCGGGTTATTGGCGTCAGTTTTTACAGTGCAGTATTTGGTAAACATCAATACGGGATTCTAGTTACAATAATTTTAAAATAAGTATTCCATAATATACATTATCAATGTTTTTTAAATCTAGTGATGGCTCATTTATGTACCAAACTTTTCAATATTTATTCCAAATTAACAACTAGCTTCTGCCCAAACATATTGGAGAGTACATAATGTAGCGTTTCTAGTCTAAGCGGAGATTCTGCAGCTATCAATAGAATTACGACAAATCCAGAAACAATTTTAAATCTCTGATTGTATTTAACAAACGCTGATTTCGTGGCTTCCCCAAAGTATAACACAATATAGCAACCTCATCTCAACATCATTTCATAGAGCATTGAAAAAGAACACCTATTAAGTTCATAAGGAGCACAATAAATAGATAAGAAGATATATTATATGACACATTAAAACTAAATCAAACTTCAAAAATTAATCACAATGTAACCTTAACCGAAAACACTTAAAATAATCGCGCACATGCTAAGGTTTTTAGCGACAACGAGGACAGTCTAAACTTAATATGGGAAATAAGTAGGGAAGAAAGAAATGTAACTTTTAAACCATAAGAGCAGCCAGAAAGTAATAATGACACAATGTTGGCTGGTAGAAGTTCAAGGGACCGCCTGCATATTTAGGCAGTATAAAGCAAGCATGGAGATAGAATTGTAGTTATACATAATTTATTAATCGATATTGAAAACATACGCAACTATTGTCATGAATCCAATCTAGAAAAACCTAAAAGTCCTCAAAAATTTCGGCAAAGCTTACAAAATATACAATTTAAAAATTAAATCCTGAAAAAACTATAAGCTGTCTATGTGTATAAAGGGTTGTAGTCAATAATTTTGTCAATCAGAGGGACAAGCTATATTTCACAAATTTTATAGTCTGGCTAATCATGAACGTCAATGGATTTAAATCAGTAGATGTGTTCAAGCATAAACTATTAAACGAATGACCGTAAAAACAACACTATACTATCTTTCAGAAAACTTTAATAGGTATTTCAAAAATGTATCGGTTTTATACGGGGTGGTGCAAAAATGACAGTACGAAACTTTTTTAAACTAGCAATATTCTAACTATTCATTTTTCAAACCCAAAAAGGACCAGCTCCATTTATCAACAATCAAATGTACAACAAAGCTGTGGAATGAGCTTTCTTGTGCGGTGTTTCCAGGACGATACGACATGTGTACCTTCAAAAATAGCGCGTCCTCAAAGGATGGCAACGATCCTGTGATTACTCTGCTGTTGAAAGAGAATGTGGGTGGCGGTGATCACTTAACCCGTACGCTCGTTTGTCCTCCTTTTCCAAAGAAAAATATATTATTGTATTGGCGGTGCGATAACGACAGATTGTTTTCCGCTGGGCTGATGTCATGGAGTTAAGCATGAGCGATTCATAATCAAAGAAGTTGTTTGTTATCAATATAATTTTGAAGACTTGAATATACAGAGCTTGATATGAATACCACTAACTCTACATCAGGCAGTCAACGACGAAAGCGTACGAGTATTCAATAAATAGCAGTATACTTGTATAATGTGCAGTTGGAACGTGCCTACCACCAACCAATACCAATAAGCAAAGCTTTGCCAGCAGATGTTTTGAGTTTGTGTAAAAGTTGAGCTATTCCTGGGAGTTACCATCGTTGCTCTGTTCTGAAGCCAGGAACGAAAATATTGCAGAAGAAGAAAAAAATTTAAGTTTATGTAGCTTAAAGTTGATTTATTGATTTGATTCATTGGGTTGTTATTATTAATAAATGTTCGCCTTAAATTGACACGTCCAATTTCATTCTGTGGTCTAATTAATATTACTAAAATAATCGAATTATTGTGTTATTTATTCATTTGACATAACATAGGCCATATATGCTTAACACGGGGCAAGATAATTTGTGTGAAAAGTGTGTCAATATTATATATTATAATTATTTATATCATCTAATATTACATTTAGAAACTTTAATAAAATCAGTATTGACATGTAACAACTGTTATTTATCAATACCGTATTTATTATTATTTGATATAACCTCAATAACTCGGTAAAAACACGTTATGTATCTTCCCTACAACAGAAAATAATGCTGTAGAAGCATTTTATGTAATGTTACGAAGTATTATATTTGATAAATTTACTGCAATAATCCCGTAAGTACTATTACTGTAATATTTTATGTATTGATTTTTAGGTATCATTTGTTTTTATAAATAACCGGGTTTTGAATAAAATGAATTTCATCTTATTGGCACAGTTAGAATTCACAAAAAAATAGCTTTCATTTGATACATCAATGTCTTCGATAGTCCTACTCGTTGAAAATATATTCGATAATATCAGTAAATCTTTTCTCGATTACCGGGTTATTGCTTGGGGGCGTCGATAGAAACTACTGGTCAAGTTTAATTAAAAAATTAAAAATTGATTATGAAAAATTGCAGTTACAAGGTGCCAAAAATAATAATAAAAAATTATGGAAGACTATCACTAAGAGATCACGTAACAAGCCTCATCAGTCTAACTTAGAACTTATATCTACACCTAATCCGCAACAAAAAATTTATAATATAAACCAACTCTTCGCGTGCGTTGGAAAAACATTAGCTAAGAAAATAACCAAAAATATTAACACTCAAACTACACCAATTGTCTTAAAGTCTCATCTCCACTTTTTGTTTTATTCCCAAGCAATGTACATGAAGTGTCAACAATTATTAATAACCTTAAACTTAATACTGCCGCTGGCCTTGATGGCATTCCTCCAGAAATATTAAAATCCAATGTGGATACCTTATCTGAGCCAATAACATTTATTTACAATTTAGCAATGTCTACTGGTGTAATAGACCTATTTCGATACTCCCCACATTGTCTAAATCCTAGAATAAGCTAATATTAAACCTAATATTTAACTTAATACTAAAATAATATTAAACTTTGATTTAATCTAATCTAATAATAAAATATAATAAGCTTATATGCTCAATTCCTGTTAAAATTGTCGACCAAAAATATGTCACGAAGAATAAAGCTGTACGATCATGCCTATTCGTCTAAAATTATTTGAATATAGAATGATGCAATCTACCAGAGCCGAGACCGCTGTCTAGGTTAGGATGGCACTTTCATGTTATTGAATCCATGACGAAACAACGGCCGTTTCAGGTTCCCTACGTTCATTTAATATTCATCAGTAATAGAAATTTAACTTAATGTATATCAGTTACGAAATAGATTCTGAGAATTATTTTAATGTAATAAACTTACAGCATCTATATAGCTGTAGTAGTATGTCTAGAAGTAGGAATATGTCATCGTATTTCACATTTCTGCTACACTCTAGTTAATTTCTTTATACTTGAGGTCCCATGAACTAAGAGCACATAAGAAATCAATTTCGATAGGATGATAGGTGCAATGTGAGGAGACTAGAACTTTGAATAGGTGATGCCATGAAGGCGAAGTTATTTTGTATGTGCATTTTCTTTAGCTGACATTCTAAATTCTAAATTTGTATTCACTTTAACTACCTATGTATTACCCAATATAGATAGATATAGATAGGTAATTCTAATCCAATTATGAAATTGACAAACTTTTTACACAAATCATATCATGCCCCAAATTAAAAAAATATATAGCCTGTGTTATGGGTTGCAAGACAACGATAATTTAATACTACATAATATACTTACGTAAACATACATATTTTTTTTTTCATGGAATAAGAGGACAAACGAGCGTACGGGTCACCTGGTGTTAAGTGATCACCGCCGCCCACATTCTCTTGCAACACCAGAGGAATCACAAGAGCGTTGCCGGCCTTTAAGTGAGCTGCACGCGCTTTTTTTGAAGGTACCCATGTCGTATCGTCCTGGAAACACCGCACAAGAAAGCTCCTTGGAAACCACACTGTGGAGGACCGCCACACATCCAGATGGTGGGGATGATATCCTAACTTGTGGCATGTCGAAGGTGGAATTCAGCGGCAGGAATCAGGTGAAACCTTCGTTAGCTGTTCACCGCTATTTTTTTCGACGTGTTCACAGCTGTCACAGCTTCTGAGGTTTAAGTATGGAATTCCTGTTTTGCCGTTCTTGCTAGTTTGATTTAAAAAAAACCATTTGGTGTGAGATTTAAAAGCAAGGTAAGCTCGTAGCCGCGTCGTGGGGCGGATCGTTACCTTCCCTAAGATAAATGCGAGGGAAGCGAAAAGTGCCACGTGACGTAACGCTACGTAAGACTTCAAAAGAAAACAAATGACAATTTCATTTTTTTTATGACAATAAGGGACAAGACGAGCAGGACTTTCAGCTGATGGTAGTTGTAACGCCCTGCCCATTACAATGCAGTGCCGCTCAGGAATCTTGAAAAACCCAAAAATTCTGAGAGGCACTACAACTGCGCTCGTCACCTTGAGACATAAGATGGGAAGTCTCTTTTCCCAATAATTTCACTAGCTACGACGCCCTTCAGACCGAAATACAGTAATGCTCACACATTACTACTTCACGGCAAAAGTAGGCGCCGTTGTGGTACCCATAATCTAGCCGGCATCCTGTTTGTCATCATTGTTTTATGAATGATATCTACGACGCTAAGTCGAGCAAAAACAAGCGGTACGACCGTACGATCCTTTTCTATAAGCAGTTCAGCCCATTTTCGATCCCCTATAACTTCATTGTGGATAAAAGCCTCAATTTTCAGTAACCAACCAGGATTACCTACAAAAAGAAATGAGATGCCATAAAAAACACAAATTGTAAAGGTTGTTAGATTAGCTAATTACGTTATAACTTAAGACAGAAGATCCCTTAAGTAGGAACAAAATAAAACGACTTGGTACATATTACTTTATATCACAACTTTTTACGGTAGAAGAACTGAGCTGCGAGACTTGGCTTTGAATAATAATTAATGGTATGTGTTTAATGACATTCATTTTATCAATGTGAATAATATTTTTAATAGCTTACGAGAAACTCACTGAATATTAATACAGAACGAAGTAAAACTATCTTCCACTAGTTAACAACATGAATATTGATATTATGCAAATAATATCTGAGCTTAATTGTGTACTGACTGGAACGCCGGACTGAACGGAACTGCTCTACAACGCCAGACTGTTGAAACGATGATTTTTGAACTATTGCGTCACAAGCTGTCATGCTGTCTGTAAAAATATTTAACCAAAAGAAATAAGAGAGGAGACATTATTAAATAGATTTAAATTTAAATTATTAACACTATTAAAAAGTATTGTTTTTACTCAATAAACGAATATTATCAAACGAAGTGGTAACTGGCACCAATACTATTTTTACCAATAATATTATATTTTTTTGTATTGTAGGGTCTTTTAGTAGGCTTTACGTTTGTTAAATTCAATGTAGCAGTAATTATTGATTGTGTTAGGTTTATAATATTGTGAAGTGAAACCACAAAAATATTTGCATGTCTGTCAAGACAAAACATGTGCCTGCTCTTAAATTTGTAACAACTTTACTTGTGAATGTTTCTGGCAAATAAAGAACTTTGACTTAACTTTGACTTAACTTTGACTTTGAAGCTTTCACTATAACTCCAATAGCTTTTATATTACGGCAACTAGAGCGGCACTACAATTCACACACGCTCGTCACCTTGGGACATAAAATATTAAGTCTCATTTGCCCAGTAATTTCACTGAAGAGCGCCGTAGTCTTCAGACCGAAACATAGTAATGTTTACACATTACTGTTTCACGGCAGAAATAGGCGCCGTTGTGCTACCCATAATCTAGCCGGCATCCTGTGCAAAGGCCTCGCACTGGTAAAAGTCCTTCGTTAAAGGCCAGCAACGCTCCTGTGATTCTTCTGATGCTGCAAGAAAATGTGGACGGCGGTGAACACCAGACCCGTACGCTCGTTTATCCTCCTTTTTCATAAAAATAATGGCGCCAGCTGCCATCTTTGCACCTTTCAGCCCTGCGTAGTACCCAATAGGTACTTACGAGAATTTATCAATGTATTGTAAGTCCACCGTATTGTAATGGGCAGGGCGTATCAATTACCATCAACTGAACGTCCTGCTCGTCTCGTCCCTTATTTTCATTAAAAAAGGCGTATGCGCTGTTATTTCCATGTTACTTCAGCTCTTTACTGGTAAGAGGCTGTAAGATGAAGGACCAATCTGACAAGGGTAAATCTAAATTAAAACTCGAACGATGATAGTAGAAAGAATTAATTACCTATGTTCTTACTTTGCTGAATTTATCTAATATTCCTTTTTTTGCGTCTCTATGTTTGGAAAGACTTTTACTCCAACACTGACCTGTACTATTCACCACTGGACTGGAGGCTGTAAAAGTGCTTTTGTGCCTGTTTGATATTCGCCATTTTGGTGCTTTTTGCCATGTAGCGAGAGTCTGCGGTACTAAAACCAGTGACCAATGACAACCTCAGCTAAACAAACATCGATAGGAAAACTATTAACAAAAAGAATTGTGTACTTTATTACGTTGATGCCTGAAGTATAAATAACACGGAAAACGACCGAAATTAATTCAAAATGCAAAAATACTTCAGAGTTTTGTACGCTTATCTCGCAGCCATTTGTATTATAAACTAGTTCTCTGGACTAGACTAAATAGGCACAAATTAATTGCTGTCGACCATATGGAACAGCCTGTCCAGTGGTATTTTGTACAGGTCAGTGTACACTCAATAAGCAAAGAAAAGAGAATATTATTATGTACTCTGTGATAAAAGCGGCACCCGCGTCACTTTGAGCGATTGACAGACAACTAACTACATATCTACGTGGAGGATTTCGATCACTGGTAAGTATGTTTTCAGAGTGACACACGCCTGACAGAACCTAAAATTGATCACTTCAAAATATTACAATGTCTCAGAACGTAGTAAGTACATGTAAACATTTCTATCGATGTTATTAATTAAATATGTATGTATGCTATAGTTATTTAAAAAAATGTAAATAACCACATTGTTAAGTAAATATTTTGTTAAATTCGTGCTGAATTTAAACTCTCTAAATTCTGTTTCCCTTCTCAATCTGAGTAATGGCAGTGGAAATGAAATGTGGTTGTTGGGGGCTATCTTTACATCGTAGATATTTTGAGAAACTAATATTCAGGACAAAGTTTTTACTTACCTTTTTTTTAAATTCTTATATTCAGAGTATTTCTTATCATCTAGTAGTGGATGACTGTTTATGACCTGTTAATCAAAATCGGTTACAGTAACAAGAGATTAACTTTTATTTTCTATATTGCTATGTCTCCGTTTGAAGTTTTCTTGTCTTTCGCTCGCTTTATATGTCTTTACGTATATTACTTCAAAAAATAAGCTTGCTTGACTAGATCGAAGGAAGCTATAGTGAATTACACCATGCTGAGAATTGGTGGTCTTGGTTACCATTACCATTTTTTGGTAATGGGGTCAGCCATTGCATTTTTCGCTTACGGTTATCGTACAGAATCCACTTTTCATCGAATGTCACAATTTGACCCAATATTCCTTCATTTATGTATCGATTCCACAAGGCAACCCAGTTTTCAACACGCATTTCTTTCTCCAGATCAAAGTTTCCATCACGAAAGCGTTTAAACCAAAATCGCACGGTGTGTTAATTAGCAGCCCCCTCTCCAAACTAATACTTGAATCCCAATTATTTGTTATTGTAGTTGACAAAATATCTATAGCGTACAGAATAACCGCTACTTCCATTTGACAGCTCGAAGCGTATCGGTCGTTATAATAAGTTTGTTACACCGAGTCGGCTCGGGGGAATACTTTTGTGCTGACTGCTGCCGAACGTAGCATTTACGCTACGTTAACTAGGATTTTAACATGAAAACTCTTTGAAAATTCATGAAACTCTGCTTATGAATTTTTAGTTTTCATATTTTTATTTTAAAATTATGAAATAAAATCGTGAGGTTTGAGGTATGATCATACTTAGTGTTTATTTTAATGATTGGTAAAATATATTGGTAAAGGCTTTATATTTCGTTTCGTTTACCGCCTGCCCAATTGATTTTTTTTTAGAAGAAGAATATACAGACTTGTGGGTAACATGGTGTTAAGTGATTACCGGCGTCCCTTATTTTCTTGAAAAAGGCGTTCTAAGAAAGTTATTTATCCACGAGTTTTTTATTTTAAGTATATTACAAGCGTGTATTATACTTGCTATATTTATTGTAGTAACTTAAAAATCTATTATTGTACAAATAGAATGGAAAAGCCTTTATTGTAAACAATGTAAAGATTAGTACAATATATATGTATAATCTTAGTAAAATTCTAATCTTATTAATATTCTAATCTATATCTTCATCATCGTTCGCTTGTCTTTCGACATAGGACACCTACAGAATTTTCCATTGTGATCTGTCCAGTGCAGACCATCTTCCCATCTAATGGGATGTCTTCCTTGATTCCTTTTCCCTTGTCTTGGATACCAATCTTTAATATTTTTTGTCCATTTTTCTATATTGTGTGTTGTGTGTCCTGCCCATCGCCATTTTAATCCTTTTATAGTGTGGTATATCATTAATTTCGTTTTCTTCTTGATATGTTTAGTCTTACCTTGTCTTTCCTTTTAATTTTGAACATGCTTCTTTCAATACTTTGTTGACGCATGCATTGTACAAGTTAATCGTTGTTAAATAAATTTAAACACATTCAGGTATAAAAACAACATAAATGTAAACGCTTGTTCTCGCTAAAGTTATGTAGATTCATAATCAAAGTTATGATCATTTAATTGAAAAGTTGTTAAATAAATTGATATTAATTACACTTTTCATAACGTAACGAATATTAGACGCGGAGCTGCTTTTTTTTGTAATTTCTTATCGAGCGCATGAACTGAAAGGTTCTCTTGAAAGTACAAGTAGTAAATTATAAAGTATTCTAAAGAGTGGAATAAATTTTACCTGTGCACGTGCACGTGCAAGGCTCCTATGCACAGGATGCCGGTTAGATTATGGGTACCACAACGGCGTCTATTTCGGCCGTGAAGCAGAAATTTGTAAGCATCACTGTGTTTCGGTCTGAAGGTCGCTTTAGTTAGTGAAATTACTGGGCAAATGAGACTAATCATATTATGTCTCAAGGTGACGAGCGCAATTGTAGTGCCACTCAGAATTTTTGGGGTTGTTCAAAAATCCTGAGCGACATTGCATTGTAATGAGCTGGGCATATCATTTACCATCTGCACGTCCAGCTCGTCTCGACCCTTATTTTCATAAAAAAAAATGCTGTTGTTACAATTTTGTATTTGAGATATTGTAGTTTTTTCTTGCGCCCGTTCTTCTCAGGTCTGAGGCAGCCTATTTTGTATGGCGGGTAGTTTTGACGTTCAATAAGTGATTTTGAATTCTATTTTAATAAAAATATTTGAATTAGAATAGGCGAATTGTGCTGCGCATCTACTAATTGTTAAGAACTAATATGTTACAATGATTCATACAAATAAATTTCATTTTATTTATGAAAACATTCAAACAACAGTAATCAAACTTAAAATCAACAAAATAAATCATTTCATCTCAATCTTATACTTAAACAATTTATTAAAACATTCTTCAAAATTTCAATACTTTCTTAAGGTTTAGCAAAATTTAACCTTATAAACATATAACTAGATATCATTATTGCTATAAGTGTGATTACAGAAAATCCTTTCTGGAGTCCGTTGAATTTGTGCCTGAGTAAATAAGATTATTTCTATTTGCTCAATATATGTAGTTCTCTCTTGGGATAATCTTTTATTGCGCCGCCGGGGATTTGTTGATAGAATTATTAATTTTTTATTACATTTGTACTTTCATTTATTTACAATCGAAAATGAAAACGTTTAATAAACTCATTACATTGATTAACAAGTTAAGTTTTAAGTTAAGTCATACAATAATTTTAATAATAAAAAATTAATGCTATCAAATAAATAAAAATAATACAATCATAAATTCGTTTTTCATTGCATAAAAGTATACCTGTATGAGCTATCCTTTAATGATACGTCCGAGAGAAGTAAAAGTCTTTGATAGTTGATATATTGATAGTTGATAAATGATATATTGATAAAAAGATAAAATAAACTGATGGATTCTAAAATGATATGTTTATGAGTTACGTGCGGCGTGATTGATTGCCGATGACGAACTGACTGTCTAAATGACCATAGTTAATGCATGTGGCGTAAAAGTGCTGAAATAACAAATGTACGTGCGTTGGCCCGTACATGCTCCCGGGCCGAAAAGATGTGAGATGAATGATAGTGATGCGAGTGCATGACATGACAACAGGCTTAAATAACAAACATAATATTTTGATTACAAGGTGATACAGACAATGTTTCTTAATATTACAATGAGCTAATGGCTCTATGAAATATTGGCGACTTACTCCTATTAACATAACGCGCACTTGGTAACTGATTGGCACTTTTAAATGCACTGACACTTTTTCTATTTAAATCGCTCATTTCGATACTACATTGATTAGCGTTCGCGGCACTACACTGATTTGCGACACTTTCGCTAACACTAAATACCGTATGGGGGCGGCCAGCGGTAACACTAGCCGACGCTAGCCGGGGGCGGCTAGCAGGCATGCTAGCCGGTGAGGCGGGCGGCTGAGGCTCCTGCCTCGTCTGCCCGACGCGGCGCCACCGGCTCCGAACGACGATGACCACTACAGTGACTATACAGCAAGTGCCTACCACGTAAATAGCCACGTAATGCACGTCGTGGTATGATAATCGATTTGCTAGGACTCCCTCAGAAGCGGACTCCTTCATCTCTCTTATTTGTTGACTTATTCTCTCTAAGTCGACATCTACAGGGTTCGTGATATTTATTGTCTCGATAGCTGATGATGGTATCGAGATGTTCATGATGTCATTGATAGGTGGAATATCTATTTTTAAAACATCAGCTGACTGATGAACTATATTTGATAATTTTCTGTGCGGAAATAATGTGATGGAATCATCTTTGATTATGCAATCATCGCTTAGTGTAATAATTCCAGCCATCATAAGTTGCTCGGCGGTAACATGACTCTCACATATGATTCGTATATGTACAATTGACCGCAACAGAAAAATAAATAAGTATTTAAATTACTTAATTCTGTCCAAGAATTGCGACAAATAGAATTTGTTGTTTCGCATCGATTTGTTAACTGATTTCTCAAACACAAATTCTCATCTGATCTCATTTGATAAATATGTTGTTTCAAAGGGCACGTGTATGTATCAGTATCGTATTTAACACATGCTTGTCTGTCTCTTTTTGGCATAGGTACGTAGGAATCTTTTTGTATATTTATCGCTACGTAACTTGATATTGGAACTAATTGAATCATATTTTTACTGTCTTTAAGTGCGATGGGAATCAGTTTATAAATATCATAATTGTCTCTTTTCACTAAAGGGATATTTACTTCAAAAATGATAAAATTCTTTAAGGCTCTCGCTTTAACGGTAAGCAGATGGTAGATTTTTGATAGGTCGGACTGAATATTATTATTCAATTTTTGATAAAAGTCCGGTAATGATATTTAACTCATTCCTTAACTGATCAGGCGTAAGGAGGTGGAAGTTAAACTTTCCAAGGTAAATGTCGGTAATAGAATCGACTAACGTCTCTTGAATGCTTTTCAGACTTGATAGTACACCATTAGCGATAACAGATGATAAAATAAAGTCACTCGTCTTTATTCCACACTGTAGAGCGGTTGCGCGTTCTTTAATCTCACGTTCCAGGGCGTTAATGTGCTGTTTAAAACTTTTATGATGCTTATCCATTGCTGTTTCGACTCTTTTGATCAAGTTGAACTCCGCTTCTACGACGGAAGTTTGATTTTTCCATAGTAAGGCCAAATATTTTTGATTATCCCTTACAGTTTGTATATCTCTTTCATATTGTTCGGCGAAGCTTTCGTCAAGAACACCAAATAAAGTGTTTGCGATAGAACCGACCCCGTTGATAAAACCGCGGCGCAGTCGCGTGCCGCGCCGTGTGAGTTGCTGACCGAGCAGGATTCCATTGTAGTGCTCGAGCTCGGCGAATCCGTGATGTAATTGGAGTAGGACAACGTCACACTGTGATACAACCTTTAAGTTATTGTTATCATTACGTTGATTGAAACATGAGCTATCGAGGTGTCTGATGTATTTATTTAATAGTTCAATGCCTTGCCAGTACGGATCCATTTCATAATATATTATCAATTTCCATTGACCATTTTCTAAACGCATATTACCAATTTTGTCGAAATAAAGGCTTTGATATGTATTTAGGTTTGATACTTGATGATAAGAGTAGACTGGGGTAGTTATTAAAAATAACAACATAAATATTGAAAATAGAAAACTTAACGTAGTTACATATTTCCTTCACTCTATTTGATACAAAGGCTTTCCATCTGCCGGGATCACCGTTCAGCCAACCCAATACGACAATATGGAATCGGACCAGCCGTAGATTTTCACATCATAATAGCTCATACATTCCTTAACTTTTAACATTAATTTGGAAAGCAACAGAGCACGGCACTCCACGGCCCACGTCCTACTTCGCTGTGAAAGCCAGGGCTGCTAACAGCACAGAGGAGGTTTTAGTCGGTATGGGGTGTCCGCTTACGCGGACACTCGAGTCCGGCATATTACGCCCCGTTCCGGGGCGTAAATACGTAACCGTATTTCCTCCTCTCAAAAAAAAAAAAGACATTGTACATTGCTGATAATTGAAAAAGACTGTATGCGTGGGTAACACTGAAAATGTTTAGAACTGGCCAGTTAGAAACATTGCTAATGAAAACTTTTTTTCAATTTCAATTTAAGAACTCTTTGGTAACCGAATGTAGTATATTGCATTCATTTGTCATTTGTTCTTGTGAATTGGCGGCAAATCTAAAACTCTTGTTACACGTGAAAATGAACCTAACGCGAGAAAATTTTCGGCCAATGATTTATTATGACTTTCGTTGTGGGCTTACTCATCAACAGAGCTATGATAGGCTGCGATTAGCATTTCTTAATGAAGCCCCATCTCGTGCCCCTATTTACAATTGGTTTAACGAGTTTAAGTGTGGACGTAGCAATCTCAATGATGATCCGCGTGAGCGACGTCCTTTAACAGCGACTACTGAAGATAACATCAGTGCTGTGCGCCGCATGATAGAGGAAGATAAGAGAGTGACCTATCAGTAGATACGGGCAAGCCTATGCATTGGTATGAGTCAAGTTCAAAAAATATTACACGAACATTTAGGCGTCAGGAAGCTTTGTACCAGATGGATTTCCCATACTTTAACCAAAGATCAGAAACACCTTCGCATGGACTTGTGTCGCCAAGATAAGTTAAGGCCAACTAAGGTAAAGAAAGGAAGAAGTCAAGGAAAAAAGATGATTGCCTCATTCTTTGGTCGGAAAGGTCATTTCGCGACAGTCTGTTGTGCTAGAAGATGGAAGGACAGTTACTGCACTTGGAAAAAGTTCGACAGCAGCGCCCTAGAAGCAGGATCCCCCTTCACCACGACAATGCTTCAGCGCACTCCGCAAAACGGACTATTGAATATTTGACTATGGCAGGTGTCGAAATAATAAAGTCATCCACCATACAGTCCTGACCTGGTGCCCTGCGACTTTTATTTATTTCCAAGAGCTAAAGATAAAATTCAAGGTATTCGCTTTACGAGCCCTGAAGATGCGGTGAAAGCGTACGAAAATGCCATCGAAGAGACCCCTAAGCAAGAATGAGCCCACTGCTTTTCTCAGTGGTTCCATCAAATGCGACAATGTGTAGAGAGGAACGGAGATTAATTCGAAAATCAATAAAAGTATTGGCAACTGTCTACATTAAGCCGTTTTTCATTTTCTGTGTTTCTTAGATATTACTTAGGAAATGTATGTACATGAGAATTTTTGTAGAATCGCATGATAACAATCACAAGTAAGTAACACATATTATAATAATTAGGCTGTTTAGTACGATAGCCAAGTCACTCTATTTATTATAAACGAAATATTTTCAATATTGATATGACTGTATGATGTTGTTAGGTTAGCTAATTATGTAATAAGTTGAGACAGAAGGACCCTTAAGTAGGGACTAAATAACAGATATGGCATTACATGGAACTCACAACTTTTTACATCGAACTGAGTTGCGAGATTTGTTTTTCTTACAAGTTATGTTTTTGATGGCATCTTTTTTTTGTTTTTTTTTTTTGTAGATAAACTTTATTCCTTTCCGGTACGTTCTACTTTTTGAATACCAACAAAAGAATTTTCTTAAAGCCCGCTGTCTGTTTTATTAGCTTTTCTTGTTTTTGTAGGAAGTCTTCCTATTTTTACACGCTTTATTTTAGCTTCACCTGTATGTATATTTGTTTGTCACCGAATGTCTCTATGGGGTTTTCTTTTCTTTCCTCCTTTTTTTTCCTCCGCTTTGGTGTTACAATTTTTCACAAATCTAGACGATAAACACTTCTTAGTCTATTGTATTTAAAAAATGAGAATTCCTGCGTCTTAATACATCCATAGTCGTCAATAGGTAGATGGGCTCTCGAAAATTCCAACGAAAACACTAACTGCATAAATTTCTTTGTAATCCCATAATGATGTATCTAGAAAACTGGACCGAAATTGCAAAGTATTTTAGTTTTTTAATCGACTGCCAAAAGGAGGAGGTTATCAATTCGTTCGGTATTTTTTTTTATGTATGTACAACGATTACTCTGAGATATATGATCCGATTTACGTAATTATTGTTTGATGCGAAGTAGATGTCATTTGGTCCTATACAAATTTTACATAGTTTGGCCCAGTAGTTTTCATTTTATGAACATTTATATGAAAATTTTCGTCTACCTGGATGACATAATTGTTTTTTGGAGGAGGCTTTCTTTGGAGTTTTCATTCAAGTTGATTATATATTAATATTAACTCACACTAAAACGTAAAAAATAAACTACGTTTAAAAAACCGACTTCAAAAACTGAAAAGTATGAAATAACTAAAAATTTAATTTAATACACCTCTTATGCAAACCTTTACCAGACAAACAAAATTGTATTTTTATTTTGGTGTATGTACCATATATATATATTCATATACATGTAGTAAAAAACGGTTATTTACGGTCGAATTGACTGAAATTTGAAATATACCGTGTTTATACAATGTCTGCTTGCTTACTGGAAATTCAGGCTTCTAATTTTAACCATACAAAGTTATAGGGGCTCGTAAATGCCCTGACCTTCTTCGATAAAAGGATGGTACGGCCGTGCCGTGCACTGCCGTACCCCCAGATCATAACGATACTATGCTATTGGAAATGAGGGTATGTCATGAAATTAATATTTAATATAATGCTCTGTAATATAATTTCTCTGATTGTCTTCGGCCCGTTCTTCTCAGGTGTGAGGCATAATATATATAATGGGTGGTGGACCCGAATGGCAATTTCAAGTAATACAAAAATTCCAACATTGAATTAAATAGCTTAAGTGATAAAATATTTTAAGCACTCCGGCTTGTAAAAGCTTAAAAGGAATCTCTTTACGTAGCTTGCTGTGTTAACTTTATATGTCGTTGTTTTTAGGGATGTCAAGCGATATTTTACGCAATGTGGACGCCGTGTTCTTGCGATGTTATGGAATAATAATGGTGAAGGTTGGTTGATGGAGTCGAGGCTGTCTCACTCCAAGGCTCTTCATCATTCTTCGAAGTTCAGTAAAATAAAACACAGAAATCTGCTGTTATTGCCAGACCGGATCTGACACAAAATAATAAAAGTTACCAATGATTTTTATGGGTAAGCTTCGTTTGACCTGGAGTCAGCTATTGCCATCTAGGCTTGCGATTATTGTATAGAATCTAACTCAAAAGTATCTTCATTTAAACCTATTAGGAAAGCTTTAAGAAAAACGCGCTCAAAAAGATCCCATTTCTGAAAATTATTACCTCGCAATTTTTTTTCTCAAACCTTCCAAAATACCAGGTTTGTAGAGAGCTCTTTCTATTAAAGCCTTCTCTTAGGTTCCAAAATACCAGGTTATTATTCAATTTGTATAGAGCTCTTTCTACTAAAGGCACAATAATATATAGGTAATCTACCCATTTCCATTCAAAATTACTAGTTTTAATGGTTAAATCTCTTATTTTCGACTGGTTTTATTTTATTTTGCCAGAATTTTATATCGCACTTTCTTTTTCGTTCGTAATTTTGACAGCTATAATATTATGGAAATACTGTAAGTACAAATCTGATTCAACTCTGTTATTTTATCAACACCGCAATCAAGAAGTTAAAACTTACAAATTCATTTTTTTTTTATGACAATAAAGAACGAGACGATCAGGATGTTCAGCTGATGGTAATTGATACGCGCTGCTCATTCCATTCCATGCAGTGCCGCATGGCTTATTGAAAAGCCCAAAAAGCTGAGCGGCCCTGCCACTGCGCTCGTCACCTTGAGACATTAAGATGTTAAGTCTCATTTGCCCAGTAATTTCACTAGCTAAGTCGCCCTTCAGACCGACACACAGTAATGCGTACACATTACTGCTTCACGGCAGAAATAGGCGCCGTTGTGGTACCCATAAACTAGCCGGCATCCTGTGCAAGGGAGCCCCCCACTGGTAAATAAAGTAATATATTAGATAATAAGCGTTGCGGTAACCGGCTTGCGATGAAATATAAAAGATGTAAGTGCCAACCCTATCAGGAGAGCTTCAAAGAACGTTGAATATTGTAACACTAAGTCAAAGTAACGAAAGGTGTTCCTGTATAAATTCACTGAAAACAAAAACAATTTGTACAACAACTGCGCTTTTCAGTGATTGCACTGTTTTAAAGCTTGCCGCTGTTAGTTAAATGTTTGTAATGGAAATTATGCTCCTTCGTGTAACAATAGTTTTGTAACATGTGCACTTAATACAGCAACGGATGAACGTGTGGTTCAACTCAGGCCAGTACTCGCCTTAATTAACATGAATGCACCCCGAATTATATATTTTAATCTATACATATGAATAAAATTGGAGTGTCTATTTGTAAAATTGAAATAACCGTTTTTTACTTCATGTATATGAATATATATACACCAAAATAACATTCTTTACTAGTTTTGTCTGTCTGTGTGTCTGTTTGTTCTGGCTAATCTCTGAAATGGCTGGACCGATTTTGACGGGACTTAGTGGCAGGTAGCTGATGTAATAAAGAGTAACTTAGAATAAGATTTACTTTAGAAAAATAAAGTAATGTTGCAATGTCCAATAAATGGTCTAACTCTAAAAATAATTTATATGGCAAAACAACGTTTTCCGGGTCAGCTAGTATAGTGTATAAAATTTGTAATGCAAACTGTATGGGTTATATTTCGAAGCAATGGTTTGTTGCTTCGAATTAAAATAACCCATAGATGTTCCTTGGGATTTATAGATGAAAAATATATTGATCACAAGACCTATTGCTCGAACAGATAGATCTATTAACATAATTATGAACTACACGAGGAGTTCTATAAGTAAATACTTATAGGTAGAACTCCTACCTCACACGGGAGTCGAGCCGATGACCAAGCAATTAATTTTTATTTTTTTATTAGGTATTGTATTAAGTAGCATTTATTTTAAATGCATTATGTAGTTTTATACTGCAATCGGAAGGGTAAATGATAAGGGATTAAAGTATTGAAATCTTTAAGTATTCTGTGTTTGAATAAAGCACCTATTGATAAACAGAGTGCGGTCTCCACTTGAAATATTCAATTAACAATAATGCTACTTTGTATATAATATGTCGTAGGTATATTGTCAAAGCCGTGGTATTATAATTGCACTAGTGATTTTATAATTAAACGATAGATTGTCAATCGACTTCATTTCTTACAATTTAACGGACTGGTTTTAGTGATATTGTAATTCAAATTCAAATATTTTTATACAAAATCACTTATTGAACGTCAAAAACTACCACCCATTCAAAAGAGACTGCCTCAGACCTGAGAATTACAATGTGATATCGTACAATAAACATTTATAATTAAAGAGCCTGAGGGTGTTCACTTCATTCCCTATCCGTGGTGTCATTAAGAAAATCGTTTATGCTATAGTAACCTTTCCCACACTAACGTTTCTTAACAATTCTTTTAAATTTTGTAACACATGTTTTGTACATTTTCTGGGATCATATTGTAGAAGCATGTACATCGCCCAACAAAAGACTTACTAACTCAACCCAACCGAGTAGTAGGCATAACAAGTTTATGTTTGTTCCACGTGTTAACATTATGAATGTCACAGCTTCTAGAAAATTCCTCAATGTGCTTATGAACACACAGAACATTATCAAAAATGTATTGAGAAGCGACAGTCAAAATGTTTATTTCTTTAAATTTTTCTCTTAATGATTCTTTGATTAATGTCACGGGAACACTATTAAAATTCAATATTCTAAGGCGGGAAATGTTATACGTCCGAATAAACCAATCATAAGCAATATGCGAATTTGTTAGCATTTTGCCTCTTCTTGTTTTATACTCAGGTACCTATAAATTTACACGGAGTTTATTTTTAAGGTCCTATATTTATATTTACTTCTTTATTTAAGAAAATGCTATAAGTACATAGAATTTCATATTTAACGGACACTTTTATATTTTCATGATTAATATTATTGTCTCATTCCAAACTTTTCTTCTTTCTTTAAATTATTAATTATTAATACTCAATTTAATTCTCAGAATTCAAGTCTTTGAATAGTTTAAATTAAAGACTTTAAATTCTCATCCAATTTGAACTGTCAGAAGTGTTTCGATTTTTTTATGAGAAATAAATATATTTAAAGTTGTTTGCTAGTAATATAATAAATAATATTATAATATAAATTGTACAATCGTAATGTAACACAATCTTGCTAGCGACAATTTCCTTGCGAACGGATATTGCTTGCTTTGCATCTCGCTCCCCAGTTTCAGATGAGCTGTCGACTAAAGGAAAGCTTTCAAAACTTTATCAGATACTGTCGCGTACAAATGATTATCATCATTCTGTGAAACTGTAACTTAAAGTACATTCGTAAATTAAAATAAAATAAGTGCCTTACATTACGGATTGGTCTCCGCTGCGCTCCAACTAGATACCGCACTACTTTAGAATAATAGCTTTTTTATTACGGCAACTATAAGATGCTTGTGTGCGTGGCATGTTGACACTTAAACTGTAACATACGCTTCGTGTTATATTACATTGAAATTAAAAAAAAATGAAAATACTTACAGATGATATGTGACCAATGTCTTTCTTATTTCTTGTATTATTTTTAAAAAGTTTTACTACGCAATCCGGCATTTTAGTTTCAATTATTAGCAAAGTTTAACAGAACATGTGGCACGTCAACGTCACACATTGTTCGAGACTGGCTCGAGTACGCCCACTTGGGCGTAGTATTACTTGCCGCACTTTGCGACTACGCCTGCCGTATATAGTTGGAGCGCATTGGAGACCAATCTTTAATGTAAGATAAGTGCATATGCATAGGTGACGAATAAGATAGACTATTTACCAGTTTTTATTTTTTTTATTTTTTTATTTATGTATTTTTGTTTATATTATTATGTTATAAGATTGCAATATCGTTATAAATACAAACTGCCCTAAAATATATTATAATTCAAAATAAATATATATACTATTATATATGTATGAAGGGCGCCGTATTTGTTGAAATAACTGAGCAAATGAGACATCTTATTCGGCATTCCACAAGATAGCACGTTGGGACCGACGCTTTTTTTAGTATACGCTAATGAAATTTGCAACATAAGACTAGATAATGCCCAACTTATTGCCTTTGCCGATGACACTGCCATAATATTTCATGGGAGAACGTGGAATGAGACCCGCACAACAGCTGAAATTGGACTTAGAAGGATCACAAAAACATTGGAAAATAATCTACTCACCATAAATGCTCAAAAAACCAAGTACATTTGCTTTAGCATAACGCGAGTCACCCAGCCCCCTTCTAATTTCAAACTTAAGTTACACACGTTTCCCTGTAACAAATTAGAAGTCACTCCTAATGACTGCTCCTGTGAAGTACACGGTAAAGAAGTAACCATGAAGTACTTGGGAGTTGTCATCGACGAAAACCTAAAGTGGCATCCCCACATCACAGCACTTGCTAATAGAGTCAGGAGGCTAATCCCCGTATTTAGAAACCTCCGTGACGTTGCTGACACCAAATTGATAATACAGGTTTATAAAGCACTATGTCAATCCCTACTGATCTATTGCATATCTGCATGGGGTGGAGCAGCCTCCTCACACCTTATTGAGGTAGAAAGAGCGCAAAGAGCTATCATAAAGGTGATGCTCGGTAAACCTCGTAGATTCTCTACTGAGGAACTATACAAAATCACTGAACTTCTTACGGTACGTCAGCTGTATATAGACAGAAGTGTTACACGTTACCATCGGATGCACCGAATCCCACCACTGGACAGTACTCCCCGACGTCGACCTGTAATACATATTCCCCGAACAAAAAGTTCATTTGCACAACGGCAATATAACTATTTGGGACGATTACTTTTCAAAAATATTAATACAAAACTTAAAATTATGCATTGTAATATATATGAACTTAGACATAAACTCAAGAACATGTTAAGAAACCTAAATTACGAAGCTACTGAAAATCTTATTCGATAACCACTACTTAAAACAGGTATAGCATTTGAAAAATAAAAAGCTAAACACATACTCACACACACACACACACACACACACACACACACACACACACACACACACACACACACACACATACACACACACACACACATACACATACACACACACACATACACACACACACACACAAACACACAATACACGCCCTAAATTATATATAAAATAGTTTCTGTGTTCATAATTTGTTGCATAACTTCCATTGTTAGACCTTAAAATATGTTGATGTTTGTTATTTGACATTTTAGAATGCACAACTGGGAAGAGACTGACCCCCATGTCACGGGCTGTCCTAGTTTGGGGGTCGAGGGTAATTTTAAGCAAAATTGTATTTTTTCTTTGCAACAAATAAAGATTTATTATTATTATTATGTCTCAAGGCGACGAGCGCAGTTGTAGTGCTGCACACAGTTTCGGTGTTTCAAGAAACCTGTGCTTCACTGCATTGTAAAGGACAGTGCGTATTAATTACCATCCCCCTCTTCTCGTCCTTTATTTTCATAAAAAAAATTAAATTCAAATTTTATAACACTCATGGCAGACAAACCTAAAACCATTACCATTCGAAAATCCATGCCTCAGACCTGAAACGAACGAGTGAAAGAAACTCAGCGGACATCTTATTGTTTTTATAAAATTTCGTTACTTTAAAAATTAAAGTTTTAATAGCCTTAGGGCGGTCGCTCTATTTATGTTTTAGTTTACCTTTATCACACTAAAACTTCTTATAACAATTCTTTGTTTTCTTGTATTTTAGATCATTTATACGTCTAAGTAGCTCAGATGTGAAAACGTCGAAAAAAATTAGAGGCTAACAGTTAACGTCTATTTGGAGCAATTTTTTTCGTCACTACAATTGTGCTCGTCACCTTGAGACAGTAATTTCACTATAAAAACCGCATTATTGAGTGAAATTATTTTTCTGTGCTTGATAAAGCTTCATATAGATTTCTAATTAAACGTTAAAGTAAACTTAAATGTTTGCATAGACCAAACCCAGCCTTAGAAATATTACGTTATGAATTCCGCGAGATAATTGCTAAAAATAGTTCCCGAAAGTTATTTTTAACATGCTTAAGTTATTTCATCTTAAAGCAAACTAAACGTGCAAGGAAAATATTGGTAAGCTGAGCTAAATGCCTCTTCAATTATGGAGCTACTATGCCAAGTAAATTTTGAAGTGTTTTGATGTCGATTAGTGGAGACATTTTTATGAAGAACTGAATGCTATTTCGAAATATTATATTTACATAAGCACATATGCTATTCTCTATTTAATATTATAGAAACTGTGATATTCATAATGCTAACACTAAGAAAAAACAAACTTGTAATGCCTACTATTCGGTTAAGTTGAATAAGTGTGTCTTTTGTTGGGCGATGTATATGATTTTACATGAGTCCAGAAAAATTTACAGAATAATTATGCATCTACATAGAGTCTCTTGCAGCTAGACAACCGACAAAAACAGGCCAGCTTTGATAATTTAGTGTGCTTAACAAACTACGTCGTTCACTTGCGATTTATACCACAACGTTGCTTATGTCTGCCGTGAAGCAGTAATGTGTAAGCATTACTGTGTTTCGGTCTGAACTGAACTCACCGTAGCCAGTGAAATTAAAGGGCAAATGAGACTTAACATCTTAACGCTAGGTGACGAGCGCAATTAGTGCCGCTCAGAATTGTTTGGTTTTTTCAAGAATCCTGTAATCCTGCGGTAATTGTAACGGGCGAGGCGTACCAATTACCATCAGCTGAACATCCTGCTCGTCTCATCCCTCATTGTCATATAAAAATGAACAAGATTCAATAAGGTTATGATCGGAGTCTTAATTCTTGTGAATGTTATTCAAGCCGAGCAGATATCACCCGCCATATTGAACTCTGTGATTTATTGCGTGTGGTATGTGTTACCTTATTGAAATATAGCATGAATGGGAATTTAATTTCCGGAGCATATGAATGTCGGTCGCTTTGTACTAAAGTGATTATTTTAATACCCTTTTTATTTTAGTACTAGCTGACCCGGCAAACGTTGTTTTGCCATATAAATTATTTTTAGAGTTAGACCGTTTCTTGGATATTGCAACATTACTTTATTTTACTAAAATAAAATAATTTTTCTAAAATAAACGTAGCGTCAGTTACTCCTTATTACATCAGCTACCTGCCAATATAAGTCCCGTCGAAATCAGTCCAGCCATTTCAGAGATTAGCTGGAACAAACAAACAGACACTCCAAAAATTGTAAAAAATGTTATTTTGGGGTATATAGCGTGTATATATATATTTAGTTATTTCAATATTACAAACAGACACTCCAATTTTATTTATATGTATCTCAGAGATTTATTTGGATTTAAAATCGGGCGTCACCGTGTTGGTATCCTCCATGTTGTTTTTAAGTCGATCAGTGCGCACAACCGGCGCGGGCGCCAGCTTGAAGACGAATGCGACTTCTCAATGAGCGCTCTATGGTGATGGACAAGAATAACTAACTCCTATCACGTCACCGACAGTGACGTACACAGTGACAACTTCAAACACACTTTGAAAGATGACGTTCGCCATCAGTTCAGCCCAAGACACAGAGTAGAATATAATCATAAAGGCCATATTACTTTTATATTCTAATTCTCCGACATGTATATATTAAATATATTATTTTACAAAATATGATATGAAATAACTTAAAAAAACTTAAGGCGAAAGGTTTACCTAGCAATAGCACAATTTAATAGTCCCTACCAATATGAAATATTGGTAGGTAGGTAAATAAAGTAAACGTACCTCAGTATAGTCAGAGACCTAAAATGAAAGTTATAATTGTACTTGCAACTGTAAGGTTGTCTGCAAAGTTAATTAATTATCTAATGGAACATCGGGCTGTCAAGATGTCGGTTCGTAGATAACTTGTGAAGTTTATAATGAAACGCTGTCTTTGACTCTGGTCTCCATTTATAACTTACAAGCGAGTATGATAGAGATCTGAGACGCTTAAACGTATTATACAAGCAACAAGCCCTGCCTTTTCTCGAGGTGAGTTTAATGGATACATTATTAGAAAAAACTTCTCTAAATATACTTTTTAGTGTTTAAGATGAGATATAAGATACTTCTTATTAAAGATGTACAATTGAAACTGGATTTTTTTAAAACAGTTATGTATACTTAATAACAAAATAAAACGGCCTGTACCTACTTGTGAAACAAAGGCAACTTGGAGCCAACAAAATTGTTTGTGAAATCGGTTTTTTTATATGTAAGAGGAGATCAAATGAGCGTCACTTGATGTTAAGTGATCACCGTCACCCACATTCTCCGGCAACACCAGAAGAATCACAAGAGCGTTGCCGGCCTGTAAGAAAAGTGTACGCGTTTTGGTTTTTATGAACATTAATTTCAGAAACGGATGAACTGATAAGAATGCGGTTTGCACTGAAGTATTGTCATAATACTCGACATTCACAGTAAAGTGAAGAAAAAAATTTAAGCGGATTGCAATAATTCTCCGAAATACTTATAGTTAGTTGCTTTAACAAATACTAGGAGATCATAGGAGATAATACAAATGACAATGACATGACGATTTCATGCCAAACAAGACTTATGTACCATAGACTTAATATATGTATACAAGCGTATTAATGAGTCGACCTGATAGACCGATAATGTCTGATCTCAGACCAATTATTACACTGGACGGAGCCATAACTTGCTTTGAGTTATTGCCACTCTTGTACTTCAGCTATTTTCACAGCATCATGACGTACGGTATTTTACTTTGGGGTCACGCTGCTGACATTGATATAGTGTTTGCTCTGCAAAAGAGAGCTGTTCGTGCTAGATATCAGCTTGATTTTCTTTCAAAGAAAAAAATATTATGACTGTTCATTGTCAGTACATTAATGAAAGTTTAATACACGTTCACAAATTCGTCACCTTTTTGCTCTTAATAATGATTTTCATTATTATAACACTAGAAATAAGGGATTGCTTGTAACAAATTCTAGTAGGCTTCATAAGATACATAATAGCTTTAAGGGTAAATGTGTACACTTCTACAATAAAGTCCCAGCCACTGTTCAGGCATTATGTATAAATAAATTTAAATGTTTTATTGAAAAATGGCTCTGTCGTATCCAGACAGCCTGGGATTAGGTTATGATTATTTTATAGCAATAGCAATGACAGTACAATATTGTATATTTCATTAAAAAGAGCGCAAAAAAAAATATAATGCTGGGAGAGTTTCTTGCGCCACTTCTTCTCTCTGAGAGTGCTATTTGTTTCCGAAGAAAATTCTAAAGGAATGAATTTTGAGAAAATAAATGCCTTTTATGCCTTTACTGTATGTATTGCAATCTTTGTCCCTTTCCCGAAATATTTGCATGTGTAATAAGGATAGATCATGTAAGCTGACAACGTCGCACTGTACTTGTAAATTGTGCCAGATTGAATGATACAGAGTCGGTCTAGTCGGTCAAAACCTTGCGATTTGGAACGTAAATTAAGTCATATATTCAAACATTTCATCGGTTTTGTTAAAAATCTATTGAAAAAGTGAAAATATGTCAAGTGTTATTGTATTTTCTTCATCCAGAACAAACAGTTTTATCAGTGGGAGACTCCATTGCACAGGAGATGCCGCGCCAGTTAGATTATGGGTACCACGACAGCGCCTATTTCTGCCGTGAAGCAGTAATTTGTAAGCATTACTGTGTTTCAGTCCAAAGGGCGCCGGAGCTAGTGAAATTATTGGGCAAATGAGACATCTTATGTCTCAAGGTGACGAGCGCTGTTGTAGTGCTGCTGAGAATTTTTGGGTATTTCAAGAATCCTGAACAGCAATGCATTGTAACCATCAGCTGAACGTCCTGCTAGTCACGATCCTTATTTTCCTAAAAAATAACAAAAGGAGGTGTAAGAGACCCAGAATTATCATTTCATACATGAGTAAATAACAAGTAATTAAATATTATATTTAGTGATTTTGTATTAGATATTCGGTAAAAATTCAAGATTATGAATTTCACAGTATGATATTATTATGTTATATTTGTGAATGTTTTATATATGACGAAATGACTTACGCAGATATAAAAAAAAATTAACAAAAATAACAACTTCAAAAACACTACTCCAAAACAATAGATATAATATGAAGACTACAGGGGAAAAACAATGAATGTCAATTGTTAGTTAATAAAATAAACTCAAAATAAAACTAATGAAAGTCTATATTTTTTTTTCTAAATTGTTTAAAACAATTTTTTTTATTTCCATTTTCTCAGGATTATTATATGATTCAATACTAAACTAAAAATAAGTAAAGTATAGCAAGAAATTCTTAGATAGTTTTATTAAACTTTAAAAGAGTCACACAGAAAAGTGCAAGTACAATGATGGTCAATGACATTCACTGTTGTTGCTAATTTTTGATCACAAAATGTTCTTGATAAAAATCCTCTATCTTCTTATGGTTAAATGTGGTAGATTAGTAAACAAAACTTGAGCTTCTTTTGAACAAAATTTCTTTAGTAATGGCGCCCAGCCCGCCCGACGTCTGGGCTGTCAAAGTTGACATTCCCTATTTTTGCATTTTCGCGCGCGGACGTTCACGATTCTTGACAAGTACAAACAAGCAATTATTTGGCTGTAACTGTGACATCGACGATTGTTGTTTCCTAACTTTTTGCTGAGGTTTGGGTACACACAAATGCCGCTAGATGGCATTATTAGTTCATTTTTTATTTTTTACTGACATTCCTTGTTTTTCCCCTGTACTCTTCATATGCACTAAAAGGTGTAAAAATAATTGCGTATTTTACCCGCTCGCGCCTCTCACCTACTCACGACTCAAGCACATCTCACCTATAACTATGTATGTAGTTACAAGCCTATCTTGGATGACACCGACTCCAAAAATTACAATAATCATAACTAGAATTAGATTGTATAAAAATACGCAATTATTTTTATACTTTTTAGTGCATATTATATCTATTTGAAGTACACTAACTAACAACTTGTCTAAATATGTGCAGATAAACTAAATTTTTCAATGCAGCAATGAACGTAAGCGCTTAATTGAAGAGTTCCGTTACTTTGCCATCAATTCCGTAATCAGTACCTAACCAAACTATCTTCTATCCTTTCCAATCATTCCAAAGAATCATCGAAATGGGTTGGCACGATATTGTGTTATTCGTAAATTTATCATCCAATTTGCTATACGTACGTATAGCAAATTTAAGACTTTTATGATTTTTCTCATGAGGACCAAATTACAATGAGACCACACGGGAAGCCCCAGCTTTCAAATAACAAAAGAATTATCAAAATCGGTTCACCCAGTCGAAAGTTTTGAGGTAACAAATATAAAAAAAATAACGACGAATTGAGAACCTCCTCCTTTTTTGAATCCGCTAATAAAACTTGTGGCACGCATTTAAAACTATCACTTTTTTTTATGGAATAGGAGGACAAACGAGCGTACGGGTCACCTGTTGTTAAGTGATCACCGCCGCCCACTCTCTCTTGCAACACCAGAGGAATCACAGGAGCGTTGCCAGCCTTTCCTCCGTTCTCCGTTCAGTGTAATACTTGGTCCGAGTGCCTCTTCAATTTTTATTTTTCAATGTGTGCGTTAGTTACTTGAATATCTCTGGCTACGATTGCATTGGTCCCTAGCAGAATCCCCATGCATTCCACTCAAGAGTTAAGTTTACCCAAGTACTCAGGTATGCTCATATTTAGGTCTTCTGAGAAGAGTCTTGTGCCTGAATTGGTCTTCGAACCATCTCTTTAGAGGTCGATGGTATTGGAACCTGTTGTTAAATTCCCGAAGCTCCAGTTTATATTTTTGTCAAAAATAATGGTCTGCTCCATTTTATTACTGCTTCGACAATTGGCATCACAACGCCATAGGAGCGGGATGCGGGATGAGAGGTGTTGTTCTAATGCACCCCGTCACCCCACAGGATACTTGTCACATTTAATTAAACTATACGGATTATTAAATTTATAAAGGGACGGAACCCCAGTCCCGCATCGTTCATAAATTGTTGCATAATTGGTTACAAAATTAATTTATATCTATAAGAATCTATATGAATAAAGCACATAGACGGTGTTGGAAATTTTATTATTAATTTTATTTTACCCCGATAATGGGGGTCTATACCTATTGGAAAAGATTGAAAGAGTTTGTTTTCTAGGTGTTCGGAATATAAAGTTATTCAAGTTCAAACATTTCCCATAGAGTTGGAAATGAGGTTTTTTCACTAGAACATATCAACAATGGCCATTTTGAACAAATTGTTTTATTACACTGTAATTCAGCATTTTTACTAAGTTTTAACTACCATTTCATATGAACGAGCATGACGAGCTAGTCGTCACTACCAAATAAATAAATATAACAGTTTAATTATGTAAAAGTCCAATTTATTTACTAAACAATCGCTGAATGTCTGCTACACGCTATTGTCTCACAGCGACGCTCGGGACAATCTATTCAGCGTTGCCTCTTGATAGCGAGTCAGCAACATTTGATAAAGTAACTAGATGTGTCATAGTAATGGTTAAATTTAAAAATATTGAAGTGTGTAGTTTCCTATGATAATCTTACTTACTATCTGAAAATCTGAGAAAGTGGATTAAATGATTTGCATATTATGAGAGTAGTTTTTTGTATTGCCGCTAGAAGGCGTCGTTTAGATTATTCAACCGATTGATACTTAGGTATGTATTCATACGAGGTGATTATTTTTCATTTCATTTTGGTATCCAAACTTTTAAAAATAAAATTATAATAATATAAAAAAACTAGTGCAAGAAAATACTATATATACTTATTACATATACAAATATATATCTAACGTACATGACAACGTTACAGTTATAATTGCAATCATATATATTTTGTTTTATGTGTCACTTGCTGTTATACCTTTGTAGTTAACATATTATATTGCTTAAGTTTATCACTTCTTTATTACTTTACTTTTGAGTCTATATTATGTTATGTATAACGATCCGTTTTCATACGATCCTATGTTTAATTGCATCTGGTTTATTTTTGTTATTGCTACCCAGTGTTTATGTAAATTCTATCGGTGGAAACTTAGCTGATGTGTGTATTTTTGTATATAAGCATCATATAATGCCTGTTACATTGTTAATTTCCCCAATAAATAAAATATATAGGCACCAATTTCTGCATTAAAAAACGATATGTACTAGAATATAATAAATAAAAATATTATTTTATGCGAAATTCTGATTTCTTTGCAGGATTAACAAATTTAGTGGTCGTGGTTTTAAAGCTATAGGGCTTGTACACAAAACTGCGATGCGTCGTCGCATCGCAAAAATCTGCAAGCTCCCTCTACGCATAGCAAGAACTTGCGAATTGATTCGCATCGCGCATTCCTGCGATGTTGCGTCACACTTGTTGACACCATTTTCCATTTTTTCGAAGAATTTTTTTTCGTCGGTTTTCAAAGCTTTATATTTTTGAAGAAAATAGTTTCCATCGGGATTCATAATAGTAATAAATGGATGAAGCAGTTTTCAATTCAAAATACGTGTAGTACGGTATACGGTCGTCGAAGGAATGGTCACCCTGGGAGACGCCTTGCCGCACGAAATCGCATCGCAGCAATTGTCGTAATTTTCTACGTTGCGAATTCGCATCGCGTCGCATCGCAGTTTTGTGTACAAACCCATAGTCAGGCCTGTCTCACTCCCCGTGTAGGTATTGAAATCGAGGGTACGCGGCCATGGCAGCGTGACTATCCAGTAGGGACTCACGAAAAAGCAATCACCCACGCGCGATATTTGTTCGTCACCTGCTACACCAATGCGACCGATATTTAATTTAGTGAAACATAAAAAACGCAAAGCATATTAAAGGTCTTTGAGAGCCAAATTTAATTTTTTAAGCTCCCTAAAGACCCTGAAAAAATCTTATTTAAAGTGATTATAATTATGAAATTACCATTCATGAAAGTTAACAATTTATCACCAATACTAAGTAGGTTCAATAGTTGTGTTTCTCTTTTGTACTTAGACGAAGAGCGACCGCAAGAAAATTATTTGTTATTTTTAATATAATTCCTAAGAGGACGTGTGCAAGTCTAGCTCGCGTCATGGTTTTGTTCATGCTTGTATGTACCTACCTACCTGTTTAAATAGTTTCTCCTTTTTTGTAGGAAAATAAACTATGGTGACTTTGTCATGGTCTTCCAACGCATACATTACTATTTGCAATAATGTGGGTTTGACAACGAAAGAATATTGATTAAATATTGTCCGAAGCAAAAGTCTGCCAACGCCCCTATCAAGCAGAGTTTTCGTTCAGACCGTGCTTTTAATAGAACGTTACGCAATGACAAGTGTTCAGTGAAAATCTGTCCAAATAATAGCAAAATGAAACTTAGAAAGGATCACACTTTAAATTAACAAAATTGTGCAACTAACTTGACGTTTTTAACTATTATGCTAAATTATTCAAGTCAATTGCTAAAACAAAATGTTCTTGCATTGTGTTCGCGTCCGTGCTTCAAATGAGCGTATACAATAATAGACTTTGAACATTACTGTCACGGAAATAAGGTATAAATTTGAATGAATGTTTTAATTTTATCTGTATAAGTTTATGTATACGTATACACAACGCCAATCGGACATTTTTAACGACATTTTAATGGGAGTCTAGTTGTTTATTATACTGTACGACAATATTTGTTAACAACAATTGTATATAACAATGTTTAACAAGGTATTATTTTAATAAAAATGTAGGAAGTCAAAGCAAAAGTCATATTGCTTTATATACCAGTCGGAGCCACCTTTGCACAGGAAGCCGGCTAGATTATGGGTACCACAACGGCGCCTATTTCTACCGTAAATCAGTAATGTATAAGCATTACTGTGTATCGGTCTGAAGGGCGCCGTAGCTAGTGACTTCTTATCTTAGGTGACGAGCGCAATTGTAGTGCCGCTCAGACTTTTTGGGGTTTTCAAGAATCCGGCGGTACTGCATTGTAATGGGCTGGGCCTATCAATTACCATCAGCTGAACGTCCTGTTCGTCTCGTCCCTTACTGTCATAAATCAAAATCAATTTATTCACGTAGGTCACGGAAATGACACTTATGAATGTCAAAAAAATAAAATATTTATCTTATTGAATCTACCGCTACTTCGTAAAGGGTTGAGCTAATGAGAAGAAGTAGCAAGAAACTCATTGCCACTCTTTTATATCAAGATTTACATTTAAGTACATCGATTTACAAATCATTTCAAATTACAATATAAAATGTAAAATGATGTAACAGACACACTCAAACGTCAAATAGTCAATGTCTTACACGAGTAAGTCGAAAAAAGTAAATGTAAATTAAAACAAAGATTATTGAGTACAGTAGCTGCATCATCCACATACACCATAAATAAATAAAGGTATTCTGTGAGCATTTTATAAGCGATTATAAATAAATAAATATGTATATATCCATACATATATATACACACAATAACTTTTAAGAATCTGAAACCGAGTCTCCGGCAAGAGGATCATCCTGCCACCGCAAGCAGCGCCCGTTCACGACCATGACGCATGAGCCAGCCATCGCCTCCCTCAACCATATTTTAGGGAAGGGCACGACCCGTCCCATGTCGCCGCCACAAGCAGTGACATTTAAGCGAGCATGACGAAACCTGTTACGAGAACTCAGCAAACAACAGTAAAAAGAATCCTAATCTACATATCATGCAATACTCACCAAATACCTCTACTTACAATTTGACAATTCTGCTTAAACTTGTAATTAATATTATATTTTTACTAACAGTAATCAAAAGCTCAATCCTTTAGGATAATCAAATCAAAATCACCTTATTCAGGCAGGTCAAGGAAATGACTTTTCTTTTTATATCCACCTCCTATGAGGGTTGAGCTTTAATAAGAAGAAGTGGCAAGAAACTCTTTGTGACAATCACTCACTCACAAATCATTCCAGTTACAATATATGTAAAGTGATGCAGCAATAATACTCAAACTACAAATACTCAAAAAAAACTGTAAATTAATACGTAAAAACAAGAGCTATTGAGTACAGTCACGGCCGACTACTACTGCATCAACAATAACACCAGGCCATGGTACAGTAGATGCACCAATCCACACACACCGTAAATAAATAAAGGTATTCAGCGACCATTTTATTAGCAATTATAAAAAAATATAATTTTTAATTTAAAACTATGAGGCAGAGTTTCCGGCTACAGGATCATCCTGCCACCGCAAGCAGCGCCCGTTCACGAGCATGACGCATGGGCCAGCCATCGCCTCCCTCGACCATATTTTAGGGAAGGGAACGACCCGTCCCACGTCGCCGCCACAAGCAGTGACATTTAAGCGAGCATGATGAAAACTGTCACAGGAACTCAACCAAATAACAAAAAACAAGAATGTTCATCTAAAATATATTCAACAACAATCACTGAACACCTCTACTTATCATTTGACCATTTTGCTTTTAGTATAAATTATTCATTTTTTTAAAAAATATTCATAATTATAAATACTATTATATTTAATTAAGGTTAAAAACTCAAATCTTTTAGAGCAATTCATACCCATGCTTTCTTATCGTCTAAACAACCCTTTAAATTGTAATACGATTTTTCCATAAGTTTATGTTTGCTTTGAACTTGTTGAGGGACATTTCCAATATGTTCTCAGGAAGCTTATTATAAAATCTAACGCAATTACTGATGAATGACTTGTCGAGTTTACTAAGCCTAGAAGTGGGCATTAACAGTTTATTTTTGTTTCTAGTATTAATATTATGTTTTTCATATACCTTTTGAAATTTATTGCCATTGTTTTATCATAATTATGTCATAATTTTAAAATATTTAAATTTAGATCTAAGCAACTCTCTTGGTCCCATACCATAAATTGCTCTAACAGCTCTTTTCTGCAGCATGAAAATAAAATCAATATCAGCAGCATTACCCCATAATAATATACCATATGACATAATGCTGTGAAAGTAACTAAAATAAACCAATCTTGCAGTTTCAATGTCTGTTAAGGAACGAATCTTTTTTACTGCGTATGCAGCAGAACTTAGTCTACTTGATAAATTTTCTATATGAGGGCCCCATTGGAGTTTCGCATCTAGCGTTATTCCAAGAAAAACAGCGGTATCAACTATATCTAATTTCTCGTTTCTAAGCTGTATATTGATTGACACTTGCTTCACATTAGGTAAAGTAAATTTAATGCATTTCGTTTTATTACCATTATGTAACAAGTTATTAGCTTCAAACCAATGCACAACTTTAGTTAAAGCATTGTTAACAACATCAAAATTTGGTATGCAACGATGTATTTTAAACATGAGTGATGTATCATCAGCAAACAACACAATTTGATATTTATCCATTGCAATATAAGGGAGATCATTTATATAAGGAATAGAAAAGGTCCTAAAATCGAGCCCTGTGGAACCCCCATTTATCTACTGATCCAGAGGACCGCTTTCCATTGATATCCACCTTTTGTAGTCTACAATTTAAATAGGATGTCGTTAGCCTTTTTAAAACCGAGCCCACTAAATTTTTAAATTTGTTGAATGTCGCTTATTACCAGGCGAGAATGGCGCGCGAGCGAGCGCGTGTCTATGCGAATTGTTTTAGGTATAGCAAAATAATGCTTATAGTTAGAGTAATTTAATTGCATTGTTCTGAAAGCTATTGAAACAATCAATAATAATGTGTGCAATTTATTTTATTTGTGATATTTTTTTATTTTACACAGACCTTTCTTTCGACAAAAAGTTGAAAAATAATTATATTTTAGAATAAATGAGTATTTTTAGTGAAAAAAATTGGTAGTAATTGTGGTTATATAATTCTTTTTATTTTCTCTATCTAAGACAAAACTAAAATACACATGTCTTTATAGTAATAATTTGAGATATTCATGCAGAAAGACACCCACGAAATTGAAGATGAACCGATATTTCACGCGTTGATGACCGTACTTTCAGAACCCTCTTATGAATAGATGTTTAGAATCTATACTTCAAATTTTTATACTGTTCGATAGGAAATTTAATCTAGTTTTTATGAATAAATAATACTTTGCATAAAATATAAAACCTCATACCTTATGAAGCAAAATGTTTCGTAAAGTAGGAAATTCACGACATAAATTCGAGAATTTTTATTCTTCATATTATGTCGCGATAATCTATGTTTTCTGTTAAAAAAATACTATGTTCGAAATAGCAATGAAATAAGCTTTTCAATTATGTATAATATATATACACCATTGAACAAAAAGTTATAAAAAAAATTATTGAAAACTACTTGAACCGACAGGAATTCGCGAACTTGAACTGTGAGATTTTGGGAGGCCCCGTGTTTAGAATAGATTTTATGTCAAACTAGGATATATTGGGACAAAATAACAACTGAAACATATTTAACGATAATTTGTTAAGTAAATAAAGATATAATTCAACATGTTTCAAAGTAAATAAACACTAAAATTGAACAGACAAAATTCATAGTCTATCTTTAGCCTTACATTACATAATTATAATAGTATAATATAGAGAATTTCTTGATACATTCTCCAGTGAAAATAGCATCTATTCAAAATAAATAAGTCCAATGCTTTATTTTTAATACCGTAATGGTGAAGTTTTCTAACCAATGTTTTGTGTTCAACACAATCGAACGCCTTGGATAAGTCACAAAAGACGCCAAGTGCATCACGGGACTCCTCCCAGGCTTCAAATATATTATGTATCAAGTCAATACCAGCGTCGGTAGTTGAACGACCCTGGGTGAAACCAAACTGTTTGGAGTGCAATAAATTATTATGGAAAAAATGACGAAGCAATTGATTTAAAATTAACTTTTCAAAGATTTTACTAAAAGTGGGTAGTACAGATATTGGTCTCTAATTAGTAGGGTCACTGGTACAACCTGATTTAAACAGTGGAACTACTTTACTATGTTTCATTACGTCAGGAAATTCACCATATTCTATACAATTGTTAAATATTATAGCTAAATCTGGCGCAATAATATCAATCAAAGACTGGACAAGTTTAACTGATATGCCCCAAAGATCATTTGTCGCCTTATTTTTAATAGATTTAAAAGCTTTTATAACATCAGAGCCAGAAACATGATCAAATTTAAAGATTTTATCACATTCAAAAATGTTATCTTTCAATAGTGAAAGTATCATCATCTTCGAGAAAAAATTTTCATAAAAAATATATATTCTTGACTCGTTAAGTTATAAAGGAAATAAAGAGATAGAACTCAAATACAGTATGTAAGATAAACATAATCCATTAAAAGTTATCGTACTACAAAATCTTGTACATAATTATTAAAGAGATCATTTAAATGTGTCACATCCAGTTTTTATAAATCTAAGTCGTGAACGATTCGTTTATTATTTTGAACTGCCAGACCATTGATTTCGTAGAACAAAAGATTTGTTCGCGATAAAATATTATGCTAAGAACAAAGTATCCTCCGTTTGAATGATTTTTCCTTATTTTGTGCTATATTGAAATGAATGAATGATAACTGAAATAAAAATTTGTGAAACTTGGGAAAATTTGTGATTAAACTAGAATATAGGCGACCTAATGGAGATGTGGTGCTGGAGGAGAATGCTGGGACATGGACCATGTTTCGCACCAACGTCTCCATTTTCCAAGAACTTGGCTTAAAACAACTCCTTTCGGTGTTAGTACAGAGTCGCATTCTTAAGTTCTTTGAACACGTCTCTCGGTGCGAGCGTGAGTCCAATGAGTACCTTGTCGTCAAGGGCAAAGTGGAGGGCACCAGAGGGCGAGGAGGGTCGTACATGCGATGAACCGACCAAATTAGGACTGTTGTGGGCGGTCCATTGAATGAGTGTAACAGCCTGTCGGCCAGCAGGGAAAAGTGGCGATTTTCTCGTGGGGCGAATCACATCTGCCACAAAATGTCACTTCGTGATAACCACGACCGCTCTGCCAAGAGTGTCACGAAGAAGAAGATAGGCGACCTGACAGCGCTATAATGCGTGACCCGGTTAGAGTATCTTCGGGCCTTACGTCGATGACGTCACATCGTCGCTTTGTTACGGTGTGCAAATATCATCATCACTAGGATGATATTATCAATAAATAAACTACGGTTTATTTTCTCTGTATTATTAATTGATGTTTAAAAAGGTGTTGTGTTGTGATGGTGATTATTATTGCTATAATCAATGACGTTCTCTACATAAGAAGGCAGTGACTATAATAATGAAAAATCAATGAAAAAAACTGGGTTTAGCTCAGAAATACAGAACAAACCAGAAGGAGAGTTCTATCAAATGAGTGTCATATCATATCAGCGTGTTGTATCCAAAATACCTCCCTGCCCGCGCCTCACCCGCCCGAGTAGTGTGGCCAGGCACCATATCGTTACCGCTTTTGGGGTAAAATTAAAATATCATGAAGGAACAACTAACTAATTTGGTAAAAACGTTAAATAGGTGAAATTGTATGTAAATTCCAAGTATAATTACATTAGTAAAAAAATTATCATTGCTTGATAAGGCGCAGTTTATTAATAATAAATAAACTGGATGTTTATATTGTGAAAGAAATAATTTGAGATATCTTATTTAACGATGTTTAGGAGCAATATTTATACGATACCTACATATGAAAAAAATATACTAACTACTTTTTACTTTTAATTTGGTTCTGGAGAAAGAAAAGGCGCTATGTTTCAGTATATTATACAGAATCTATTAAATACAACCAATAAATGTGAAAATATTACACAACGAAAAGTGTATTTAATGTAACCAAATACAAATTAAGTGGAACTTCTTCATCGACGTTTAGAATAAATTTTAAAATGGTGTTCACCAAAATTCAGTAGTGACTAAAAATATTTCTATAAGTTTCTCGGGGTTGCAGAGAATGAATTTCGAATGAGATAATTTGTGGAATCCTAGATGGCCGCCACGCAAATGTTTTCAACAATAAAGATGTCGTTTCCAAGGTTTTCATGGTAGTTGATATTAAATTATTGAATCATTTTTGAAATCCAAGATGGCTGCCGCACAAATTATGATTTAAGCAACATGGATGTAATTTTCAAAGTTCTCAGGGTTGCCGAGAACGAATTAAGGATCTTTTTTGAACAATATGAATATCATTTCAAAGCTTTTTGAAGTAATAAATACTGAATTGGAGATCATATCGGAAATAACAACTGACTATCCTACATTTCGTCCCAGTCTTCCTAATTTATTAACAAAATTAATAGCAATCCGTTGCACCGTTTGCAATAAAAGAACTAAGTAACTAAGTGCAGGTGTTTTTATAAAATTAGGTACATAAAATAGAAGATCTTTAAACTGCACTATAGTAGTGGGACGAATAATAAAAAAGAACTATTATTACTTTCTTCATGTCATCACAAAATTATCCATTGTATGATAAAAATATGGCTCTTCAAAGTGGCTTGAACAAATTTGGCACCGCTTTGATGGTTTCCAAAACTCATCTAGCCGGGCTTTTTGAATAATTATATTTGTCCACTGAGACTTTCTTTCCTTGTCAACTGGGAAGCTATATAATGTTTAGCTTGCGGAGGAGAGCACCCTTGACTATTTCATTATTTATTTGATTGATTTAATGCTTAAAATTTTGCAAACGCATCTCAGAATCTAAAACTTATTTTTTTCACAGCAATATTTATCTTTTTGAATTTTTTTAATAAAGTAGGCTAAATATTTTCATTATTTCGCAGCAACACTTACAACAGGGAAGTGTGATTTATTATAAGCAATAATAATTCAATAAAAAGTTATTTAAAAAAATTGGGTAAGCTCATCGGATATTCGGTGGCAACACTTACGAAATAGAAACTTAATGTTCTATGACAAATATTAAACATAAATTCAATTCAATATTTTAATAAAATGGTTTGGAAATGTGCTACTAACAGATGAAACGTGATCGCATCCAACTTAGTAGTATTCTTGCAAGTGGGAACGACACATGACGACATAATTATACAAAATCTGCCAACAGCAACTAGATGTATGCAGTACGTGCGTCGGCCATTGGCTAATTGACATATTATCGAAGCACGCCGTTTGAGCGTGGTTTGCACTGCCTCAAATTTGAGTGTGTTGACGGCTTCTGGTTTGTTCTGTATTCTGATTGGTTAAGTACAAAAAGTATTTATTTTTATATTACAAACTGACACTACAGAAGTATTAACAACAAAAGTCAAAATTTAACAATGATAACTTCAAAAAGAATGCAGTTCTGCTTTTCTTATATATTCGTGTAACTATTTCGTTGATGGTTACACGAAAATATCACGACATGTGACGTTAATGAAACTGCAACTGACGCGAACTGAGTACTCGTTTTAGAGGCTAGTTTGGCCTTCTATTCCAAGTGACCATGGAACTGAACGTTGCTCGATTTATCGATTAGAGGAGTGATCACGAATCGAGTCTTGTTGTGTATTCTAGGGGTTGAATTGGACTAAACTTTGTCGGTCCCATTCTGAGATGCAAAGCATAGTCTCGATTTCAGACACAAGTTTGTTCCGGTTTTCATCGACGCTATCCTGGGACATGTAGGAAGTATGCTCCCTCCACAGGGTATGCCCTGTGCTGTCGTCTGCATAGCAATGAATACTGCTGATTTGCAGCATATCATTGATATGCAGAAGAAACAGTGAAGGGATTGTGGTGGTGCACCTTGGGCATCCAGAGTAGAGTTGTACGCGAAGAGGGAGCCCAGGAGATTAGCTTTCTCTTTCGCGTCATGGGCCAGTGAGTCATCATCCCTGTGCGGTGGCGGAATGACTGGCTGGCAGAAGACGGACAGATGGCCGTTGAGGCAGTAAAGTACTCAAATGGTGACCACGTACTGGAAGACGCGGTATTAGTAGGGCCCCCACAAGACCGACGATCTGGACAAGATCGCCGGAATGGAGGTCCGATCGTCGTGGAAATCTTTGGGGGAGGCCTTTGTCCAGAAGTGGACGTCTTCCGACTGATGATAGACATAGACATAGACATAGACACAGACACAGACACAGACACAGACACAGACACAGACACAGACACAGACACAGACACAGACACAGACACAGACACAGACACAGACATAGACATATTTTATTTCACATCATCATCACACAATTTAATTTACAAAGTTTTATTATACACCTTAAAGTAAAACATAACAATATCGCTTAAAGTAAAATAATATTTGTGAACATAATTATATAATTTACAATAGACACCGCTCAGCGCATGCTGTAGCAAACGCCACAGCGCTGGTTTTCAGCGTAGCCCATTACGAGACAAACTCGCGCTGTGCTTTAGAAACGTTTGAAAATTTTTAAATACTTACAGCATATCACATACTTACTTAAAACTAAAAAACAACATTAAAGAATAAAGAAAGAAAAAAATTACCAATATAAAAGATACAAAATATGCAAAACTTGATAACAAAATATGATACACAACAAAAAATACAAACGCTGCGATTACAATATAAAATTAAAATAAAATAAAGCCAGTTCAGAAAATATATATATTATATATATATTCAGTTTACCTAAGATAAGTGGGGACTATTTTGCCACCTATTTATAAATCTTTTTGATAGTTTACTAAATAGTTTTTGTATTTTAATTTAAAACTATATATGGAGCAACTATTCCTAACTGGTGGTGGTATATTGTTCCAACACTTAGTGGCAGCGTAACCGAAAGTACCACGAAAGGCGGAAGTGCGGTGAGGAGGAATAGTAATTAGAATACTTCCTGTTCTGATAGGATACCTTGTTTCTGAGGCATGGCGCCATTTCAGTTTTTCGTACAGATATTCCGGGCGACCCTTGCGTATTATACCGAACAAAAGAAAGGCCAAATGAAGCTCCCTACGAAACGTCATCTTAAGTATACCGGCGTTGTTTAGGTGTGGAGTGATTTGAGTTCGAGGCGGTAAGATAAAGCAGAATCGAGCACAGGCGTTTTGGACCCTCTGAACGATTCGTTCAGTACGCGCAAGCAACCGATGTGTGTGAATGTGAAGAAGAAGAAAGTGATGATGATGATGAGATAATTTGTGGCCCTTACCTCGGGTGCAGCCTAATAATATCATCTTAAACATCAATCACTTTGTCCATTAATGATTTATTTTACTTTATAAATATTTACACAACATGATAAGTAGTTCATTTTTAAATGGGCATAGATCGAACTTTATCTCGACAAAAGAATATACATAAAAACTTATTCGACCCCTAAATGTGTCCATAACTAAATTTGCGACTATACAAAATTTATTTGTAGAAGCGCTGTCCAAAATTTCAATAATACTTACTCCAGTTTAACAAAATCCAGACCTTATAATAGTAGAGATACAGATGAAAATCGTAGGAGCGGATTTGTAGAAACAAAACTTGCCAGTAAACGGCTTAAGCGTGATTTCAGAAAATCCTTTCTAGAGTCCGTTGAATTAGGACCTGAGTAAATAGGATTATTTGTATTTGCTCGATATAGCCCTCTCGTGGGATAATCTTTTATTTCGCCCTCGGGGATTTCTTCATAACATTATTAATTGATTCCGTTTATAGATTTATGAAGATTGTCTGTGCGGTGACTTAAATTATTTTTGTAAAATAAATTGTACTTTAGAAGCTTATTAAAACAAAACAAATCTTTTCATATTTTAAATTGTTTTATATTTATGTACTAAACTAACACACTGTAAAAGTAATAAATATTATTTGCAGTAGAAACTTTTTATTCCTTTGTTTCAGTATTTATGGCAAGACTAGGTATAAATAAATTAAATATATATTGTGTGTAACATGTTATTGCTTATAGAGCTTTGAACAAACTGGAATACTTTGATATTTCTGTTCAATATTTTCAAGTCCATAGAACACAGCTTCAAATTAACAACACTAGTCTTGCTTCAAAATATTCAGTTCGCAAACGTAAAAGGATTTCGTTTAAAGTTTAATGGACGACTTCAAATTGAATATTAAAATCTGTAAACGGTGGAGCAGGGTGAAAAACTGAGGCGAGAAATGATATAATGACGAGAAAATAAAAAAAACATAGTTAATTGGTACCTTAGATTATTTGGTACGAATATTTAGTTACATACGATTATAGTGACAAAGGCAGACGACTTATAATTATAGATAATCAATTAATGAATGTTTCTATTTTTATTATGACTTAAAATTAACAATATCTAATATATTTTAAAGTTTAATAGGATTTTTTTTAAATTAATAAAATCAGGCGCTAGTTTACAGAAACCTATTTATATAGCAATATAAATAGGTTTCTGCAAACTAGCGCCTAACTAAATATTTTAAATGATGATCTCTAATGTGAATTCCGTTCATTTTCACTCAATCACTTCGACGTTTGTCTCGCCTTTAAACGAGGCGTCTTCATGAGCTGTTGTCTCACTAAAAGTTGGAACGAGGTATATTTACCAACCTATATCAAATAATATGAAATAATAAGTAAAAATATCTCATATCAATATGTATTAAGTAGGATCGTGGCAATAATTCGAAATTGTCTGCTTTTAAACCACTTTAATACTTTCACAAACTTTTACATGTACACTCTTTCCCCTCGTTTAGACCAAGAGACAAGTCAAAAACTTGTTATATACAAAACTTGTAGAATACTCGTCGAAACATAATTATTTGTGTTTAACATGCATTGCAATTGTCTGAAACATTCTTGCGTTCACGCTGTGTTGCCAACAAGTTTTTATACAAGTAGGTAAACAACACATTTGCGTTCACATATAGATCAGAGACATGTTTGATACAGTCTGATACATTGACAGCGTTCACACCAACATAAAACATACATATTTTTAACAAGTATTGTTAATTTTTTTGAAGTTTATGTATAATACTTATTTAAAACAAGTGTGATACTCTATCCACGCTTGGTGGATAAAGTTTTAAACATTTACCGGACAGACCGCTTTTTTTTTGTGGAAAAGAAGAAGATTAATGGAGTGGTCAAAGAAGAAATAAGCTTTATTAGCAATATTTATCTCGTATTATATTAAGATATTCTTTCGATACTTGTATAATCGTCTTGCAAGCAGGAGTAATGCATTAACTACAAAGGATATATATTATAGGCAAGCCTATAATATCCGATGCAAATACAAAGAAGAATATGAGTCACCAGTAGCTAGATATCTCAAATAAACAGCTAACAAAAGAAAGCGCGTACGCCTTCCTTCAAGGCTGGCAACGCTCCTGTGATTCCTCTGGTGTTGCAAGAGAATGTGTGCGGCGGTGATTACGTATCATCAGGTGACCCGTGCGTACGCTCGTTTGTCCTCCTTTTTCATAAAAAAAATATTGCTCTGCTGGAGTGATGGCATCTCGATACTGTGAATTCTGCTAAGAAAGGTATGGTGCAACTTTTTGAAGCAAATCCTCCAAATATACTGGTCTTGTTCCAACAAAATTTAAGAATCCACTTCTGCCTTCTATTCTTAAATCATTCAATATGGAACGATAGGCCCCTTCTTGCTGTCGTCTCGTCAATGAAAAATGATCGCGACCAGAACTTGCGTGGTTTTCTTAAATTTCCTTCATTCTGTATGATGTACAAGTATACTGCAATCATGAAGCAAAGTTCCGCAGTACCTTCACTTTCTATTGTCTGTACCAGTAGTCAATTGTGTTGTCAAATTCATTAACTTCTGCACTGACATGTCTTAAACAAGTTAAGCTACAAGCCTACAATCAGTATAAAACATGAGATCATAATATACATGTCGACAACTAATAGGTGACAAACAACTTCTTCAGACAAGATTCATACAAATATTGTCTAGCACAAGTTTTATGTTTTTGTATTTTCAAAACATTGCATACAACTTGTATTTGTAGTTTGCATGAAACTTGTCAAATACGCGTACCTTGGTGTAAACGAGGGGTTAATAAACCACCAACTTCAATCTCCTTTTGACAGTTCAACATCATACTTAACAGTTTGACATTTGACACTTGATGCTCTCGTCTTCAATAATAATATTGCCAGCACCAAACAAACGAACAGCAACAAACATTAAAAAACTTAACTAAAAATATAAAACTAAAATACATCAAACTATTCGACATATATACGCTTAAAGAGCCAACTATGTGCTAGTTCGTCAGCTTCAGACCGCACCTTTTATTTTTGCAGGCAAATAAATTACTTAGCTTAATTTATTGCGATATTTTATCATATTATTTACAGTGTTATCAATCAATTGTTTTGTAACTGCAATATTTTGTTTAAGATTCTAGCTAGAAAGTAATTTCTATTCTAGAAAGCGACCAATGGAACGCCCCGATAGATAGAGAACAGATAGAAGCTGCCAAAGAGTTAATTGCAAAAGGTGCTATTAATCGCAAAGCTACTTGACAAGTTGGTTTGAACAAATTCCACTTGGACAAGCAACGGAGGGTATGGGAAGATATTTTCCAACACTTACAAAGGCTCAATAAATAGAACTATATGATTACGTAAAAAAGTCTGATGATTTTTACCATTGGCTTACTTACCTTATCAGCCTTCGGAAATTGATTTATGAATATGCTGAAATTACTTGTACTTGTCTGATTTTTGTTTTCAATTTATTAATTACTGATATATTATTAAAATATTCAGCTTAAGAGTTATGTTCACAACTCAAATGTTGTTGATTTATGCAGTGTTTACTTACCCCCAGCACATGATAATTGAGTTATAGAGGGTTTAAAAGTGTCTCCAAATGTTGGGCGAGCCAGTTCTCTCTTCTTAGCTTAAAACGCTCCGCGTCTCTAGACCTCACCATTACACATACTTCCTTTGTTAAAAAATTGCCAAAGTTCGATTGCTACACAGTAGACTTATTATTTAAGTGTAAAGACGCAGATTTTTAGTAAACGAACGCAAACCGAAAGCGTATAAATACATTCGAAAGCCAGTTTCAACCGTTGCTCTCAACAACTTTAATTACAGTAAAATGCACTCGCTGCAATCTATTTAAAATAAAACCGAAACTACAGTAACATAGACGAAAAAACATCCAGTGAAACTGAGTTTCAGCTGGCGTGTGTTAAACACGAAAAAGAATTTAAGGCTACACATACCGACATCAAGTTTTGCTGAAACATTTATTTTGTTTTGATTTAAAATGGTTGCCCTGCAATCTAAATAGGAAGTCAGATTTTAAACGTATATTTTTACATAATTTAATTCTCTTTTAAACAAGAAATAACTGTTACTCAGTTAAGGCTTTGGAGTTAGTTTAATGAAAGGATAATGTGCTTTCATAAGGGAAATTTTCTAAATCACTAAATGCCCAAATTATCAGATGACGTTAGCTTTTAATTTTAACTCATATGATTTTGTATTTACTGGAGTTTCTCTGTGCGACATAAACCGAACCAATATTACCGATACAGTGCAAAGAATTAGTAAGAAGAACTGGCAAAGAGCAGGCTAGTAAAACCGATAATAGATGGATACAACATGTGTCGACTACGAATAGGATTTTGAAGGTAGGGATAGTTCTCACAAAGCTAACATCTTAAAAAAATAAAACGAGCGTTCCTGCTATTTGATATTAAACTCGGGCTTATAGTATTAAAAAGCGGCCAAGTGCGAATCGGACTCGCCCATGAAAGGTTCTGTAGCAGCAAGTAACATAATATAAACGTTCTTTAATAATAATAATAATAATAATATTTGAGTTGATTGAATAAAAGGTAAATTTCGGTTTACGGTGACTTAAAAAAGCTACTTACTAGATCTCGTTTACACCATTTTCGGTAGAAGTTTGCATGGTAAAGTACATCATATAGTATTCTTTTTAGTTTATCGTTTTCTTATTTTAGAAGTTATGGGACATGGGATATTAATGGGACATATTTTACCACTTTGGAAGTGTCTTTCGCACAAACTATTCAGTGCAGAAAATAATTATACTAGAAACCTCAATATCATTTTTGAAGACCTATCCAGATATAGAAACACGCGTATGGGTTTGAAAAAAAAATGAATTTCATTTGTAAGTATGGAGGGAACCCCTAAATTTATTGTTTTTTTTTCTATTTTTGTGTGAAAATCTTAATGCGGTTAGAATAGAATACCTACCAAATTATAACAGTATAGTTCTTATAGTTCCGGAAAAAAGTGAGTGAGTTACGGACGAACAAACAGACAGACATAACGAATCCATAAGGGTTCCGTTTTTTGCCATTTGGCTACGGAACCCTAAATAGAAATATTATTACTTAACTCAGTACATTGTTTACATAGATAAAGCTTAAATTAATAATACTGGACGCCATCACAAAATAATATGCGTAACGCTTTCGATGTCATGAGAGGTAGATCCAACTCTCTCTCTTCCTCTTCCTCTATGGTGGATAATAGGCAACAATAAATAGCTATCGGCAACCGGAAAACACAACAACATAAAAATTTAAACAACCAAATAATTGGAAATCACCAACCTCCCCCAAGCCGACTGGTCCTTGTGGGGGAAAACGATCACGACCCTCTAAAGATAAAAAATAAATATAATGATATACATATAGCAACTACAAACTGTCGATCACTAGGAACCACAGAAAAACTAGAAGAACTAGAACTTTTGGGGATTGAATATTGGGGAAAGAATAGAAGACCATGAAAAATACATATTACACCATATTGGGGAGACGCCCGGTATGTACAGAGTCGGATTCATGGTTAAAAGAAACCTTGTCAAAAAGATACAAGAACTAAGAGGAATTTCAGAACGGATTGCACTCCTCAAAATTCAATTGCCTGTAGATGGTGAGGAAGATGAATTATAGTCAATAATCCAGGCGTATTCGCCTACCGAATCAAATACAAAAGAAGACATTCTAAAAATTGAAAATTTTTACGTAGATTTACAATCCACTATTGCAAAAGCATCCAAAAACATAATAGTTATGGGCGACTTTAATGGAAAGATTGGTAAACAAAATATTGGAGAAGAAAATATCATAGGGAAGCATGGATTTGGCAATAGAAGTAAAAACGGCTCACGACTAGTATCCTTTGCTATTGAAAATAAATTAAGCATCCTAAACAGTTTTTACGGAGAGAAACCATCGAAGAAATGGACATGGACCTCTCCTAATGGCCGGCATAAGAACGAGATCGACTTCATTATGTCTAACAATAAAAAAAATTCTAAAGATTTGTCTGTTTTAAACAACTTTAATTTTAACTCAGATCATAGAATGGTGACGGCTAAACTATCAGGGACACATGTCAAAAGAGCACGACTATTTCACAACAGTTTCATACTGTGCCATTGAATGGACCGGTAACACTGATTTACAGAAGTAAATGATGTATAGCGTTTCTTTACGGTACGGTTTTCAAGGAACTCTCTTCCACGTACAACCAAGCTGTGGGATGAGCTTCCTTTTGCGGTGTTTCCAGGACGATACGACATGGGTGCCTTCAAAAAAAGCACGTACACCTTTCTAGATGACCGGCGACGCAACTGTAATTTCGTTGCAAGACAACTTGGCCTTCTCTTTCATAAAAAAAAAGAAATAAACACAGTTTCTTATAATTTTTCATTATGGGCGGATAAAACTGCAGAGTACAATTACTAGTTTATTAAAAATCTTGCTGAGTTGATACGTTGTCTAAAACAAAACAAAGCTACGCAGAATTTTACTGAATTGTTAATAAATATAAGTTTCCCTCAGTCCAATATTTCTTGTAAAGTTCCAAACTAGGATTTCGTTTCATACAGCGGCCATAAACAATGGACTTTCTGAAACATCCGGCTTTCTATTTTAAAGTTTAAAGCTGCAGTCTGTACTTATATTTCTTTGTCCTCTATTTAGTATTCGTTTAATTTCATATTTTTTTTGTATAAATCGTTGTTTCAGGGTTGGCACCAATATATCTTAATCACGCAGCTTTATTAAAATGTTTACATTGAGGTAATAATATATTAAATTTTATATTTTACATTTCAAACATAATATCTAATTAACTTACATTAATAAAAATAAATTATTAATGTTAATAGTTTTATTTTAGTTTAGTTTCATTGTTTTTTATGTCCAGTCTGTAATGAAAGACTTTGGCTACATGGATCCGTAGCGTAAATAAATAAATACCTATTTATATACTCAACGGATCCTTGGTTGCATCAAAAATTATATTTTAATATTGTTGCATAACATTATTATTATTGTTATTGTTGCGGGAAATAAGCACTTCAGTATGTACATCTTATAGAAGTCAGTGGTTCAACTAAATCAAAATGATACTCCTATATCTTGCACAAACAGTATTTTCACAACTAATACAAATATATTTATGAACAATCGAGATGTACACGCAGTGCGTGAACCACTGACCTCTATAAATACCACTGGACAGACTGTTCCATATGTTTGACAGCAAATTTTTTGTGCCTATTTGAAGCGCCACTCGCGAGCGTCCAGAGAACTAATTTTGACGTATAATACAAATGGCTGCGAATGAACGTAGTATTTTTGCATTTTTAATTAATTGCTTTCGATTTCCGTGTTTGCGTTTATACTTCAATAATCAACGTAATAAAGTACACACGGTACAAAAGTACTTTGACAGCCGCCAGTCCAGTGGAATATAGATGTCAGTAGCGTGAACGTACCGTTCGCAGCAGCGGTTACTGGACGACTCAATCAAAGAGAATATAATAACTACGTTCAACTAAATGTCAACTACAATGATCACAGATCAATTGTGCCCCGTTCGTGTGCTTGGACGCACGCCCTAGCGATGACTATGCTCATTGTGATGAGGCAATTGGGCAACGTTTAGAGAATTTTTCCTTTGCATATTCGGAGTCCGGTATGTATCTAAATCAAATCCTCCAGGCCTTTAAGAGGCGCAGTATCCTAAGTGGACACAGGTGGGGTAGGTCCTCTGCCTGGATATTCAGGGCCTTAAGGCAACCTGACAAACGTTTTAATTCTCTAATAGGAATCATAACTAAAGCGTTGAAAATAGAAAATATTAAATGAATATATACAAATCATACTATCATAAGATTGCAGAACATAATATCCTATGCATTCATAAGAAAATAATATCCTATGCATTATAATATAATATCTTAAGATCCCTGCAAGTTGCAATAACAGAAGGTACGTTCAAGTTCTTTCTCTTGTATTTGTAAGGCTTCATTATCTGGAAGAGAACAAATATTAAAAACAATGTAGGTATCTTAACAGGGCCGGATTTAAAATAATAAATAGAAACTAATAAACTAATTAAAATTTGTTACAATATTAATGGATAATGCTAAAGTCCATTTCCTATTATGCAATTATTTGAGTTGAGTAGATTACCAGCTGTATAAATGTTCACATAATATGTAGATGAAGCTACAACTGGGCATGGTTATTTGGAATAGGTGAATTTCTTTGGATTACTTTTAATCGAGATGCACATGAAACAGTCTCATTACACAAGTACGACAATCACCTTATCGCAGCCGCAATCACAGAGAAAAGCAACATGGCAGGTACACAGAGTATAGACAAGCACAGTATGTCAACCAAAGACACAAGTGTTGCTAGACATATTTTCTAACAAGCGTTTACAGGATTGTTGATTGAACCCATAATTCTGAGCGGCATCACTATCACGCTCATCACTATAAACATTTTGTTATGTTTTTAAAGGGATAACCCTCACTTCTGGGATTAATTACACAAATAAAACTGAAAACAAAATTGTATAAAGGATGCGGGACTCGAAATCGCGACCTCTCGCGTTCCGTGAGTTTTCAGTTTTATTTGTGTAACTATAAAACATAATATGATAAGTGTTCGCTTCACTAGCTACGGCGCCCTTCAAACTTAACACAATGATCTCAATGCATAACTACACAGACATTCATAATATCCTCAATTTATTGAAAGGGTTTGCTGGGTAAACTACTTAGGTACTACTAAAAATATATGTAAAACATTGTATGACCCATTTTTTTTTCATTATTTGAATTTTTAAAAAGGAATAAAAAAGGATGATGTGGAAGATTGAAAACAGGAAATATAAGCTAAACAAATTTCTGTTTAAAGTTTTTAAATTGTTGAAATTTTTGAAATGAAATGTTTTGTCATTTAATTTATTAATTGGTTTCAGTTTAAGTAAACTAATAATATTATCTCTATTTTGTAATAAAAACATGCATAGTTTTTATAATAATCTATACTAATATTATAAAGCTGCTGTGTTTGTTTGTTTGTTTGTTTGAACGCGCTAATCTCTGGTACTACTGGTCCGATTTGAATGATTCTTTCAGTGTTGGGTAGTCCATTTATCGAGGAAGGCTATAGGCTATGTTTTTTTTCAAAATTAGGGATCCGTAATAAAATTGCTATTTTGTAACACAAGGTGTAAAATCGAAAACCTATTTTTGCGTGCGATGCAAAAACTATTGACAATAGAACAAAATGATGTACAGGCTATAATATAGGCAATATTTTATTACTTATAAAACTATCGCGTGAATTATACTTTATATGGCAAAACAACGTTTGCCGGGTCAGCTAGTAATAATACTATAATATATCTTTATTAAAAGGTATGCCCCCAGTTAAAATTACAATAATATATGTATAAAGTAAAATTATATAATACAATTAAATTTAAAATTAAATAAATTAAAATACAATTCTGTATTCAGGTCTATGTATATGTTAATTGAGCAATCCAGACACCCGGCCAGCGTGCTCAGGATCTCATTCTTGGATTCTCGCAATCGGCTCTAGAATGTTGCGAGACGCGATCTCATGATCGCAAAGAAATTCGGTACTCTGGCCTCGGCGAACATGGCCGACGCGCTACAGTACCGAGGCAACTTCATCAGGATACGATAAGCATCATTGTTTTGCACCCTGATGTTGTTGATGGCACGCCTGGTGTACTTCGTCCAGAGTTGGCATGTATAGAAGCTTAGACAGTAAACTCTAAACAGCGTCACCTTCACTGGGTCAGTACACTTAGCAAAGCGACGCGACAGCATATTACACCTAACAGACAAAGCACGTCTCTCCCGTTCAATATCTTCGTCGTTCTTGAGGTACTCAGTCACAATGTGACCGAGATATCTGAACCGCTCAACCCTCTCGAGTTTCTCTCCATCCAAGAAAACCTCGGGGATCGACTCCGGACCTCTGCCTGAACGGAACACCATCGCAACTGTCTTTTTAACGTTATATTTTAAGCCGTGTTCTGCGGCATAGCGTTCGCAGATCGCTAACAGTTTACGGAGACCCTTGATTGAGGGACTCAGAAGCACCATGTCATCAGCTTAGCTAAAGTTATTCATACACGTGGAGCCTATGTGACAGCCGACCCTGGTGCCTCTCAGTTCCGCAATCAGGTCATTCACGTACAGGCTAAAAAGATCGGGAGAGGTCAAACCTCCTTGGCGCACGCTGCATTCTAGCCTATATTCGCTAGAGGTCGCGTCGCCCCATCTTACACTGTTGTTTGGTTTCCGTACCAATATCCCAACAGATTCACCGTTTTCGTTGGTACATTCGAGGCGCGTAATTTCTCCCACAGTAAATTGTAATTTACGAGGTCGAAAGCACGACTCAAATCGAGAAAACATGCGTAAATAGATATTGCTCTGCTGACGTAATGGTTGATGGTTGCTTTAAGACAGAAAATTGCTGAATCCGTCGAGAGACCGGGTCGAAAACCAAACTGAGCATCATTTACCTCGATGCCTTCCTTCAGACTTGGATGAATCATACTTTCCAGTATTTTATCACAGTGCCTAGCGAAATCGGTCTGTAGTTTTTGACACTAGAAATGTCACCCGTTTTGTTCTTTGGGATTGGAACTACCACAGTATTCATAAGCTGTTTCGGTAAATACCAAAAATTTATACAACTATTATATAGGTTGGCTAAAACCCCATATATTGACTCACCAGCATACAGAATATGTTCCAGACTAAGTCCGTCGAGACCCGGAGATTTTCCCCTCTTCATCTTTTGAACCACCGTAGCCACGTCATTAGCAGTAAAACATACATTGTCAGTACCACCAGTAAGTCGCTCATTGGGCATACAAGCAGTCCAGGCCGATATCGGGTTGACCCTGAAGTGATGTGAAAATAAGTTGGCAATCTTACTTCTGTCATTTTCACCTTCGACTGTCACAGGTACATTATTTTTGTAGTTTAAAGAGTTTGCCGATCGCCAGAACTTAACAAAAATTTTATCGGACCTGTGCATTGCTAATACGTATAGTTTTATTCTCTCCTCATTACATTGATACCACTTCAGTTTGTTCTTAAAGGTCTTACGACTTTGCACCATGTTGTCATATAGCTCACCTGTACTGGGCTTACCACTACAGCTCCACCACTCATAATACATTTTAGCCACTTGATGACTATCTTTGACGTGGTAGTTCCAACCAAAGATTTTCTTAGGCCTCTTCAGTGCATCAGTTAGGCTACCCGCGCAAATTTTAGCGCCCGTCCGAAGTATAGAGACTATCCTATTATAATATTCGTCAATATTATACAAATGCTAAGTACACCTAAAAACTAAGCAGTTATCACAATGACTATATATATTTGGTTAATTACTTAAATTATCACAGCAATACTTATTGTAAACATCAATTTGAGCACCCCACCCATTTGATTCCTTGCAAGGAGTCAAAGGCCGTTAAATTAACTTTACTTATAATAGCACTCATCTCACAAGTTATCACGTCAGATCCACTTCTTTCATTAACTTGATAATGTCTTTAATGTTCTTTTTTTTCTTATCATCTCCTTTTCTATATATGTTTCGCACCTTGTCACCACATGCGCTGTATAACGCTTGCTTTCCGTCCTCAATTTCCACAGCCGGGAAGTTGGAAGCACAGATCTGTATAATACTTAACTCATACCAACACATCAATTTTGTTTTGGACGAAAGTTAAAAGTTCATTAATTATTATTTGAGCCGCCATCTCTTATGATCTTGGGCTAAGCAACGTCTATGACATGTTATGACTCATAACTTATGAGAGTTGCAACGAAACGAAACACGCGCACTATTTGCCGATCGATGCGCGCGACCAATAACGACTGCGTCGCGAGACGAACTGCTTTAACTGTATACATATACAGCTAAGAGATCACTTACTACGTCTTTCAAAATAAATTTCCCCATTGTATGATTACTGAATAAAAGTTACTGCTGATATTGCATCACTTTATTCACTATTCTTAACAATTTTCTTCAGAAGAACTCATCTTTAAATAACCATTTTAAAATTTTAAAATCCGTGCCTGTTTCACATTTTATATAGTCTTTTGTTTTAGTGGAATGAGGAAAGCAATGAATGGATATGCCATTCAGAAACAGGCAGCGAACTGCAATTATTACGGCTAAGGATAAACGCCAATTTAAAATTTTAATTATTTGCTTACAAAAACTTGACGTAAGAATTTAACGATGATAATTATTTTTGTATTTATTTGGGTTCCGTACTTGAACTTTTTACATAGAAGATTTTAGATTTCATTATTTATAACTATAATAACAAATAATGAATTCCATAATAGCTACCCTGGAAATTAAAAAAAATCTTACAAAAATACTTACTGAGCAACGTGGAGAATAAGAAAGAGATAGGGAGGGTTATTGATAAGGAAACTGCGTTGAGTTTCTTATGTTCTTCTCAGGAGCTCTACTTTTTGTCAATATGGTAGATTCGCTAGTTTAAATGAAATATAATGGTGATTCAAAAGCGCTTAGATTGAGCCTCTTTGAATAAAAATTGTACGAAACCAAATAGCAAGTATGTAATGTAAGATAGTACCTAGATTAAAATACAATTACAAACAATTAAACTTTGTAACGGTTATCTGTGTATTTTAGCTGCTTATTTATAATCACAAAAACTTTTAATTAGGGTTATTGCATCACAGAGTATCAATTATATTATAAAAAATAAAGCACATAAAAATGTGTTATGCATGAAATGTGCGAAGTTAGTGAAATTACCCAGGCAAATATAACAGGATCCAATTGAAATACAGGTTGATTTTATGTATGTTTGAAAGATTATGTGAAGAAGCATTGTCATGATGTAGGAGAACGTGGCTTTTTGGTCGTCTTTCGCGAATTCTCTTTTTAACACCCTGGGTAAACAAATGGTAGAATATTACTCGGCATTAACACTCTTTTGATCTTCAAGTGGAATTGTGCAGATGGGACCCGTAGCTGAGAAAAAATGTGATAATTTTTTTACCAGCGTTTCTCGCCTGCCTCCTGTTGTTGGCCTGTTCTCATTTTCAATCACCCATTCACAAGATTCTGTTTTTTTCCGCAATTAAAACAATAAATCCACGTTTCTTCCCCTGTGACAATTCTTCGTGTAAAATTTTCTGAATTTGGTGCATAGCCAATAGTTCTCGAATTGTCTCATAGGTAATCCGTGGGTTTTCTTCAATAAGCCGCTTAACAGTCGCTACATTACTTTCGTTAACGGCAGTTGAAGGCCGCCCTTCACGAAATTCGTCATGTAAAGAAACCAGACCTCTTTCAAATTCAGCAAACCATCGCCTCACGGTGCTCAAGCAAGGTGTTTCTCTCCGAAAAGCATTTTGAAGACGAGCGACACAGTCTTGTGGAGAGAGAGAACTTATAAAATCATAAAAAATCATCGCTCTAAAATCTTTTCGACTTAATTCCATTTTCGTTGCGTACGTAGAACTTTGACGTGTGATAAAAAACAATTGACAAATGATTTCCCGCCCATTGGTTTTTTTTTGTTACTAAGAAGGTTGCAACGTTTCAAAAAATGTACCATTCGAAATTGAAATAGTTCCGATTAGCTAGAAGTGCAAAACTTTTAGTGTGCCCCGTGTATACCTAAACGTAACTGTAGTTTTAACTTTATCTGTAGATCTTTAACTTTCTATAGAATGAAAACAAATTATATGACATTTAAACTAAATCAACTGGACAAATAAAGTAATCATTTAATCTAGTAGTCAATTTGCAAAGTCAATTATCACAAGGCAAATATTGTCATTGAAAACGTGTTCGTTTGTTCTATATCTCATTCAACAATCTAGGACAAACACGCGAGATAAATCTGTTAACATTGCTTGTACAAGCGATCACTGCATACGGCAGTAACATTTGTTTGATGTTTTTGGACGGGTTTTGCTGAAATAAATTTATTTTAACAAAGAGCACTGCAGTCTATGAAGTAATTTTCATAACTATAATACAAAAAACAAGGAATTACTGATAATGAATGCTAGAAGGCTTTATAAAATACACAACAGTGATAAGGTCAAATAAAAAATTTATGATATCTAGCCTCGAAGAGCTAAACATTAGCTTGGCAGCAGAAAAATCGTCACTGTGTCACTCATTTACCCTTTTTTTTGGAGAGGAGGAAAATACATTTACGTATTGAAGACCCCCAAAACGGGGCCCATATGTCAGGCTCCAGTTAAAGCATCCCCTACTGACTAAAAACCTCCTCTATGCTAATAGGCTTTTACAGCGAAGCCGGGCGGGGCGTCTTGGAAGGAGACTCGAACCTCAAATCGCCTAACTCAATTATCCGGCATCCTATGCACAAAAAGGCCTCTTCCTGTTAAGTGCTTTTCATTGTCAATAATTCCAAAGGAATTAATATTAAAGAATTAATTTAGTTATTATTACAACTATTAGTCGAACGAAATAAAACAATTCATTGCCGTTTTAAGCGCTTAATCTGGAATATGCGTCGGGATTGAAAGTTTTGATTACATTTGGTTATCCTATGTAATCATCCCTCGGGTATAGCTATCATAATGACGCACCTTGAACTGACTAATGATACCTTGATGTTTGTGAATTGAGTACCTCATTTACATTGTGAAATGCATAAAGTTGATTATTAGAACAAATAGATTGTTCTGTTCCATTTTGTGGTCTTTATTTGGTACTTCTCTATTGCGTTTCTAACTCAAAGATCAATAATATCAAAGTATCAGTACTTCTTACTTCATGCTAGTTGATCCAAATTGAGATATTAACAAAATTAGCAGTTAAATAAATTGTTCCTAATCATTTTTCCAGCCAGCTTCATTACTATTTGCATTTGTACCTATTAAACCAGGTTTTTTAAATAAATTGTTAGCCATTTTTATTTTACATTCTTAATCCCGTGTGCTCTATTTATGTTGCTATTTCATAACATAAATAGTTATTTCTAAGGAGGAACACATGACTACACATTACATGATTAAGGTAAAAAAAAACTGGAACCTAATATTTTGGCCGAAGCAAGGATGGATGATTTCTATTCCTCTGGATTATATTTTCGCGGATCATTTGTATGCCATATTGCAGAAGAGATCGGCCTCGATGAGGCGTAGATTTTGGGACAGTCCCAATAGCATTATGAAAGCAGAGATACGTGTTGGACCCTTTTTGCGACACTGGGCGGGTGGACCCGTAGTGGTATGGTTGCCCTACCATAAGAGCCTTTAGTTATAATTATTGTAATATAAGTGTATACTAACATAAATTTAAGTTTTTTTACTACCATAATAACTCGGTGTTTGAAATAAATAAAAATTATCTTATATATAAAATTCTCACGTCGCTGTGTTTGTAGTTAAACTCCTTCGAAACGGCTTGACCGATTCTCATGAAATTTTGAGTGCATATTGGGTAGGTCTGAGAATCGGACAACATCTGTTTTTCAACCCCCTAAATGTTAAGGGTGGTCCACGCCAAATTTTATTTTTATTTTTTTATTGACATTTTTTTTAAATTTGTTTGATTATGAGTCAGCATTAAAAATGCATACAACTTCAAATTTCTACCATCCCATTTCACCCATCTACGATCAACAGTTACTTTTGTATCGCGATTTTAATATCGGCAATACGACGTTTGCTGGGTCAGCTAGTTATTAATATAAAATGGTTCTTATATGACCACAACTGTAGCTCGATAATACGATTTAGCATTAGTATCATTATACATCATTCCTCACGAAGTACTGAGTGATCACTTTTTTTATTACATTAAGTGACGAGACGGAAATTCAGCTGATGGTAATTGATACGCCCTGCCCATTAAAAAGCAGTGCCACTCAGGATTTTTCCAAAACCCAAATTCTGAGCGGCACTATAATTGCGCCCCACCTTGAGATATATTATATGTAGACAGCACCGTTTTCTTATTAGAGCGTGCAAACTTTATAATGAAGTTAATAGTGAGTACGACCTTGACTTATTCAAGACAATACCACTTGAATTTAGAAGTCAGGCAAATAAATACTTTTAACTTATATAAAGTAAAAGTAGGTTATATAATAGTATATTAAATGTAGGTAAGCGACTATACACAATAAAAAGTAATTATTTGTGAAAACTTGTAAATAGCTTTCTGTTTTATAATAGATTACTTTTTAATATGTACCTAGCTGTAAGGATTCTAAAGTTGTAAAATAAAATAAATAAAATGTCTCATTTGCCCTGTAATTTCACTAGCTACGGCGCCCTTTAGACCGAAATACAATTATAATGCACACACCTTACTGCTTCACGGCAGAAAAAGGCGCCGTTGTGGTACCCATAATCTAGCCGTCATCCTGTGCAAAAGAGCCTTGCACTGGTAAAACACTGGTACATGATTTCTTTCAAAGAATATCATCTATCTTAGTTACAGTTGCTATGCTGTTATTAAATATTACGTTTATAAATAAGACTTTATTATTTACCTATACATCGAGCTAATCCATATATTAAAACAATCTTCATATCTAAGGCGATCTTTTGATGACACTTCGTTGTGTATAAAATCACTTGCAAAAGTACACAATTGTCAAAACAATATTCTTTACGTAAATCTTACGTAACACGTCATGGAAAGAGGTGACCCGGCCAAGGCACAGCACTCCTCTCAAGAACTTTTAGTTGAAACTGTTGGAACAATACCGCACCTATGTTAATGTTGTGTGTTACAGACGAGTAGTTGAAGTCAAACTTGCAAATTGTTAGGATACTTAATCATATAAAATTAACTTTTTAAAGAAATAATATATATAAGAATAAAATAATGTTAGGTAAAGTTAAAAAAAATTAACATATTTTTATTACAAATAAAATTTGAAAACAAAATTTTAACGATGAGGGACTCGAACCCACGACCTCTGGCGTTCCGTGCCAGTGCTCTTTTTTATTTATACAATAAAACTGGTATTTTTTATTTTATAAAATAACTAGCTGACCCAGCAAACGTTGTATTGCCATATAAAGTAATAAAAAAAAAAAAAATTTTTTGGGGTATAAAAAATAGATGACAACCGATTCTCAGACCTACCAAATATTAAATCGTACATAAAATCTATCAACTATAGGTAGCTAAAATTAAGTTTTTTTTACCTCCGGAGAAAGTTTGAACGATATAAAGATTCTAATTAGTTATTCATTTTAAACTATTCTTTCGGTTTCATTTGTGAACGACGGGGGACACATCAAAGGAAAAACAAAATTGTTGTTTTTTTTTTATTCCGAACATTTTCATATTTATTCACCTTTTAAACCTTCTCTGGACTTCCACAAATAATTCAAGACCAAAATTAGCCAAATCGGTTCAGCCGTTCTCGAGTTTCAGCGAGACTAACAAACAGCAATTCATTTTTATATATATAGATAGATAGATACATTTCCTTTCTTCATTACAAAAAAATGTACGTCAAACTTTCACTTGTAAATTTTCGTCAATGAATATATAAAGTTAAGCTTTATATATTCATTGACGATAGCTTAAGCTAATATAAGCTTAAGTTCGTGCTTAGTTCATTTTCATGTTACAGTATACTATTAGACGGCATCTCCTTTGTAACCTTGTAATTTGATTATAGCATTTGATGTAAATATAAAAACAGTTTCTCTGAAACAATGTAGTTCTAAAGTAGGGAAAGGTAACTTCATACCAAACTTAGACATCAGAGGGTCGCCATGCGAGATTAAAATTTACCTAGAACCGTAAGTTACGCCTAAATGTAGGTAAAAACGAAGCTTATGATAAGTGACCCTGAAATTTTACTAAGAGTCCCTTAAAATTAATGGGCTGATGGTAAAAATGGGCCTAAGTTACTCGTTATAACTTATTTTATTATTGCAAATGAAACGCGATCAAAATCGATCCAGATGTTTCGAAGGCTTATTGTATTTATATTTACACAAACGTATAAAACTTAATGAAGTCCGTCACTAACCAGCCTTATCTAACAATTTATTAGACTCAACAGAATAAACCAGCTATGGACGCTACAATGTATTTTCGCTTCAGTAATTTAGATTTAGACTTAATCCGATTACTTTAATGGCACTTAGCGCCGCCATTCTTCCAGATTTTGTTTTGCCTCGCTGCTTTTATGTCTTTATATTTAAAGACTGAAATACGCTGAATAACTTATTTTACGTTTTTATTAAGTGATTTATTAATGTGAATCAATTTCGGGCCTGGTTTTATATAATTTTTTATGTATTTACAATAAGAAAGTTTGATATTATTCTTCATAAGTATTACATTAATCAAATACTACAGACGTTTCTAATATTGTTTTCACATTATCTCTGTTTGCGCAAGAAATCTTCAGTAAACAGAAAAAGAGAAATGAGGCTTCAATTTATAGCCCGAGTAGCTTGGGAGTAATGAAACTGAATAATGCATACTCCTGAATATTGACTGGTGATTTAGGGCTGCCACTCGATACATAATATTATGTATATTGCAACGCTAACTTCAATAATCTCCTGAGATTGGAATAAGGTTGATATAAGCTTCAGGTAAAATATAAAACTTGAATTGGAATTATAGGTTTATTAATTAATTAATTTATAGGTCGTGGAAAACGTTATTTCGTATGTAATTTGTACAAACTCGCAATAAAACCTCTATGGTTGTACAATTTGTATCTGGCTAGTTTTAATGATATTAAAAAGGTAACAAAAAAAGGAAAAAGGCAATAAAATATGCGAAAAAAATGATGTGTTTAAGCAGTGTCAGTAAGAGAAGCACAAAGTTGGTTTAAGCGATTTAAATTCGGGAATTTAGATGTTAAATTCAAATTCAAATATTTTTATTCAAAATAGGATTCAAAATCGCCTATTGAACGTCAAAAACTACCACCCATTCAAAAGAGACTGCCTCAGACCTGAGAAGAATGGGCGCAATAAACTCAGTGGGCTTTTTTTTTATAAAAATATGGATTACAATATGATATCGTACAATAAACATTTATAATTAAAGAGCCTGAGGGTGTTCGCTTTAGTCCCAGTCCGTGGTTTCATTAAGAAAATCGTTTCTGTTATAGTAACCCACACAAACGTTTTTTAAAAATTCTTTTAAACTTCGTAACACATTTCTTTTGTACATTTTCTGGGATCATATTGTAGAAGCATATACATCACCCAACAAAAGACTTACTAACTCGACACAACCGAGTAGTAGGCATAGCAAGTTTATGTTTATTCCTCGTGTTAACATTATGAATGTCACAGTTTCTAGAATATTCCTCAATGTCCTTATGTACATTACCAAAAATGTATTGAGAAGCAACAGTCAAAGTGTTTATTTCTTTAAATTTTTCTCTTAATGATTCTTTAGGGCCTAGGTTATAAATCGCGCGTATAGCCCTCTTCTGCAGCACAAAGATGGTATTAATATCGGCCGCACTACCCCATAACAATATACCATAGGACATAATACTATGAAAATAACTAAAGTATACTAGTCGCGCCGTATCTGTATGTCAGTTAACCGACTGATTTTCTTAACCGCATGTTGCAGTACTAAGCCTATTCGCCAATCCTTCAATATCGGGGCCCCATTGCAATTTGCTATCAAGAGTAATGCCAAGAAATACAGCAGATTCCAGTGGTTTTACCACCTCTCCATTTATTAAAATATTCGCATCTACATTTTTGACATTTGGCGAGGTAAATTAATATATTTGGTTTTATGACTATTTAACAATAAGTTATTAAACCAGTACACGCCGTCAGTCATGCTCTTTGCATTGTTTACTTCGTCATTTAAAACTTGGTTTTTAAAACGTTCACTTTGAATATAAGTGAAGTGTCATCCGCAAACACTACCACACAAATAAAAATTGAAAAACAAAATTGTATGAACGATGCGGGATTCGAACCCAGGACCTCTTGGTTTCCGTGCCGGTGCTCTAACCAACTGAGCTAACCGTTCGAGTACCGCCATAAAATTCTGTTTGCTTGCTAGGTCGTGGGTTCGAATCCCGCATCGTTCATAAAATTTTGTTTTTCAAATTTTATTTGTGTATTAATCCTAGATGTGAGGGTTATCACTTTAAAAACATAACATATTGTTTAAACAATAGCCCCATGTGTTTTTTTCTACAAGTTTAGGTAGATCATTTAAATAAATTAGGAAGAGGAAGGGTCCAAGAATAGACCCTTGTGGTACCCCCATACCGAGAGGAGTCCCGGGAGATCTCCTGCCATTTACCTCGACTCTCTGAATCCTATTATTTAAATATGAGATCAGAAGATCGAGTGCAGATCCTCTTATACCATAGTGACATAGCTTCCTGACCAGCGTTGAATGTTGAACACAATCAAAAGCCTTAGATAAATCACAGAAGATACCAAGTGCATTCTGTGATTCCTCCCAGGCCTCAAAAATATTTCCGATGAGTTCAACACCTGCATCCGTAGTCGAGCGTCCCCTAGTAAAGCCAAATTGTTTTATATGAAGTAACTTATAAGTGTTATAGTGAGTAAGCATTTGGCTTAAAACAATTTTTTTAAAAATTTTACTCAGTGTCGGCAACACTGAAACAGGGTGATTCGGGTCAGAAGTGAGTTTCTATTTAAATGAGATGATGTTCGAGGCTCTTTATTTATTGTTTTTTTCGGAGGGACAATTATTGTTGAATCAACATCCCACATGTCAGTAACGTCGTGTGCTAGGTTACTTCGACAATTTGTCTGTTTCAGCTTTTACGAGGTTATCACACGGAACGGTGATATCAAAAATAAATGCCCGACACTCTAACTGATCTACAAACACAATATCAGGCTGATTAGCAATGATAGTTCTGTCCGTGATGATAGATATGTCCCAGTAGAAATTGGCACGGCTATTTTCCAGAACTGGTTGGAGTATACGTGTAATACGGGATTTCAAAATGCACAAGATTGTATAGAGCAAGTTGCTGATGGATAACCATAGCAACTTGGTTGTGTGCAAATACTCTCTATTGGCAAGACGAGAACAACCGGAATTAATATGTCTGATACACTCACCAGGATGATTTGCACCCGGCATATGTCTACTGTGCCGTTATTATTTATTATTATTGTCTTTAAGCATACTTTTGCCGTTCCGTTATCAGACTGCGAATGATATGTCCTTTTATGTGTATAGACCATCATACTGACGAAAAATGAATCACGTACGACAAGAGCGTCCTGGCGACTATGACAAAATTGGTGTAAAGCAGTCAGGGAAAATAAAACAGGATTCCAACACAAACTACTGTATCATGTACAGATTTTACAATTATAATTTTTAACTTTCAAGTATATACTATCACTTTAACACTGCAGAATAATTAATTTAATCTCGAGCAAGACGTATATACCCTTCACCACGCCTATCCTCAACCTTCCTCTAGTTAGTTAGTAGTTAGAGTTTGAATTAAAGTAGAGCCAATTTTTATACAACATTTAAATGGCGGCTATAGCTTTTTATATCATCTTGGACGTTCTGATCTTCACGTTCCACTTCACCCTGTATAGTCTTCGTTTGTGTAATGCTACTCGTCACCAGGCTTGCTTAAGCGGAGTTTTAAGTGTCGGAATGCTTGACCTACTACCCGAATGCTACTCGTAGAGTTAAAAACACATCATTTGTGTGCACGCGGACGGTAAAAACCCCAAAAACTTCATCATTCATTGGCGAGGTTAATAATACGAAATACAATAATTTTTTGCTCTTTAGCCATAAAGTAATATAAAAAGTAATTATATAATAATTATAATTTATGACTGTGTATAAATTACTATAGTAAATTTTTCTCTTACTAATCGCACTGCCCTACTCGCTTGAGCAGACTTTACCCAAATGGACGTAACGGCTCAGCCTTATTTTAATACTCGCAGAAAAACGTGTTCAGCACCCCAAAGTAGTTTTCAGCTCAAAAAAAAGGTTAAAACGAAGAAAATATTGTAACATTACTGACATTTTAAAAATGCCAGTAGCGCCCCCATTTAATCATCAACTTTCACTTGACGTGTGAGGAGGATACCTCTTTATAAGCTCATTATAATAATTAAAGTATAACAAAATGGCGTGGCAACCCTAGCCAAGCCGTTGAATCTCCGTGAAAGTTAACGCGGGGATTTTCTTAAATCTCTCTTATTGCTAAGGTGTGCTTATTTGTACGATACTTATGTCTGGAATTTGCCATTTACTTATTTCACGTTCTGATATTTACCGACAAACACTGTTCATCTATAAAAAAATCAAAAAATGTAATAATATTTGATATACCTATAATATTCTCTTCGGTTGCATTTGATTGCTATGAAAGTTTGCAGGATCGCAACATTTTGCAGGTTTCGGATTATTAGTAAAATTTAAATATCTAAAGGGTTGGGTCAAAATGCTCCACTATACCGATGCATCAAAAGCTATAATGCAATTCATAACGTTAGACCTTGTTGGTACTAAGGAAAGCTTAAAAATAGACATTTTCTCAAATCAATAACACAGTTCAAGAAGATAAGAGGAAAAATGAGATGATAATAGGTATTGTAGTTGAGATAATTGAATCGAATTGAGATAATGTAAAATTTGAATTTAATATAATCTTATTGAGCTCATTTGAATTGTAATTAATGTTTTTAAATCAATTTTATTTATTTTATTCAACCTGTTAAAACTAAAAACTGTATAATTATAATTATGTATGTATTGGTATTTAATTAAATCTAATTCAATTTAATTGTGAGTCAACTTTTAGAGTATGACATAATTGTGATTATTTTTTTAACACATCAACTTTTTTCTTTTTAATGTACTAATTTGCTTCTCAATTATGAATGTTATTTTATAATTGAAGTAGCACTCTGCTTATATTTTTGCCAATATTATTTTGTATGTACTAGTGTATACTTTGTTGGTGCAATAAATAAATAAATAAAGTGTTAAGGATTTTTTTAATTTTATGTAAAAGTATTGCATGCTAATTTAAATTAGTCGAGTAGAAGACACAAGGTTCTATTAATTTTAGATCTGTAATGAATACAGTATTTGACGCAATAAACAAATTTCATTTCATTACGTTTACATCGTCGTCTTGCACCAATAGCTATGCCTAGTTTGGGGCAAGATTATCTGTGTGTATAACAGAGTCAATACTATTATTCTTACTGTAAATAATAAATGCAAATACGTTTATTTCTCTCTATTCAAATATTTTTATTCAAAAAAGGATATTAAATCATTTATTGAAAGTCAAAAACTACCACCCATACCAAAAGCTATGCCTCAGACCTGAGAAGAACGGGCGCAACAAACTCAACGGGCTTTTTTTTATAAAAATATGGTTACAATGAAAAACGTACAATAAAATTTATTATTTAATAGCCTGTGGGCGGTCGCTCTATTCCCAATCGGTGGTGTCATTAAGAAAGTGATTTATGTTGTAGGTAGATATACCTTAACCACATAAACGTTTTCTAGCAATTCTTTTGAATTTCGTAATACATTTGTTTTGAACATTAACGGCGATCTTGTTGTAAAAGCATATACCACGCCTCACAAAAGTTTTACTAACTCGACTTAGCCGAGTAGTAGGCATTATAAGTTTGTGTTTGTTCTTGGTGTAAAAATTATGGTAATGACAATTTCTAGCAAATTTAAAATACGTTTTAATACGTATGTACGTTTATGTATAATTATGAATGCTTGCAAGAGAGTGTCACTCTCTTTTCAGTTTGTGTGTGTGTGTTCAGTGTTTGTGTGTAGAAGTAAAAATGGTTAATATAATATGAACCTATATGTTTCCCTATTTATTTGTATTATAGTAACATTGGGGCTAACAGATTTTCTGTTTCGTCATAATCGTGTTTAAGTAGCCATGTTATAATTTCTTTCTTGCAAGAAGATGTTTTATTAATTTAATTTAATTTATGTTTGCCTTATTATATAAAGTTGGAGCTTGGTAGCATTACAACTCTGTAACGTAGGTGGTCCTAAAACTAGGTTTTTTACAAACTTCATATCGCCTTCTATCTCTATTTCTTTATATTTTTAAATTTTTCACATTTGTGCTGTCTTAAAATTGCTTTAATAATAAACAATTGTCTAACGCTAAGTATATTTGCCTCTTGATATAGTTGATATGTTGAGCCTCGGTTTAAAAAGCATAATTTTTAAGAATGAGTCTCTCCGCACGTTCTAGTTGAAGAATGTGTGATTTAGCAGCTGCACCCTAAGTATCATAATGCAGTATGAATTAAGCGATTCAGCTTGTGGGATGTGTAAACCGGCTTCAACACCTTCTCATCTGCTACATTTCTTAAGTTTGAAAAAAAATTATGTTAGTGTTTTTAGACTTTTGCTTACAGTATCTATCTGGTTAAGGAAATTTAAGTTTTTATCAATTATTTCGCCTAAATATTTTATAAAATTTTAGGACATGTACATTTTGGGGTATTTTGGTTACACTGATGTGCTATAATGTTTATAATTTTTATATTGTGTAGTCCTTACATCATTTCTCATTGATAATTTGATAAGTTTTGTTTTTGATGAATTAAGTGTTAATGTGTTTCAGCCCAACCAAAGACACACTGAATCAATTCAATCAACCTTCTTGAGCATATTTGTATACCTCCCAAATGTCTCCATAAAATCTTAGGGTAGTATCATCTGCGTAAGATATGATTTTACAGTTGGTCAGTTTCATCTCACTTAATCATTTAGATGGCATAGAAACAAAGTAGGTCTTAGTATGCTCCCTTGCAGTACCCCAAATGTCGATTTCTCATCACTGGTTATTTCACGAATCTTTACACACTGTATTTGTTCAGAGTGGTAGTTCTGCATCAATAGAAGTTGTTTTCCCCGAATACAATCCAATACACTTTCTAGTTTTGTTATAAGTAGAGGCAAACAAACTGTGTCAAAGGCTTTTATTAAAGCCTAAAAAGAATATAGTAAAGAATTTAAATTTAGTGTCCAATAAGTTAACAATATAGTCTGTATATCAATGTAATGGATCATCAGTAGATCTCTGTGATCTAAATCCATATTGGTTATTTGATAGCAGTTTATTTGTTTCTAAGTATAATTTTAGTCTTTTATTGATGATTTTTTTATAATCTCGGATGTTAATGGTAACAACGATATTGGTCGATAGTTATTGAAACAGTCTCTATGTCCAGAATTGTGGATTGGGACTAGTACGTCTGTACTAGTAAAAGTCTTTTTGAAGTGCAAAAGAAACTGACTGTACTTCAAATAAGATACACTATACTGATGGTTATTACATCTGATTTCACAAAGCGAAAATTTTGGAGGATGAAGAAAAAGAAAATAAACATCGTATTAAATTTGGACAAAGTTCTAATACGTGGTATTATTATATATAGTAGAATAAGCATCTTCGTAAATTTCATCGGTATCAATTTATCACATTAATATTGGGCACCCGACATGTAAAGAAAATTTGATGGATGGATCGTAATACTGGAATAGTAGCGATTCTCATAACGTCTAACAACATAAATTATATTTGGATACATTGATAAGAAAATATATTTATGTACGTAACGCGTAAAAGGTAAACCACTATTAATAAAAAATAAATCTTCTCAACCGACACAATGTCATCTTAACAGCAAATATCATAATGTTTATCTATAATGCCACATTCTGTATTAATATAATATCTACATGTGAATTGTTAACCAAAAAAACCTTTTTACGAAATCTATTATTAACTAATTTAACCGTTATAATTTATAATTAGATACTCCATTGATAACTTTACATTTCAAAAAATGATGTCATAAGCTAGCTTAAAGTTTTTTATTTAATTTTCAATATTTTTGTTTTTATTAACGTGTTGTTGCTTTTGTTTCGTGAGTGCTGTAGACACAAACTTTAGTTAAAGTTATGATTAATTATTTAATATTAATTATAAGATCAACAGTGTATCGTTATGAATAAATAAATATTCACCCAACTGAGTAACAGCGTCGCGAATTGCGTAACTTGACTAAACAATTACCGAACTACCCCCTAAATTCACATTTATTCCGTTAACATTAACCGATCGATTCCGGCTCTCGGATTCCGTCCAAGCGCTCTTACCGACTGAGGTACAAATTGAATTATCCAAATGATTTGAGTTTTCTTTAGTGTTAATTCTGCCAAAATTTGTTTATTATTATGTATTCAAAATATTAAAATTATTATTGTTTCCGAGTGAGTAACCGGTGTCAATTAAATGTTTCGCGAAGTGTGATTTTTCGGGATGATTGAAATTTAATTTGTACATTTAATTCCAGAAGTTAGGGATATCACTTAAAAATTTCAAACTTTTTAGATGATATTGTTTGTTTCTGTAAATGTGGCCATATGTGGTAAATAAGCTGCCTACAGATAAACATGAAGGTATCACCTGTTATTTTAAAAGGGTGGCATTTAAGTTTATGCAGATATATTCCTACTCCTTAGAAACAAACATTTGAATTTCCAAGGCAACGCAATAAGGACGCTTATTCTTTGATAGTAAATTTACATTTGAGTAAGTAGTAGGCAGCCTGATTTACTGCGAATCTTTTGTGCTAATCCGATGTATTTTTTCTCTAAAAGTGTGTTTTCCTAATAATCCCGTATCAATCAATTGATGCATTTCTCTAATGCTTTTAATCTAAATCGTTCTTGTCTAACTTATCATCACTGATTGTGCTATGTTTTATTTTTAAGAACTGTCTTTATCTAAATATGTACCTACCTATGGCTGCCCTTAGTATTGCCGAATCAATATAATTTTACGTCCTTAAGTTAAGAGTACCTCTATCGCTGGCAACACTTATTGGAATAAATAGTCGAATAGATGATTTGCGAAAATCAGAAAATTCAATAGATTATGTCTCACACACTAAGGTCGAGTATGACATAGCTCGCTGTTACATTTACAACTTGTTTATTATTTACTACCCTATAAGATATAATTTAAGAATAATCCTTCGAGGTTTTTTTTATGAAAATAAGGAACGAGACGAGAAGGACGTTCAGCTGGTGGTAATTGAGACGCCCTGCCAATTACAATGCAGTGCTGCTCAGGATTCTTGAAAAACCCAAAAATTCTGAGCGGCACTATAACTGCGCTCGTCACCTTGAGACATAACATGTCAAGTCTCATTTGCCCAGTAATTTCACTAGCTACGGCGCCCTTCAGAACGAAGTATTGGATATTGGATATTTTGTACAAAAGTACTTGGAGAATTTAAACAAATATTTTCCTGAGACATAACATTATTGTCAGCTTCTTGCAAGTATTAAATTTTAGTGAAAAATATAATACAATAGATTGGTACAAAGCATTGGCAGATATCGGAGTACCCACTACATATGTTAATACAAAATAACAACCAAAGATAAATTATCTTTATTGCGCTTCTCTGCAAATTCAATTTCCGTCGTATATTCGAACGCAAAAAGGACAAGAACATCCCACAATAAATCACGGCTTGTCAATGCCTCACAATAATCCTTGCTCGGTTGAATAACAAACACATGGAATAAGGTTCCAGCAATCTTATTGCTTCTCCTATGTCTAAAAAGTGATTTAGAAGATTATTGTTTTTTATAACTGGATTATTCTGTTTAAAATTGATTTGTTGCAATACTAGAATTATAAGAGTATTAATCAAATATCAAATCTAATCTAATACGTGGGTAACACTGAAAATGTTTAGAACTGGCCAATTAGAAACATTGCTTATGAAAACTTTTTTTGGAATTAAATTTTAGAACTCTTTGGTAACCTAATGTAATATATTCCATTCATTTGTCATTTGTTTTTGTGAACTAGCGGCAAATCTAAAACTCTTGATACACGTGAAAATTAACATTACGCGAGAAAATTTTCGGTCAATGATTTATTATGACTTTTGTTGTAGGCTTACTCAACAACAAAGCTACTGTTGCGTAGCAACCCTTCGAAGTATATGACGAGAGTAGTCAAACCTCAAGAATGTGTAAGCAGGATAAAAATAGTTAAAAGAATTTTCTAGTACAATTTAAATTTAAAGATAGAATGGGACAATCATTTTGAAAATAGAACGGATTCTGACTTGAAAGTGTAAAGAAGAAGAAGAAGAAAAGAAGAGACTTAGTGTTCGGTGCGGTGTGACGCGTTGAAGGTACCGCCGCCCACAAGAGGAACAGAGGCAGACCGGCGAAGTGCAAGTTCAGAAAAAGTGAACGCAAATAAAGACTCGTTCCTATAATCGGAGTGGAGATTGGATATGAACACATCGGAAGATACTCTAAAAGATTATGTAAAAAATATTTTGGGAAACAACGCGGATATTGTCATTAAAGCACAAAACTGAGAGAGGATACAGCTCATTTAGGATTGGCGTAACGGTAAGTGACTTTGAGAAACTTTGTGATCAGGAATTATGACCCGTTAATGTAGAATTCAGCGAATGGATTTGGTTTCGTCGCTCAACCAAAACAAAACAAACCCATACATAATCACTATAGTAAGTTGAAAATTCTTTATCAAAACGTTAGAGGATTACGGACAAAAACAACTCAATTTTTATCGCTACTAGAGTCATCCGAAGCAGATTTATTCGCAATAACTGAAACCGGCCTAAATAGACCCCTAAGGAAAAATGGGCCCACTGCTTTTCTCAGTGGTTCCATCGAATGCGGCGATGTGTAGAGTGGAATGGAGATAACTAAACAATAAAAGTATTGCCAACTTTCTACATTGTGCCGTTTTTCATTTTCTAAAAATTTTCAGTGTTACGTAGGTATTATTGCAAAATGACATAGAATTTATTGAACTAAAGGAAATCATGGATTAGACAATTGAATAAATTAATGAAGTTTGCGCAGTGGAATTAACTTATTTAAATAATCTATTAATATGTAATTAGTATCCATCTCGACTATTAGAAAATAATAGAATTAATAGCAATTAAATAAACTAAAAAAAAACATGAATAAATGTTATGAAAAAATCAAATAAATAAAACACTTTATTTAACCTTATGTTTGAATAATATAACTTCCTTCGACATAATATTAAAAACCAACTCGTGTTACGTTAAGAATGCTCCTTCCAGCAAAACTCGGTGCCGAGTCATAAAGCTCGGTCTACGCAGTCTTGGTTGGTAACGAACGTTTCGGACTTCATCAGAAGCTGAAGATGCCAGTCATCAGCGGCCGACGGCCACGTCGTCTAGTCTTCTAATCCGATCTTAATCCGCTCGATTATGATTTATGGCCAGTTTTTGAGAGTACGGCTTGCTCTAATTGCTATGATAATTTGGAGTCCCTAAAACAATGCGTACGATTGGCAGTGAAGAATTTTCCCATGGAAAGAGTGAGTGCTTCTATTGATAACTTGCCTCAACGTTTAAAGGACTGTATTGCAGCTAATGGAGACCACTTCGTATAAGCTTTTAATATTTTAAATTGTTTAATATTTATATATTAAACTAACACACTGTAAAAGTGATAAATGTTATTTCAATAGCAATTTTTTTTCTTTGTTTCAGTATTTATGGCACGACTAGATATATCTTCGAAATATGCAATATATGTGAAAAGTTTACACTATTATACAAACAAAGAAGAATAAACCCTCGTAGTTTTCCCGAAAAACACAAAACCTCCCACAATCAAAATTAGGACTGCATACATCGAGTCCTTACGTCTATAAAAGTACTAATATTATAAATAAGAACGCAAGTTTGTTTGTTATTTTTCACGCCTAAACCACTGAACCGATTTTTATGAAATTTAGTATAGAAATAGAGAAGAGCTTTGGAAAGGACATAGGCTACCTTTTATCGGGAATTAAAGGCGTGGAAGGGTTTAAATAGGGTTGGAAGATTGTATGGACGTTCGTCATTATCGAAGATAACGACATGAAACTTTGTATTTATTTGTTCTTGCATTTTTAAAAATTCGACCTGTGTTCTATGGTTTTAGTATTGTTCTATAGTTGGTAGTTAATGTATTGACCACAGCAGTTTGTATGTGTATTATTTGCAAATTAAATATATTAAAAATTAATAAATGCTGCCCAAAATAAAACCTAGTATTTAATAATTTGACAGACAAAATTCGAAACTTAGCCAATGAAATTAACTTTAACAAAATATTAAAAAACTTTTTATTCGAAAAGTGCTACCATGCCATAAATGATTTTCTTAACGACTCAAATAAAAATAAATAAAATATAGGTCTCCCTACTGCGGTCTGCTGTGCTGAACGCCATCCAAACTGGGTATCCTATCTACCTTGTACAATCTTGGACAATAATTATATAATTTACTCCAAGTGTTAAAATAATTTATATGGCAAAACAATGTTTGCCGTATCGGCTAGTTTGTCTATGATCTAGTATCTTGTAAGTATGTATGATACTTCCCAATTATTAGTGGAGTATAGAACGTGTATAAATAAAACACGTCATCGCCAAAGTGGCTCTTACCTACTTGACATCAGGCCTTCGAAACTATCCATTTACGGCTCCGATGGATATCCATCAATGTCTTGAGGATCCCGTGACAGATTGGCCATTTGTGGAGATAAGAATCGGTTGAAAGGAGAGCTTTTATAAAAAGCCTTAATGTTAGGATCGATTAGTTTGTTACGATTACAACATGAGGTACTATAAAAATATTATATTATTAATTTAATATATTTGCTTATAAGTACTATAAAATTAAGGAGCAACATATTTTAAATAATCTGTGTTTTACTTCATTGAATAAAAAAGCAATGAGACGAGCAAGGATTAATTTTAATTTAATTAATTGAAAGAACTGATATTAATCTATACATATAAATAAAATTGGAGTGTCTGATTATGCAAATGAAATAACCGTTTTTTACTGCATGTAAATAAATATAATATATACGGTATATACCAAAATAACATTTTTTACTATTTTTGTCTGTCTGGGTGTCTGTTTGTTCCGGCTTATCTCTGAAATGGCAGGACCGACTTTGATTGGCTTTTACAGGACTATTTACTTACTTACTTTACTTTTACATTTTTTTTTATTGGCAGGTAGCTTATGTAATAAGGAGTAACTTAGGCTTATTTACGTTTATTTTAGAAAAATTCTTTAATTTCAGAAAAAAAAGTAGTGTTGCAATGTCCAGGAAACGGTTTAACTCTAAAAATAATTTATATGACAAAACAACGTTTGCCGGGTCAGCTAGTATTATATATATCTCCCAATACCAGTGTCCTAAGACAACTTAATGGGAAGTCTCAACCACAAAAATGTATATGCAATCTTTGATATAGACGAAATTTTTTTATTTTATTTTTAGTACATCTTATAATAAAATATAATTTAAATTGACCTATGATTTAAGTTAATGTATCCGACAGTTTTCAACGTCCCTTTAATAGGCGATTGGGAGTCAGGTGTCAATTCACCAATGCTTTCAAATAAATTTGTATGTAACATAACATAAATAAAAAAATCTATTTAAATGTTAGACTGTGTCAAAATTAGGATAGATATTAGCGTTTAAATGATGTGTCATGATGACTGACAAGTGTTATCCTATATAATAGGCTTCAGAATCCACAGAGTAGAACTTGACTACGAACGTCATTTCTTAATTGACTTCTCTAAAGCTTTTGATACGTTAACGTTTTCTTTACCTTGAAGTGCTATTGGTGCAATAGGTATAATCGTATTCCCGCCTCGGTGGAAACGAAACGTTTCAAAGATCAGCAGGATAAATAGATTTTAAAAAGAAGCTTCTTTGCACAAGATGCCCGAAGGCCCACACTTGTAGTGTGGGCCTCCTGCCACCGGCGCCATTTTCTGCCAAGAAGCAGAAACGTACAAGAATTACAGTGTTTACCTTTGAAGGTCGCCGTAGCTAGTGAAACTGGGCTGAAGCATATTATGTCTCAAAGTGACGAGTGCAAAGCCATGACGCTCAGAATTGTAAGTTCAATCAGGGAGTAGATAGGGAATATCAGGGATGTTCTGCTTGTGTCGACACGTTAATATACTATATGCATAATGTATCTAATACAAACGTTTACAAAGATTTTAGCCGTTTATTTAATAATAAATATGAACTTCGCTTAATATTTCTTGTAAAGTTCCTAACTTGGATTTCGTAGAGCGTCCATTTAACAACAGAATTTTATAAATGTTGTAGAACATGCGGTCTTATATTTCGATGTTTAAAGCGGCGAGCGTTTTGTTTATATTGCTTATGTTTATTTTTTTAACGTGTTAGTTGGTCTAATTACTATCTGAAAATCTGAAAATAAATTACGCCATTTTAAATATTTGACTTTTGGTATATCCTATCCTCAAAAAAGGCCTGAATAATCTTGATGAAACTAAGAATTAAGTAATAAAATGTTATTGTGCAAATGATAACTGCTGTGTATAAACCGGTACATGTTATGTTGTTAATTTATGATAACCGATACAAGTTGTGCTGAATTATTAAAAGAGTTCAATGTATGATGGATACGTTTTATTTTTATCACCGTATACATATTTTGTAGTAGCAATAAAGTCGGTTTTATCTTGGTTGTTTAAGTGACAAATGAATAATTAAAAAGTAAGCCCGTTATTATTTCTCATATTAATGCAGTTTTACAATATTTGGGTACACGCAACAGTAATAAATCGTTATCTATTACAATATATTGAAATATATATATTATTTTTGTTGTAGTACATACAAATAATACGTTAAAACGAAGAACTTTAACGGCCGTTTTCAATAACCTATCTAACCTTAGTTTAACTTACGGATACATTGCTGTCACCGTTTAATGACAAGATCTTATCTATCCATAGTTATGTCCAATATAGTTATAGTCCAATGCTATCTGTCAATAGGTTATTGAAATGTAAGCAAGCGTTAAAGGATAGATTTGTCTACCTCTAGTAAGATAAACAAAGGATAGATAGGTTATTGGTTATTATATGTACATGAATTTTTTTAAGACTCATTTGTAATGTTTATGCTGTTGGGGTTTTCAATAAATAAATAAAACGGCCGTTAGGCTGCATTTAGTGGTCAAACGACGGTGAGCACTGACGTCGGTTAAGCGCAGCGCTACGCTATTTGCTACGTGCGTACAGCTATATCGCGCTTACGAGAATCGTCGGTCGAGCTAGTTGGTCCGGCGTACGTCGTTCCGCTAGCGCGCTATGGCGATAACATACTGCTATGCAACAAATGGGGTCCGCCAGACCAGAGATATATTAAGTCTTATTATTGAATAATAGCGCTATTGAGAGTTGTACCGTTATAAAGACAATGTTAACTTTCAATATAACCAATAAAACGATTACCATATTTGTTTTACCTTTTTAGTTTTCGCTAACCATAATATCAAGAACTATATAAACATAACAGAATGAGTTATAGCATTAATTGTTATTATAATTTTTAAAGTTAACTGAAATCGTTGGTTCAATTACATTCTCAAAAACTGAGTCTTAGTGGATATTGTTATATCCTTGTGTATAAATTTGAACTGACTCGTCAGACATTCTAGCTTCCAAACGGCTTAATAAATTAATGTCAATAGTATCATAACGTACAATACAATACAATATAATGTTAGTAAACGTACAACTACTAACAGCTCATCAATATTCATAGTGCTATCAAGAGACAGTGGACCATCGCTATCAATTACCAAATGCGCGGCCACGCTTCATGAATATGGAAGGAGCACTCAGTGAATTTTATCATTAGAGTAGGCGTGTACTCGCGGTGAATTAAACGTATTTGAAGTTCTTACTTCGGCTACGGCTTACAATATTATTATAGGATATAACTTGTCTATTCCAAATCCCCATCCTAGGTGCTAGGGCTGGTGAAACCAGCAACTTGACATTTAAGTTGGAGTTAAATGTGCTCCCCAACTCCAGAAAAAGACGACCTCAAAAGAGTCATTCTGACGATTCCATCGATAAAATGAAATAATATGTTGTTGTTAATGTTAATAACAATTATAGTGGACGAGGAAAAAGATAACCTCAGGGAGCACCGCTGCCAGATCATATTGGGCGGCTTGATATAAGTATCTGCTACAGGTATAGAAGTCCTAGACAGAATCCCCGCACACTTCGAATATGGCGAGAATAGGCAAAAGAGACCTCAACTATAGTCAACCCTATTAGAAAGGTCGCATAGGTGCTGATACATGTTCAAAGTTACAAAGGGCTCTGATTTGCATAATTAAAAAATATAATACAATAATTTGTAAATCGGATTGACAAGTTCAAGTTACCTCTTACATCCAAACATACACGTATACACTTACAAGTATTACCTCTTTGTAATATTTATATAAATACCTATATTGAGTTTGTTGCTAATACATTGTCAGTAACGCAAATAACAAAAATCTGCTTTTTGCCTATTCAAAGTGATTTTATCAGCTTTTCCTTCACCTAAAAGCTTACTTTACTTATTGTTTCAATTTTATGCAAACAACTGCGGAAAACTAGATTAAAGAAAAGAGTTCTGTTATATTTCAAAACTCAAGGCCCCTTAAGTAAAAAGATAAAACTATTTTGAAAAGAAACCTCTGTAGTTACTTTTATAAATAAGCGTGGCATGATCCTGTGAACTTATATGAAGTACTGGAACATGTCGTCAAGATAACAACTGATTTTCATTGCTATTATGAAACGTACAACTATCACCGTCACAATATTTATGTTCACCTGGTACCAATGAAGTCAAAGGCAACAATCATGAGGAACGCCTCATATAGGTTCTTACCTTATATACCAACGGGTATATAAGGTAAGAACCCGTAATTCATTTAAATTCTAATATTTTTATTCAAAACAGGATATGATATCACAAATTGAAAGTCAAAAACTACCACCCATACGAAAAAGTATGCCGCAGACCTGAGAAGAAGGGGCGCAACAAACTGAGCGGGATTTTTTTTTCATAAAAAAATATGGTTAAAATGTAATACGTACAATAAAATTAATTATTTAACTAAGAAAGGCTTATGTTATAATAACCTTTACCACACTAACGTTTTTTAACAATTCTTTTGAATTTCGTAATAGATTTGTTTTAAAAAAAAATCTGGGATCTTGTTGAAAAAGCATAATAATATACACTGCCACAAAAAGACTTACTAATTCGACACAGCCAAACTGTAGTAGGCATTATAAGTTTGTTTTTTCGTGGTGTTAACATTATTCTTATTAAATTCACTTAACTCATACATTACTCTTATAACTATCTCTTTTATCACTTATGTATTCCAGTACGCGTCGGAACCCCTTCATTCGATTCTCACAAAATAAAGTGCCCAGTCTTCCTAAAGAAGGTAATTTAGAAAAGTAAAAAGCATTTCATGGCAAACGAAAAATTGTTCTGTTGACTATAAACTACAAAAAAAATATAAAAAGTCATTGATCAACAGAAAATCAAGTACCAGAAGCCAAAAATAAACTTTTAGAGAAATCTAACTTTATATTATTACTATTAAAAAACTCATGATTAAAAAGAATCATATTATGTTAGAGATTGTTAAAATAATTTACGTAGGTATAACAGCGCTAACTCCGTTACACTCAGAAACAGAATATATTTGATTTATGTGTCCAGTTTTCGCTGCAAAGGCTTTTCTAATATTTCACAGTTTGTACTGTGAACTGGGTTAAAATTGCTTGTTTGTAACTAGTAAGGGACCACTTGAATTATTGATTCTACAGAGAGTTTTTGATTTAATATAATATATTCATTTATTCTTTTTCTGTTATTCTATTAATACTAAGTATATCGTAATTATGTGTAAGTAATAGTATTTGGCCAACCTTAACATAAATTTCTACACTTACACTTTGTTTTTTTTTTTATGAAAGGGCTGCCTTGTTGTCCGGCTAAACATATTTTAGCTGTCGAGTCTTATCGCAGAGCTCAAACTAAACTGGTCATCATAACATAATAGCATTTATATGGTAGTCTCTCCAAGGAAAAGTAATGCCCATTCAATTCCGAGTGAAGTCTTGCTATTTCCGAACTAATCTGGCTGCAACTTCCCTCTTTCTTCGATATTGATAATTTACCCGTTGTGATTATTATTAGTTTCCAGTTACTTACATTTCTATTATTGTTGTTTAATTCTTTATATGTGAATAAATAATATGCTTGCGTAAATTCGGTGAATGTTCGTATTAAAGTCGTTCTATCCTCACATCAGAATTCAACGAATTTAAAACCTTAGATAACGAATTTATACGTATAACAGGCCAGGTTGCTGAAGCTTCTTCTGATCAGTCACCCAATCGTATGTGATTATACCGCTACTACCCTGTCTCCATTGTTACGTTCGTCATCTAGCAGGAGGACCGCAGTAACCTTGGAGCCAGCACCGCAGTGAATTTGCTACGCGGGCTGGTAAGAGTGACGAAAGAGGCCGGAATAAAAGAAGTACCGTTCTTCAGAATTACGTAAATAAAAAAAATTGCAGTTGTAGATACTGCCGATAGAAGTGAAAACTTAAAACTTTTAGTAAATAAATTTGAAATAGCATACCTTATGTTTTAAAACAATAATATTATTAATTTAAATTTATTTTTATAACTAATATTCAATAATATATTAATCAAACAAAAACACCATTTCTACAATGCAAAGTGTATACATATTGAAGTTTTCACTGAATCCAATCAATTTCACTTAAAAGATATGCACAGCACCACGGAACAGAAAAAACTAGTGGAAGTGGCATGTAGGCGTTACCCTGTAGCCACTATTGTGTACAAATGTACCTACTCAAGGCTCAAGTGAGACCAGTCATTTGATATCAAGTGAAGCATAATTATCTTTTAAAAATTACAAATATGCCTTATTGTGCACTTTTTGACTGTAGAAATCATATCTGTAATAAAAATATGTCCAACGAAGGGATTTCCTATCATCATAATTTTCCGATTTAAATACAATTAATATTTTTTATGTGTAGTGCAAAATATACAATTAAAAATGAACCATAATATTACGACGTATGGTTCATTTAACTTTACGTTTAATCAATGTTACTTATGTTAGAATAATTAATGTAAACAATTAAAATATCTTGTTACGCAGCAAATGCATGCATGTACATATCGATATAATTTTATCGAAATAAATTTTATCTTTATAGATTGTATTCAAGTATTGCTCTTTCTATGCATCATGCGATAAGGGTGTATGTAACCAAAATGTTATAATATGGTTGTGGTAATTGTGTACAAGAGATACTACGATGAATTTAAATTAATAGTTTTAATTGTCTCTGAAGTACAACGAATTATTATTAAACAAATATGTGTAAGATTCCAGTTAAACTAAATAAGCGTTAATGATTAAATATAGACAAACAATTTTTTTTACTAAAATTATATAATAGCTTCTTTTTTTATTAATCATTCGTTACTGCTTGTTTTGGAAATTTTCATTCCGCACGCGCATTACGTATGTATTTATGGCAGAACGGTTTATAAAATCTCATGTTTTATTGGCTCCTGGGTTTATACAGAATAACGATGAATACTTATAAAGAAAAACTATGTTTTATGTGTATTACTTCCCAGGTAAATTTAATATTGATATTGTAACTTTTCAAGACTATTCGTGTACGCTTTTTTAATTAAGTTAAATATTGTCTATCCTTTTAAATAAAATTATACCTAAGAAAATATATTGGCTAATTATTATTTTAACTTACGACGCACTTTATCGGTAGTAAACTTTATCAACCCTGACTATATCATTTCTAGTTTTCACTAACTTATCGATATGTTTATTCATTTTCGTACAACACTTGGTATTTTGACTGAAGTCAAATCTATGATTACAGAGTTTCTATTATATTATATTTTTCGCAATTTAAGAAAAAATTCTGAGGTGGTCATAATCACTATAAGAATATGAGATTAGCGTAATTGTATTAAGTTCGAAATTGATGTAAATAAATTTGTAGTTATGTCTTTTCGTGATTGTGAATGTAGGCCTATCATAAAGCCAGAATTAAGTGTGTGTTTTACATGTTTAATAGAACAATGTATGAGTTTGGCGACATCGGTTCCCATAGTAAAATGAAATGATGCCACTTCTACTAGTTTTTTCTGTTCTGTGCACACTGCACTAAGCACAATACGTCAGCTTTAAAATTACAGATATACTGCTATAAGGATTTCGGCGACGCGAACTCACGAGATTTCACCCATCCAAAAAATGTCTTACTGTATATATTGTTACGTAGACACAAAGCACAAAGTAACTAGCGCCATCTAGCTTTAACCAGTAAAAGATCCAGTCAAAGATCAAAGACAACATGAAACCCCTACTCAATACGAGATGGCGTTAAAGGAACTACTGTGGAACTATATAAAAGTATAGTCTCTCGTATAAACCGGGTATATGCACGAACTTTCTAGAATCATTCAAGCCGGTCGATCACGTTCTAGAAAGAAACTTCTGGAATGGTCTGGGACTCGTCTCGGTCCATATAAATAGCCACAGGGAGGCAAATCAGTTCAGTTCAGTTTGAGCTACCTTCGAGGCGACTACGAAGTGAAAACTAGTGATCATGAGTCATACCAGTGGAACCTACGACTTGGCTACGACCTAGGACATCGTTAGTGCTGATTGTTTGGACCTAGTGCTTTGTGTTGGACCTAGTGCTAGTGAATAAAGTCTTCAAAAGAGTCAGCAGGCCTTTCTGTCCAAATCCTTCGAACCCTAACACGTAACAACTGGTGTCAGAAGTGAGATGATGATATAAAAAATGCAGGAGGCAACAGGCTTAATCTAGTAAAAGAAAGACATGCAGAACGCTTTCATCCTTTACTGATACTATAATATTGTTACGTGTTACGGATTATATAGATTAAATTATAATTGTTATGAACAAGAGACATAATTCAAAAATAATCTAAACCTCTTCATTTTAAACTAAACTGAACTAAACATTATAAATAGCTTTGGAGAGAGCTATCTAAAGTTAATGGGAATTCATAAAATGTAAAATGTAAATCTTAGACAAAGAAAACACAGAGAGATCTGCAACAAGCTTTAAAACTCACATTACAATGACCAGGCTATGTCGGAAGCCAAACTGATAAGACATTCATTTAATGTCAATAAATATGGGCACGACCAAGAGGAAAAAGAATTGTTGGAAGACCAACTGAACGGTGGACATGAGAAGGAATAAAATCATTGAACCGTCTGCAAGTCCATGGTGCTCACCTGTTGTATTAGTGAAGAAGAAAGATGGTAGCATGAGATTTTGTGTGGACTATAGGCGTCTCAATGATGTCACTAAGAAGGACAGTTACCCGTTACCTCGAACTGACGATACTTTGGACACGTCGAGTGGCATGAAATGGTTCTCGACCCTAGACCTGAAATCTGGATACTGGCAGGTGGAAATACATCCAAAAGACAAGGAGAAGACTGCTTTCTCGACCGGTAAAGGTTTATGGCAATTTAACGTCATGCCCTTCAGATTGTGCAACGCACCTGCCACATTTGAGCGACTCATGGAGTGTGTACTGGCAGGCTTATTAGGAGAGACTTGCTTAGTCTACTCAGATGACGTCATCATTGTCGGCCGTGACTTCGAGGACCATTTGAGAAACTTGGAGCCAAATAAAAGTTGAACCCGAAAAAGTGGCGTTTATTCAGGAGTAAGCTCAATTATCTCTTCCATGTTATCTCCAGTGATGGAATCCAGACAGACCCGGAGAAACTGGAAGCAGTTCAAAAATGGCCTACCCCTAAGGACAAAACCGAAGTCCGGGCATTCCTCGGCCTATGCTCATACTACAGGCGTTTTGTTAAGGGATTCTCAGAGATAGCTAAGCCATTACATCGGCTAACAGAAGATAAACGACAATTTAGTTGGGATGGGACTTGTGAAGATTCTGTTCAGAAACTGAAGAAACATCTGTGTGAAACACAAATCCTGGGGTATCCACAAACTGAAGGTCGGTTTATAGTTGACACGGATGCAAGCAACATAGCCATTGGAGGGGTGTTATCTCAAAAACAGGGTGAAAGAGAAGTTGTTATTGCATATTTCAACAAATCTTTATCCAAGCAAGAGAGAAACTACTGTGTGACAAGAAAAGAACTCTTGGCTGTTGTAAAGACGCTACCTACCACATTTCAACAAATATCTCATCGGCAGACAGTTTTTACTGCGAACTGATCACGCAGCCTTGAAGTGGCTTCTGTAATTCAAGAACCCAGAAGGTCAAGCTACAGTCAACAGCTCCAGAAGTATGACTTCAAGACGGAACACCGCAGCGGAAAGACGCATGGGAATGCCAACGCACTCTCACGAATGCCGTGTTCGGACTGCAAACATTGTAATAAGAAGTAATCTAATGAAGTAACATTTAAGCTAACGAGAACAAGTCCTCTGGGTCTCTGGCAAAATGATGCTATGAGGGAGGCTCAAGAAAGAGATGACGACCTTTGGCACATCATCACATGGAAGAAACGGGGTGACGTGAAAACAATCTGGAGTGAGGTTGCACCCACTGGCGCTGTCACTAAGGCGTACTGGGCTCAATGGGACAGTCTGATACTTCAAAACGGAATACTTTACCGGAAATGGGAGAAGACTAACGGCAGAGAGTTCCATCTTCAGATAATTGTCCCAAGAACGAGAGTTCCAGATGTTCTCCGTTAAATACATGATGGCGTATCAGGAGGTCATCTAGGTGCCAAGAGGACGTTAACGATGTACAGGATTGATGCCGCAAATGTACTACTTGCGCTGCTGTAAAAGGATTTAACCAGACCCTTGAGAGGCATTGGGCGAAATTGGTAGACGACAAACAAAAGGATTGGGACAATTATATACCACTCTTCCTTCTAACGTACCAAACCTCTGAGCATGAGAGCATAAAAGCTACCCCGGCGTATGTCAAATAGGGTAGAGAACTATGAATACCAGTAGACCTATTGACAGGAGGGTCACTGGAGGGACCAGAGTCCGTACAAGACTATGTCTGCAATTTAAAGGAAAAAATGCGCTATATTATATATAGCCTTGGTTCGGGAAAATGGGTAACAGTCAAGTGAGAATATAAAAACCAGATACGACCGGAAATCGAACATGAGCGGCTTCGAGGAAGGGTCACTGGTGTGGCTGCATAGCCCAACTCGCCGGAAAAGGAAATCTTCAAAGTTGCAGACCAAGTGGGACGGTCCATACAAAGTGGTTATCCGACTGAATGATGTGACTTATAGGATTCAAAAGGAACACATAGACCGTCTGGCGCGTTACCATGGCAGTAACAACGATGCTTGGGACGAGCATCTCTAAGAGGGGAGTAGTGTTACGTACACACAAAGCACAAAGTAACTAGCGCCATCTAGCATTAACCAGTAAAAGATCCACTCAAAGATCAAAAACAACATGAAACCCCCTACTCAATACTAGATGGCGTTAAAGGAACTACTGTGGAACTATATAGAAGTATAGTCTCGAAAACCGGTTTCGCGCGACTCAGGTACGTTCTAGAAAGAAACTTCTGGAATGGTCTGGGACTCGTCTCGGCCCATATAAATAGCCGCAGGGAGGCAAGCCAGTTCAGTTCTGTTGGAGCTACCTTCGAGGCGACTACGAAGTGAAAACTAGTGATCAAGAGTGATACCAGTGGAACCTACGACTTGGCTACGACCTAGGACATCGTTAGTGCTTAGTGTTTGGACCTAGTGCTTTGTGTTGGACCTAGTGCTAGTGAATAAAGTCTTCAAAAGAGTCTCTCAAAATCCTTCGAACCCTAACACGTAACAATATTTTCTATAGCTTACTTATTTTATATTATTTCTAGAGCCTCTCTCTATATTTTAATTATTTATTAATTACGTGCGTCAGTCACGACATGCTCGTGCCGCGGTGACGTGAACCCATATTCAAATTCAAATTCAAATATTTTTATTCAAAATAGGATGCGAAATCACTTATTGAAAGTCAAAAAAAAAACTACCACCCATTCCAAATTGAATGCCTCAGGCCTGAGAAGAATGGGCGCAACAAACTCAGCGGGCTTTTTTTTTTCATTAAAAGTATGTTTTACAATAAAAGTAACATTAACAAAGTAACATTGTACAATTAAACTTATAATTTAATAGCCTGAGGGCGGTCGCTCCATTCCCAATCTGTGGTATCATTAAGAAATTCATTTATGTTATAGTAACCTTTACCACACAAACGTTTTTTAACAACTCTTTTGAATAACGTTACACCTTTGTTTTGAACATTTTCTGGGATCTTGTTGTAAAAGCATATTATACATCGCCCCACAAAAGACTTACTAACTCGACTAAGCCGAGTAGTAGGCATCATCAGTTTATGTCTGTTCCTGGTGTTAACATTATGGTTATGACAGTTTCTGGCAAATTCACTTATGTGCCTATGAACATACATTACATTATCAAGAATATATTGAGAAGCAACAGTCAAGATGTTAATTTCTTTGAATTTTGCTCTCAATGATTCTCTAGGACCTAGGTTATAAATAGCGCGAATAGCCCTCTTCTGCAGCACAAATATTGTATTAATATCAGCAGCGTTGCCCCATAGCAATATACCATAGGACATCATACTATGGAAATAACTAAAGTATACTAGTCGCGCCGTATCTATGTCAGTTAATTGTCTAATTTTTTTAACCGCGTATTCTGCAGAACTAAGTCTGTTCGCCAATCCTTCAATATGGGGCCCCCATTGTAATTTGGAATCTAGAGTTATGCCAAGAAATATAGCAGATTCCACCGGTTCTATCACCTCTCCGTTTAACAAAACATTTGCATTTACATTTTTGACATTTGGTAAGGTAAATTTAATGAATTTAGTTTTTTTGCTATTTAACAATAGGTTTTTAGCGCTAAACCAGTACACGATGTCAGATAAAATATCGTTCACTTCGTCATACATAGCTTGGTTTCTTTTCACTTTGAAAATCAGTGAAGTGTCGTCAGGTTAACGATTAGGAAGATCATTTATATAGATAAGGAAGAGGAACGGTCCAAGAATAGACCCTTGTGGTACCCCCATACTGAGAGGAGTCCCAGGAGATCTCCTGCCATTCACGTCGACCCTCTGAATTCTATTGTTTAGATATGAAGTCAGAAGATCCAGCGAAGTTCCTTTTATGCCATAATGGTATAGGTTCCTGACCAGCGTTGAATGTTGAACACAATCAAAAGCCTTAGATAAATCACAGAAGATGCCAAGTGCATTCTGCGATTCCTCCCAGGCATCAAAAATATTCTTGATCAGCTCAACACCTGCATCCGTTGTTGAACGTCCCCTAGTAAAGCCAAATTGTTTCAAATGAAGTAACTTATGAGAGTTAAAGTAAGTAAGCATTTGGCTTAAAATTATTTTTTCAAAAATTTTTCTAAGGGTCGGCAAAACCGACACAGGACGATAGTTGTTCGGGTCAGAAGAGCATCCCGACATAAATATTGGTGTAATTTTACTATGTTTCAGAAGGTCAGGAAACACGCCACGATTAATACAATTATTGAATACTATTGCAAGATATGGTGCTATGACATCAATTATTGAACTTATTATTTTAACAGAAATGCCCCATATATCAGCAGTTTTTTTCATGTCTAGAGATTTAAAAGTTTTAATTATTTCTCCAGGGCTAACAAAACTAAAATTGAAACTTTGTTGACATCCTATAACATTTTCCAGAAGAAGTGACTCAGCAACACTGGTGGAGGAGACAAGAGTGTTTGTGATAGAAACTGGAATCTCAGAAAAAAATTTCTCAAAAGCAGTAGCAACTTCCTGCTGAGATTGAATTATTGTATTGTTAATTGAAAGATTATATTCAATGCGGTCTTTCAATCTTCCAGATTCCCAGTTAATAACATTCCAAGTCATCTTTATTTTATTTGGTGCATTTTTAATTATTTGTCTGATATGCATAGACTTTGCAATAGAACAAACACTTTTAAATATTTTAGAGTATTTTTTAACATACTCGAGAAAAGATGTATCATGATTATACAATGATCTCTCACTATACAGTTCATATAGCCTTTGTCTGCTCCTATGAATGCCAGCTGTTGCCCAATAATTAAATGACAGGAGACCACCTGATTTGACTGTCTTAGAAGTAAATATAGAAGCAAACTCTGTTTTAATTATTTTAAATAACATATCATACATTTCATTTGGATTAATATTATATTTTAATAAATCCAAATTTGAGAGTTTAACTGACACATTGCGTCTATATTTCTCCATTCGCCTATTATTCACAGGAATAAACGTAAACTTTTTAATTTTAGTACATTTATTGACCTCAATATTAAAAGAGGCTTACTGACCAAAGTGGTCTGAACTCAGTTTGTTAATTATTGCCTGAGAGATGGGTTTATAATTGGTAAATATGTTATCAATACAGCTTTTGGAGGTGCCAGTTACTCTAGTAGGCTCTAAGAAAATATTGGTTAAATCATATGATTTGAATAAAGATCTGAATCTATAAGATTCCCACTTCATAACACATACACAAGATTTCCACTTCAATAATAATAAAAATTCAAATCTAATCGTTTTGGCTTTTGTCGAAATTTTGAGCAGGTAACCTTTACGCAAAAAACACTCTCCTAAAATTAAAGGTACAGTCAATACATCACAATTAAAATATCTATGTGAACACAGGCAAGCTGCTATCTTTTGGCAAAGCCTTGTGAAATGCTGCCAAGTGTCGTAGATCCAACCCCGGTGTAGTTAGGAGGTTTTGAAAAGAACAATTTTATATACAATTCGCTCCGCTTGTTGGCTCTGAATTGTATTATTGCATTTTTTGTTCGAAAATGGTTTGTTTTGTTGGGAATTTACCAGTGGGAGGCTCCTTTGCACAGGATGCCGGCTAGATTATAGGTACCACAAAGGTGCCTATTTCTGCTGTGAATCAATAATGTGTAAACATTACTGTGTTTCGGTATACACACTTTACACCGAAACACAGTAATGCTTGCACATTACTGCTTCACGGCAGAAATAGGCGCCGTTGTGGTACCCATAATCTAGCCAGTTTTCTGTGCAAAGGAGCTTCCCACTGGTGAATCATCACCACATATCAAACATGGGCTAGTAATTAATATCAGTTCTTCTCCCCATGTCAAAACCCCTTTAGGAACTGATGCAGCTTCATGACATTTTCCATGTGCTTTTGCAATAACATGTTATTGTGAACTAAGGACATTTTTAATGAAAAATAATCATTTTATACGTATAACATAACTATAATGTTTGTAAAATAAATAAATTTCCGCGATAAGATTATTTTTTCCATCTCATCTCTGTCTATCTGTATTTACCGCTAATCTCATACACGGCAAAATTGGCCCAAATGTTACTAACAATAATGTGTGAAACATATTTTGGATTAACATGTTTGTTAATTTAAAATAGATTCACAAGAATAATAGAATTAAGAAAATGTCAATTTAACCTTTTTGAAGTCACAGATCATATAGGAAAGGGTTCATTAAAAATGAATTACGTCATATTAGAATATGAAAGTTGTTATATTATGTTAAGTTATATAAATGTTTACGATGCAGCATTATCATAATATAGCAGGTATATCATAAAAAAGGCAGTAAACATTTAAAATTTCCTTCCAACATTTGATAAACAACTTTATCAAACTCGCAACGGAAATGAGAAACCTGACTTATTCAGATTCAGTTTAATCTACAGAAGAGTCAAGTTTGCGTTAGCCACTAAGGAAACCATTTGTCCTATCACTACTCGATCGATTAATACTCTGTTTAGTCTCTTGGATAGTATCGGAATATTAGGCTCAATACTGGGAACCTAATGTTTCTAGTGATTATCAAATAAGAGATAATCTTCAAGGCAAAGGGAAATTTGATCCCAAAAATGTGAGCATCATAAAAAGAGAAGGACGAATTTAACTTGTACTAAAACTCGGACGGTTGGCTCAGTCGGTATGAGCACGCGGTCGGAACCCGAGAGGTGCGGGTTCGAGCCCCGGATCGTCCATAAATTTTTGGTACAAATGAAATTTTTATTTTATCCCAGAAGTGAGCGATATCATTTAAAAACATCATCAAGACAATACATCAAGCCGACTCAAATTCTATGGGATAAAAGCCATTTTGATTAAAATATGTAAGCATTATTGTATTTCGATCGGAAGGGTGCCGTAGCTAGTAAAATTACTGGGCGAATGAGACTTATCATCTTATGTCTCAAGGTGACGAGCGCACTTATAGTGCTGATCAGAATTTTTGGTTTTCTCAAGAATTCTGAGCAGCACTGCATTGTAATGGGCAGGGCGTACCAATAACCATCAAATGAACGTCCTGCTCGTCTCGTCCGGTGCTGACATAAAAAAAATATAATTTTTCCATAATATTTAGATGTTCTTTTGCTATGATGCCCGCGGTGATTGTCTCATGTGAGTCCTACTGGATTTGAATGTAAACTAAGCAAAATATAATAATACAGAATTGCCTAAGTATCTACGAACTACACTGGCCTGCAAAAGTAAGTATCACACTTTACAAATAATTTTTTTTTCTTAACTATAGAAGGTAGAGATTTAAGATTAAAAACGTTTTGTTGCAAATTTTATAGGCTTTAATTCTTCGAAACTAAAATTATACATTAATACCATTTTTAACTTAAAAAAGATAAAACAATGAAAATAGACATTTTTAGTTTAGTGTAAAAAAATCAAATAAAATGTATTACATGTTATTTAATTTTTAATAACTGGTATTGCCTCCTCGAGCTCTGATTACAGCTTCGAGCCGGTTTGGCATACTGAACACTAGGTTTCGGAGCCGATGTTGGGGAATATTCTCCCATTCTTCTACCAGGGCCTGCTTTAGTGCCCTGAGGGTAGTAGGTGGTGGTCTGCGATTTCTGACTAGCCTCCCAAGCTCATCCCAGACGTGTTCAATCGGGTTGAGATCAGGACTTCTTGATGGCCAAGCCATCACGCTGATACCGACCTCCTGAATATACTCTTGTACGATATGAGCCGTGTGTGGCCGGGCATTATCATGCATCAGCATCGATCCATCACCCATATTTGCTAAAACGGCCCTGCATACTCATTGAGAATCTCTTGAGCATATCTTTGCCCAGTGAGAGTGCCATTTTCTATGGCTACTAGCTATGTGCGACCTTCTGAAGATATGCCAGCCCATACATGTACACTGCCTCCACCGTATCGGACTATTTCTGAGATGCAGACTTGAAGGTATCGCTCACCAGGTCGCCTGTAAACACTTCGCCTTCCATCAGAAGTGTAAAGGGAGAATCGAGACTGATCTGCAAACAAAATTCTTGACCATTCTTCTTCATCCCACTGCATGTGTTCACGGGCGTATCGCAGTCTCGCTACTCGATGATGTCTCTCGAGTTTTGGGCCACTCGCTGGTCTTCGGGGTTTCAAATTTGCTTCAGCAAGTATTCTTCACACTGTACTGTCACTAATGTAGTCCCTCCGGGTCTGAAGTAGCTGTTGCTGGACTTCAACTGCATTTTGGTGGCGATTTCTTACCACAGTGGAAATAATATAACAATCTTCTCGGGCACTGGTACACCTGGGTCTGCCATTATAAGGTATCCTCAGATAGTGTCCAGTCTCTTCTTACCTTCGCTTTACCTTCTGGACCGTTCGTACCGTCACTCCCACCATTCTTGCAGTGCGACGCATACTGATGCCTAGTTCCAGAAAAGCCATGATCCTAGCACATTCTTCAACTGAATGAGGCATGATAAATAGATGTTATGTGCTTTTTAGCATAAATTTTTAAAACCAGACCCATCGATCTTGAAAAAAATTTAAAACAGAAAGATAAATGTGAATGGTAAAATTGTAATTCGGATCGGTCCACTTCGAAAAAGGAATGGTTTTGTTTTTGACGTTTTTTTTCAGCCAATTCTTAAAAGAAGGTTACCGACTATAAAGTTTTTATGTACAAAATTAAATTCTCTTTGGAGTCCTTTTTATTTCGAAAGTATATCTTGTGAACTTAAAACGTTATCCCAATTTTAAAAGTGTGATACTTACTTTTGAAGGCCAGTGTAATTACAGAACTCACAAAATTCCAATTTCCTTTCCATGGTATCTTTAATTCATCAATGTCGAAATAGTTTACTCAGAATTCCCTTTGGGAGCTGCCTCAATATATCTTTTAGATTTTATTATCGTGTTCGGAGAGTTACTAGAAAGTTCTATACTTCCATGTGAGTAACATCACTCTATTACTATTTTTGCGGACCCTTACTAAATAAATAGTTGATTAAAATAAACTTTACTAATTAAAAATATATTCTCTATATGCATAACGACTTTTATTTATTACCCGACCTATTATATTCGCGAGATGTTTTTTGAAGAAATCACTTAATAATAATAAATAATAACGGCGCCTATACTGCCGTGAAGCAGTAATGTGTAAGCATTATTTTGTTTCGGTCTGAAGGGCGCCGTAGCTAGTGAAATAACTGGGTAAATGAGACTTAACATCTTATGTTTCAAGGTGACGAGCGCAGTTGTAGTGCCGCTCAGAATTGTTGGGGTTTTTCAAGATTCCTGAGCGGCACAGCATTTTAATGGGCAGTGCGTATCAATTATCATCAGCTGAACGTCCTGCTCGTCTTGTCCTTATTTTCATAAAAAAACAGTTATAGGCTAGGTTATGGTGGTCTTATTTGTAAGGGAACAGGTTCTGTTTAATGTGTTAAACAGGATTATGTAACTCCTGCTAAACTTCAACATAATTTGGTATTTTATAAATATGAACATCAAATTTTAGATTATTTTTCAATTTTTAACACGATATTTGGAGTAAAAGCAACGCTCAAAAGTATTTGTTCGTTTCAACGTTGAGAATATTTAGTTAGTTTCAGGATCATAAACAAAGTTGATAGCTTTCAGCTCGCTCCACTTTCATGAACCTACTTCAAAAGTTTTGTGCAATTTTAAATTTCAATCAGAATATTACGCCGCAAATATGAAAATGAACTTTGCCGCAATATTTCAAAGTTGTTTTCGTCTTTTGACGAGCTTATGCTATCAGAATTTATCGAATTAAAAACTATTTTAATCTGTATAAAATAAAATGTATATTTTTTAATATCCATGTCATTTCATTCACTTATTACAATGACGTTCTATACATATAGACAATGCACCTCATACAAAATCAAAGCCGAAATATGGCACATGCCACAAGTGAAATCATAATAAGCTTCGACTGCTTTATGTACCTATACATTTCTGCGTTTATTCCAGTTTTTTAAAATTTTATTGTTCAATAGGCAGCAATGTAAATACTATTTCAGTTTCAGCTGCGTATTTTGAATTTAGAATCCAATTTGGACAGTGACATCAATGGAGTAGCAGTTAGGTATTTTTTTAAACCAAGACGAAAAAGAGGGTTCCTATAAACTTTTACGTACGTCAGTCTGTCCCTATTTTCCGATCAAGATCTGTTCAGTCGGAGGTTTTTTACGTTTTTAATCAAAAATCACACTCATATTATAAAGGGGATAGTTTGTATGTTTATTTATTGGCTTGTGTTTATATTTTTATTTTGACGGCGTTTAAATTGGAGTGAATTCCCCTGATATTGCAAAAGCCCACGTTGAGATAATAAATAATAGTTAATGATAAAATATTCGTTTTATTAAATTACTTACGCTTTTTGCATATCAATCTTATATAAATAAAATAACCTTACCGATGATAAGTCACACCATCTTTTTTTGAGTCGATAATAATAATAATAATAATAATAATAATAATAATAATAATAATAATAATAATAATAATAATAATAATAATAATAATAATAATAATAATAATAATAATAATAATAATAATAATAATAATAATAATAATAATAATAATAATAATAATAATAATAATAATAATAATAATAATAATAATAATAATAATAATAATAATAATAATAATAATGATAATGATAATGATAATGATAATGATAATGATAATGATAATGATAATGATAATGATAATGATAATGATAATGATAATGATAATGATAATGATAATGATAATGATAATGATAATGATAATGATAATGATAATGATAATGATAATGATAATGATAATGATAATGATAATGATAATGATAATGATAATGATAATGATAATGATAATGATAATGATAATGATAATGATAATGATAATGATAATGATAATGATAATGATAATGATAATGATAATGATAATAATAATAATAATAATAATAATAATAATAATAATAATAATAATAATAATAATAATAATAATAATAATAATAATAATAATAATAATAATAATAATAATAATAATAATAATAATAATAATAATAATAATAATAATAATAATAATAATAATAATAATAATAATAATAATAATAATAATAATAATAATAATAATAATAATAATAATAATAATAATAATAATAATAATAATAATAATAATAATAATAATAATAATAATAATAATAATAATAATAATAATAATAATGATAATGATAATGATAATGATAATGATAATGATAATGATAATGATAATGATAATGATAATGATAATGATAATGATAATGATAATGATAATGATAATGATAATGATAATGATAATGATAATGATAATGATAATGATAATGATAATGATAATGATAATGATAATGATAATGATAATGATAATGATAATGATAATGATAATGATAATGATAATGATAATGATAATGATAATGATAATGATAATGATAATGATAATGATAATGATAATGATAATAATAATAATAATAATAATAATAATAATAATAATAATAATAATAATTATAATAATAATAATAATAATAATAATAATAATAATAATAATAATAATAATAATAATAATAATAATAATAATAATAATAATTACACACTTTTACACAAATTATCTTGGCCCAAATTAGGCACAGCCTGTGCTATGGTTTGCAAGACAACGATATATTTCATACGATATACTTACTCAAACATACATAAATATATATAAACATCCATATTCAACAAATAAATATTTGCAAGCACCGGGATTCGAACCCGGGACCTATAGCTTAGTAGGCAGGGTCACTAACCACTCGGCTATATAGGTCGTCAAATAGATAACAATAAATGAATAGATAGATCAATATATGAATTAATCTTAATAGAGATGAATTAATACTATCGAAAATTCTATTGAAAAACATCTTTTCTCATATGGCAGCCAGTACGCCGCAACGGCTACTTGGACACAGCCATTACATGATGAGATATTCAGGCATAGGTACCTACAAAAATACGCGACCATTGAAGTCACTAAAGCTTCTGTGATTGCTTCGATTTCTCAAAGGTGCATGGACGAAGCACTTTAAAATGGCGACCCTATTTTTAAGCGCATTCAAAATGGAGGAGGTTCTCAATTCGATTGGTGTTTTTTTATGTATGTATTACACCGATTACACTAATATTCGTGAACAGATTTACGTGATTCTTTTTGGTTTGTTTGGCGAAATAGTTGTTGTTTGGTCCCATATTTTTTTTTAAATATATATTAAAGATATATTAGGTTTGCATAAGAGGTGTATTAAATTAAATATTTATTAAGTTATTTTATAGGTTTTAGTTTTTGAAGTCGGTTTTTTTAAACGTAGTTTTTTATACTAATCCATAATGATGATGCGTCACCGAGAGATAAATCTCACAAACTAATTTGAAACATCAATATTGGCGTAATATTCATTCGATATAGAATTCGCTAACTAATTATATAAACCACAAATAATGTAATGCTTACTACTATTCGGATTGAAACATTAATTATAAACATATTTTATACTAAACATATATCAAAGTGCTAAAATTAGTGATCTCATTTTCAATAATTTCGTAGGAGCAGCCTTACATTTTAATATTAATCTTTTTCTCATTTGATAGCAATAATATATTATAAAAAGCTTTGATAAACTTGTATTGTAATTATTTTCGCTTATGTATAAGTGAATCTTCAATATGTTATTGTAATGCTATCAAATTTTATAAATACCACGATAATTTAACATATTAAAGGTACCAGACAGTCTACGCGTAGAATCTAAAATAAATCATACTGTGCACATACGTCTATATTTCGTAAATATTAAATCTTTAAACGAGCAATTCTTGTATTTATATATTCTGAATCTCGGAAACTGCTTCAACGATTTTAATGAAATTTTGTATACAGGTACGAGAAATTAACGTACGTTTTCAATTTAAAAAAATGCTACAATAACATTAGAATACAAGGGTAAATTTCGCCATTATATTCAAGACTATGACTCAGATGGGACATTGGATGATCCGGAAAGCAGAAGACCCCATTTCGAATCCAGATGTCCTATTAGTTTTTTTTTTGTTCATGTTTTGTACATTCTTAAAAATCAATCCGAGCAAGACTCGATCGTTCAGATATTGAACTATATAATTGAAACAATCTACAAACTCATCGCATTTACCCTGATCAAAACTGATCGAATTATAATTTTAACTTGGATGTATTACGATGTATGAACCATAAGGCGGAACGGATTTAACGAAATTCCACCCGCAAGAGATTTTTTATTATGAAGAGAACATTTATCGGATCAGCTGGCTTAAAATAAAATATTCTTTCATTTTTGCAAAACAATGTATAAGCTTTTAAAAAAGTTTGCCTGTGATATATACCTATAACAGTCTTAACATCGGGTTCGATGTTAAGAGGAAAGATTCGTGTATTTTTTCCATACACATGCTTGCGAATTACAATTTCAATCTTACAATTCTTGTGACTGTTTTCTCCTTGATTTTTAATCGTAGATTAATAGATTTTTTTTAATAAGTGACTCGCGGAATTAGATAATCTTATCCAATATACAAAAGAAAATATTTGATGACTGTTAAGATCGACTTCACCAAGTAAATTATAGTTAGTAGGCGAACAATCGGCTGCAAGCTAAAGTTACTAGTTAAAGCAGTTATGTAGCAATCTCTCGAAGGAAACGTAATGTCCTTTCAATTCAGAGTGAAGTCTTGACGTTATTTCCGAACTAATCTGGCGGCAACTTCCTATTTGATTCGTGTTTATTATGTGAAGCTGTGTATTCAATATCATTATTGTTTCTTGTTGTTTGTCTATTGTTTTGACAAGATTAGTCGAAATGGGCAATAGTTTTATGTATAGGAAAAACAGTCTATATATATTCTTTAATTATTTCTGATAAATGTTGCAGAATGTCACCGCACCCTTGCTTTTTATCTCAAATTAATTTTTTGTTTATATAGAGAGATCTGTAATTAGCTGTTATATCTACACTAAGTTTTAAGCCTTTTTGTAACGTTCATGCTGTTGGCCTTTTTAATAAATAAATAAAATAATGGAAACAATAAAAAAAAAGTGTATGTGTCAGCTCCGACGCACGAGTGGAGTTTACTCCTCAATAATAATTGTCTTTGAACAGGTACTACACCCTAGGTATATTATAATATACCTATATATATGTAGTATACTACATGCGTAAGCTATCACACTGTATACTGTGTATGCTAGCTGCACACAACTATATACACACACACACACACACAACTGAAAAGTGAAAGGTGCGCGAGAAATGATGCTCACCAAAAACGTTACTATCCCATTTGATGAGTAGGTTTTACTCTCCATATTTTTCTCATACCGGGCGCCTTATATGAATATCGATTCTTAAAAAATATTATGGTCTCGCGGAGGTCCACGTCTAACGTATACGTCAAACTATCTTCTTGATGTAGGAAAACATTTTTCTTGCCCATAAACGTAACGGGGGTTCTTCTAGTTATATTCTCGATATTGAAAAATAAATTAATATTATTCTTTTATTGTGTTTTGATTTGAGCTGACGGTCTTGTTACCAATGCTCTAAATAAATAAAACTAAAACCAAACGTTCTTTGTTTACAACCTAATAAATCTTCATTTGGCGTTGACTCTTTTTTTTGTTTATTGGAGCTGTGTATTGAATATTATTATTGTTTCTTGATGTTTATTTATTTAATGACACATTAACGGCCTTTCCCAATATACTATCTACAGATAGAGATAAATAGCTACCTTCTACTGTCAGTAATTAGCTGTCAATAATCTGAAGCTGTCCCAATATACCCGATAAGTCGATCTTATCGCCTTATATTGGGACGCGTGAATTGTAATTTCCATACAAAATTCTATCGCTGGTAAGCTATACGTCGTCCCATTGACAGACAGCGTGAATTGGGACAGAAAAGTCAACGAAAGTTATGGTTTTTATCTCAAGTAAGAGATAGACTGAATATTGGTAACGGCCGTTAGTCGAGGTAGGCAATAATATATCGTACAATAAAGTTTGAAAGTGTCCATAATAATGTTTGGTGCGCGATATTGTTGTGCTATGAACTATATGCTTATTATATTAAAGCGTAGTCTGAAAAGAGCCTTATTCGTGGATGTCGAATTTGTAAAGTAAGATTACCAATGGGAGGCTCCTTTACACAGGTTTCCGGCTAAATTATGGGTACCACAACGGGGCCTATTTCTGCCGTGAAGCAGTAATGTGTAAGCATTACTGTGTTTCGATCAGAAGGGCACCCTAACTAGGTAAATTACTGGGTTAATGAGACTTAACATCTTATGTATCAAGGTGATGAGTGTACTTGTGGTGCCGCTCACAATTTTTGGGTTTTTCAAGAATCCCAATTGGCACTGCATTGTAATGGGCAGGCCGTATCGATTACCATCCGCTGAATGAAAAATCGAAGAAAAACGGTCAAAGTAGACTTATTAATAATTTAAATTAAAATCCAGAATTTTAGTTCACCTCAGCATACCCATAGGTGATATGATCAGCGCTGGTCTTCCGGAGAACCCCATGTGGTCTAGCGGATTGCCATACTAAATACGGTTTATACGTACATAAAGGATTACCATACTAAAATAATAATATCATAATAAAACAGTAAAAAGTACATAAAATTTCGTGACCTGACCTAATTTAGTTATGTAACTAAAAAATATTAAGAACTATAAAATATTAAGAAAAAATATATGATATAGTTGATTTATAATCTGCGTGATTAATACGGTCTATTCTATTTGTGTTCCTCACAATGCAGCGCTCGTAGTACGAATAAACTGAAATCAATATTGAGCTTGAAATAACCGCGTCCTGATCTGGTATCGGGCAGTTACAACCAGAAATTAGCGCCTTGTCTGTTAAATATTCGTAATGTTTTGCTGTTACTACATATACATATATATTTTAGTCCATGTTTATTCTTCTTAAGGTTATTAAAATATAACATATTATTATTCACACACCGAAATTGTTCATACTGTTATTCATACATAATGTTGACAATTATTTAAATAAATAAATAAATCAGTTGCAGAGACCAATAGGAAATATGCATATTTTTTATGTTTTTATTTGATATTTTGAACATTACTTTGCTGTATAATAATAATAAGCACCGAATAGTAACTCGAAGTATTTAATTTTTGAAGTGAAACTTCTGTATCGACGTATGAGAGAAATTTTATAGCAAATCGTCACTATTATCGGTTACGCGCCATTCTGTTTTTTAAATCCAAATGGCCGCCGCACAAATTTATGATTTCAAAAATTTGGATATCGTATCCGAGGTTCTCAAGGGTGCAGAGAAGGAATTTGAGATCATTTATTAAATCCAAGATGGCCGCCGCACAAAATTATGATTCCAACAATATGGATATCGTATCCGAGGTTCTCGAGGGTGCAGAGAACGAATTTGGGATCAATTTTTAAATCTAAGATGGCCGCCACTCAAAATTATGATTTCAACAGTATGGATATCGTATCCGAGGTTCTCAAGGGTGCGGAGAGCGAATTTGGGACCATTTATTAATAAGATGGCCGCCGCGCAAAATTATAATTTCAACAATATGGATATCGTATCCGAGGTTATATAGGGAGATATAGGAGCTATAATCTTGTAGAAATATAAACGTAGTGAAATGTAGTATAAACGAAGATAGCCGAAACCCACTACGTTTTAAGCAACTGTTCCTATTCAAACTTAGCTGAATATACTTCGTCGCCATAATATTGTAATTACTATTTCAAACATATGTCAAATCACTGCACGTTTCATACTAAACTAAATTTCAATTTTTAGTAAGGCAGTTCCGCCTCTTATGACCTTACTAGCTGACCCGGCAAACGTTGTTTTGCCATATAAAGTATAATTCACGCGATAGTTTTATAAGTAATAAAATATTGCCTGTACATCATTTTGTTCTATTGTCAATAGTTTTTGCAGCGCACGCAAAAATAGGTTTTCGATTTCACACCTTGTGTTACAAAATAGCAATTTTATTACGGATCCCTAATTTTGAAAAAAAAACATAGCCTATAAATGGACTACCCAACACTGAAAGAATCATTCAAATCGGACCAGTAGTACCAGAGATTAGCGCGTTCAAACAAACAAACACACAAACAAACACTGCAGCTTTATATATTAGTATAGATGAGATAGTATTTACATTCTTTTGTAAAGGAGTAGAAAAACTGATTATAATGTTTCTGTCCAACTTTTCTAACTGTAAAGATCAGATTCATCCACGCTTCCAATTCATAAGACCAGCCAGGCTCACAATATTCAGTTCGCACACGTAAAAGGCTTACATGTAGGCTTTAATGGGCGACTTCAAAGCGAATATCAAAAGCTGCCATTTGTGATGCTCGGTGAGTTACTGACGCGTGAACTGTTAAATTCGTAACGTAAAATCTGTCGCAGTTATTTTATCTTTTCAATTTGTGAATGAATAGTGATAAGTTTTGTTCAGGTGATTAAAATTGATTCCCAAAAGCATCAACAAATATTTTTAAAATGAAACTTTTGTTGCCTAGATGTTTTCGTCAATATATCGCATGTCGCATTACAACCGGCTGTAGAGTAGGTGAATTTTAATTGAAGTTTTTTTCAATTAATTTTAACTACTACTCTCAATTCAGGTTGGCCAAGTGGTCTCATACACCATAATGCAACTCTGGTTCCCGAGTAAGAACGTGGGTTCGGACCGCACTACTGACAAAGGGTTTTTTTATTACATCATATGTATCAATTTGTTTTATATTAAGCTAATATTAATATTTAATTTTGTAAAAAATACTGTCACTTGCATAGTGGTTTCATAAAACCACACACTTATTGCTTTTATTCTTTTGTATTTTTTAAACATTTGTATATCTTAGCGGTCGATGGTTTGTGTACGAAATTTCAAGCAAACCTCAAGCCGTCTGCTTGGTAGGCTGGATGGAGAGCCGATCACTAACATTCTAATATGTCTGTATGTCCGTAATATTTTAGCTTTGAAAACACTTTACACTCACAGGCAAGTGAGGTGATGTATGTATATATGTATATGTGTATGTAAGTATTTGTGTGTAGTGTGTTTAGAAGTGTCTATAATCTATATTGTGTAGTGTGGTTGTGTGTGTGTGTATTAAAATATAACATATTTATTATTCACAAACCGATTTGTGAGTATCGTGAAACGATTACAGAATGACTAGGTACTATCTCGCCGGGCTACTAGCAAGGTGTAACTTAGCTATAAAGGCGAAGCTAATAAGGCGAAGGGATTTTCGCCGTCGTCTAACGGCCGTTTCCAATATTCAGTCTATCTCTTACTTGAGATAAAATTGTAACAATCGTTGTCTTTTCTGTCCCAATAAACTTATCGACGGTAACTTACCTTACCCGTACACGCTGTCTCTCAATGGGACGACGTATAGCTTACCAGCGATAGTAGTTTGAATGGAAATTGCAATTCACGCGTCCCAATATAAGGCGATAAGAATGACTTATCGGGTATATTAGGACAGCTTCAGATTATTGACAGCTAATTAATGACAGTAGAAGGTAGTAATTTATCTCTATCTGTAGATAGTATATTGGGAACGGCCGTAAGAGGGCGCGATCAGTGAGAGCAAAATGCAACAGAGTAATATTTAATTTTACTACTTTTCAATCAATACAAATATAGAACAAGTAATTAAGTTGTAGTAGTGTTATGTAAGTTAATGAAGATAAAACACCAGTATATATCAAACCGCTTTAGGGTTGAATAAATATTGATACTAAGTACAGTTGAGTATGTAAGTAATATGAGTAGTAGTATGAAAGTATTTCACGATTAACATCAAATAATATTTTGAAGTGTATTTTTTACCGAAACACAGTAATGTTTACACATTACTGCTTCACGGCAGAAATAGGCGCCGTTGTGGTTAACCATAATCTAGCCGACAGCGGGTGCAAAGGAGCCTCCCATTGGTAAGTATTTTAGTTGATGTCTAAGAAAAGCTACGTTTACTGTTTTTTAAAAGTAGCGATACATACAGCTGTAAGCTGTTTAGAGTTTGAGCGATTGCAGAATTTTCATAATAATTGGTGTGACTCAGCGGGACTTGGGATAAAAACTGATCCTTTTTCGAACTGGCTGACTGACGATATTGTGAGGCCGCTCAAGTGTCGACATCGCATACACCATTAGTGAGTAAATGTGCGTGATACAAGGGCTATATGAGTTTTCAAGCCTTATGTAAGATCACTATTAAAGCTACGCAGTTTATATGAGACTTGGCTTCAAAAATTGTAGGTACGTATTTATATATACGACACATAGATAATATATACACTTTTATCTTAATATGTTAGCAACTTTTGGTATCATGCCAGGACATAATTTACCAACTAGGATTTATAGCTGTTTAGACCACATTATGATCAAATTAAATAAAAATACCTGTCGTGCTCAAAAAGCCATTTTAAATACCACAATAACGGACCATGCCATGATTGCTTTACTCTTATCAAATATAAAAAGTACTAATATCGCTCCTAAGCAAGTAATTAAAATTGATTTTAATAAAGCTCTCTCAAGTCTTAATGAAAAGAATCTACCATAATTGTTATTATGTGATGATCCAAACCTGTTGATTGATCTCCTCACCAAAGTGGTTACAGAAGCTTTGCATGAAAACTCCAAATCTTTACCGATCCCTAAAACAAAACGAACCATCAAACCATGGATGACACCGGGCTTATTACGCTGTATTCGAAATAGAAACAAACTACAAATAAGATTACGGTCTGATCCTGATAATGATGTGTTAAAAATCACATACAGACGGTACCGTAACTATTGTAATAAACTTATAAAAAAAATTAAAAGAATACACGAAAGACACTTCTTACAAACATCTGCTAAGAACTCAAAAAATGTATGGAATACTATTAACAACATTACCTATTCGAAAAACCTGAAATCTGACAATTCGCAACTACTTAACGTTAAAAAAACACCTATTGAATCAATAAATTATTTAAACGATTATTTTGCTACTATTGGAAGTGACTTAGCCAATCGAATTACTATACCATGTGCCCCCATGTCGTTAAGGAAACAATATACAAATATTGATGCTAGTCCAACAAACTCTTTTGTCTTATTTGACACAGATGTCGTGGAGGTTGAGTCCACCCTCATGAACTTAAAGGTTTCTAGTGCTTGTGGCTGTGACGGAATTCCCACCAGTTTTATCAAACTGGCGAAAAACGAACTAGTGCCTATAATTACTCATTTTATAAACCTCTGCTTCGGCAAAGGTGTTTTTCCCAATGCCTTGAAAGAAGCTATTGTTACTCCGGTGCACAAAAGTGGGGATAGAGATGATATTGCTAATTATAGACCAATATCAGTTCTAACACCATTTAAAAAAATCTTAGAGAAGATAATTAATAAAAGACTTATCCTTTATCTTAATAAATACAATATTATATCAGATTATCAATTCGGTTTTAGACAAAATAAATCTACTGAAGATGCAATAACAGCCTTGAGTACATTATTAGTTGAGCTGCTAGATAAAGGGAATAAATGCCTGACCGTATTCCTTGATCTAAAAAAGGCTTTTGACACAGTCTCTGTCGCTATCCTTGAACATAAACTGGAATATATAGGTATAAGAGGTTCACCTCTTGCACTTTTTAAAGACTACCTATCAAACAGAAAACAGCGTACTAAAGTGGGTCAGTATACAAGTAAGTACTCTAACATTAGTTTTGGAGTTCCCCAAGGAAGTGTTCTGGGCCCAACACTTTTCCTTATTTATATTAACGACTTACTTAAAATAAAAATCGGAAATGCTAAATTATTTGCGTATGCTGATGACACCGCCATTGTGTTTTCGGGGAAAACACAATCGGGGAAAACGTTGTGCCACTCATAAGGGACTTACACTGGTTGATCTCCGGTTAAACCATAATTTACTCACCTTAAATACACAAAAAACGAAATATATATGCCACTCTATTAATAAATCTACGCAACCACCTACAGATTTTAAAATATACATACATAAGAACTATTGTACCCTTGACGAATTTTGCTCCTGCCCCACTATTGATAAAACTTTTTCCATAAAATATCTTGGCATATATGTAGACCAACACCTATCTTGGCACCTTCATTTAGAATCAATTAGTAATAGAATTAGGAATCTAACCTGGATATTTAAAAAACTAAGGCATGTTGCTTCTAAGCCTTTGCTTAGTTTAATATATACTTCTCTGGCACAGTCAATTTTAATTTACTGCATTCCTGTCTGGGGTGGTGCCACAAAAACTAAATTCTTAACTGTGGAAAGATCACAGAAGCCCTTTTAAAAGTGACATTTCTAAAGCCAAGACTCTATTGTACTGAACAATTATATAAAGAGTGCGACGTACTATCCGTTAGAAAACTTTATGTCCTTCATGTTACTCTTAAAAGACACAAAACTTTAATCCCTGATCCTTCTTACCTTTTGAAAAGAACAAAACATGTTATATTTATAACCTTATTAATGAAAAACTCAAGATCTATACGCGTAACAAAATGGAATGTAGACGAAGTCTAACTACTTTGTTGAAATCCATGAATTATGAGGAAATGGAAGAGCTATTTAACTACACGGAGTAAATTTTAGTTATACCTTCTTGATAGTACAATAAGTCGTGTTTTACGAAAAGTAACAATGAAACACACCACACACACGTACACATGCTCATACACACACACACACACACACACACACACACACACACACACTCAGACATCCTGTTTGTATAATATTTTTGATATTTTTAGACTTAATTTGTGATCCCTAGTTTTTGGTACAGTTAATTTTAATTGATATGGAAGAGCGTGGCCTTCGGGCACAGGTGTTTCTCACTTAATAGAAGGTCACATCCACTATTATGTATGTACCATTTTTGTTACAGAAATAAATATTTTTTCATTCATTTTTTCATTTTCATATAAGTCTAGATAGAGTCTCTTGCTCCTTGGCAACCGATAACAGGCCAGATTTAATGCTGTTGTGTGCGTGACAAGCTATGTCTTACACTCGCGATTTGTAGCACTTTGTGTTAGTTTGCTGAAAATAGGGGTTATCTCTAAAATCAACTTTTTTCGACGTTTCACAGCTGTCATATGTCAGCTATCTATTTAGACGTATGAATGACGACGACCTTATTGTACACGGTAAAACTCAAATGAGTTTATGTATGTACATTAATTGTATTACCTATAATATGTTATTTTTTAATAAGAAATAAATAAAATATTCTAAGATACGACAGCCTTTATCTGGTTAAAATAATGACATTTATATTATTTTATGAGCATTCAATGCAGTCTGGAGGTAAATTTAAAATGTTTTATTAAAGCGTAATAAAATAACCGTGTGGTGTAGTGGGACACCGGATAGGAGCAAAGTTCTAAGGAACTATAATAAGTTATAAAAATATTAATTTTACTGATTTACTAAAAAAAATGGCCAGTTTCCACTGAATTCAACTATGTCGAATTATGTGTATACTAACGTATGCACGCAAGAAGTTATACTTCATTGGCGTAACAAAAAAAAAACCTTAAAATTATTTATTCGTTTGTACAAAGAGCAATATTGTTATAATCGTGAAATAATTTTTTGAATATTAACTAATACGGCTGTATTGATTTGAACCCTTTGCCTGTCCTAATATGGATGAAGAAACCAAAAAAATTAATTAATGTCGCAAACGTCAAAAAATTTCTGAAAACTTTTATTTTTAGCTGTTGTTGTGCGCACGCAACGTAATAGTCAAAGAAATTTATCTTTAATAACATCAAAAAGATATACATAATGTACATGACGTGTTGCTTTTATGTCAATGTAATTTTGCAGTTATAAACCTATTTAAATATTCGTTTATTGTATTTAAGTTTGGTTTGGCCTAGTTACCAATGCTCTAAATAAATAAAATAAACAACCAATGTAATTTGTCAGAAATGTGTCAAATGTCAATAATTGTTACTTGTCAATTATTTATATATAAATAGTAATAATGTTACGTTCCGGACGTTTTTTCCCGGTTAGGTTACCCCTCCGCATCGTTCCAATAAAAATGTATTTATGAATAAATTTTTATACAAGATTCTACGGTATATAGTTGCTGCCATAGACTTCATTTAGCGAATAGACAAACAAACAAAGTGTCCGACACTCTAACGAAGATACATCAAGATAGAAAAAGAAAAATAGTGAAATTACTGTGCAAATGAGACTTAATATCTAATGTCTCAAGGTGACGAGCGCAATTGTAGTGCTGCTCAAAATTTTTGGGTTTTTCAAGAACCCTGAGCGGCATTGCATTGTAATGGGCAAGGCTTTTCAATTATTATTATTATTACTAAGATTTGGGGATAAAGATACACCTAAATCATAGGATCCTCAAGATCTATTACTTTTGAAACTTTTTTGGTTTAGGCAGGGCACGTCCTCTGCTTTGAGTGAAGGTATTTTAAGACACCCCAGCCTGATTCTGGCAATGGCTTCGGATTCCAGAAGAATGTGTTTGGGGTCTTCAGCGTCCTACTCGTCTCGTCCCTTATTTTCATTAAAAAAAGCGAATATATTGTGACCAAAACCTATCTCGAATGTCGATTAGACAGTTATAGCCGCGCTTGGCATTAATTTCTTAGTATTTTGAATATTAAACAAGCGAACTATCTAACATTGACAAATCAAAATTACTTACGCATTATCGAGATGTCAGTTCGTCTATCCGCTATTATATTTTAAGTCTATGGTTTCTGCTAAGATTACGTGATTGAATGTTAATATTGGAATAATTATGCTTTATCACGTTTTGTTAAGTTTACTCCAGGCAAGAATCAACTAAAGACAAATAAAACACAATGGGAGGCTCCTTTGCACAGGAAGCCAGCTAATTTATGGGTCCCACAACGGCGCCTTTTTCTGCCATGAAGCAGTAATGTGTGAAGTAAGTGAAATTACTGGACAAATGAGACTTAACATCTTATGTCTCAAGGTGATGAGCGCAATTGTAGTGCCGCTCAGAATTTTTGGGATTTTCAAGAATCCTGAGCGGCACTGCATTGTAATGGGCAGTGCGTATCATTATCATCAGCTGAACGTTCTACTCGTCTCGTCCATTATTCTTATGAAAAAAAAATAATGGTACAGAATAAGTAGGTTGAGTCTATGAAGCATCACAAACTGAATCCGGAGTCACGAACGACCGGTCGTAAATCTTCGTCAAACGGAACTTGCCCCAATAAATCTTTCACTTAATATTCATGAGAGTGTAGTTAGTAGTATGTTGCGATCCTTGCGTATGTGACAAATGATAGATATCTATTTAAAACATATTTACCATGTCTTGTAGTTTGCGATAGTTTTTAGGTATTTCTAGTTTACCAGTGGGAGGCTCCTTTGCACAGGATGCCGGCTAGATTATGGGTAACACAACGGCGCCTATTTCTAATGTGTAAGCATTACTGTGTTTCGGTTTGAAGGACGCTGTAGCTTGTGAAATTACTGGGCAAATGTGTCTTTACATCTTTTGCGAGCGCAGTTGTAGTGTCGCTCAGAAGAATCTTGAGCAGCACTGTATTGATTTGGGCAGGGCGTATCAATTATCATCAGCTGACTGTCATGCTCGTCTCATCCCTTATTTTCATAAAAAAAAGTCAAAACATCAAATGCATGCATACATCAAATAGGTACTATCAAGTAGCACTACTGTGTTTCGGTCTAATGGGCGTTGTAGGTAATGAAATTTCTGGGCAAATGAGACGTAACATCTTATGTCTTGAGTTACAAGGCACTGCATTGTAATGGGCAGGGCGTATCTATTATTATCAGCTACGGCAACATTAAATGTATTAAAATTAAAGCTCAATTAACTTTATTGAAAACTGATCCCAAATGTATTTCATGCATGAATGACTTTGAATGACCTTCAGTAACGAAATTTCGCTGAACGATTCGGCAAAATTACTTATAGGAGTTTTACTTATATAGTATTCAACGCGAGGTTTCATAACAAAATGTAAATAAACAGATTCAATATGGAGGTCTCATAACTTTGAGCGGCTCGCTTCAGTTTTCCGGCGCTGAACACTTTAACTACGAACGCAAATAAACTACACTTGAAACAATTTTTAGGGTTCCTTTTACATTTTTATTAAATGTATGTTTATATTTGTCTTAAAACAAGTACATTGTTTATGTATAGAGGCGATACTGAGATGTACATAATACGCTTGGGGAAAGATGGCTTATCCATGCGTCAAGAACGGCTTCTAATTGGGCGCCACCTCCACGAGTGAATGTCACATGTCGCTCTTACTGTAGGAATGCGACGTGCGACGACGCACGATCAAGCGGAGAAGCCGTAGCGATTCGTCATGAGCATGTTTCTGTTGCGAGTCGCGTCGATACGCTGACAGGATAATCGTCGCCTCATTGAGATTACCCGACGATTGGAACCAATATCTCTGTCTCGTGGAGGTGGCACCCAGAGTGACAGGGCAATGCTGCCATCACGGACTCCTTTTATTAACAAAACTTTACATTTTCTCTCTGTAAATTATTGGTATATATAATGTGTGTATAAGCTACATTGCACGAACTACTATCGATTTTTTTAATTACAATTATTCCTTCAAGGCAAAATAACTTCCATCGTGTCTATCTACCAGGAATCCTGTGTAAAGCACCCACCGGTGGTGATCTCCACAACGATCCAGCATGCGCTGCCCTCATCCAACCTATTCCGGCAACCGACTCATATAATCTTGACCAGATCATATGCGTCTTCGGGTACGTGAGCGCCATTCGAGGACTTAACTGACTTAACGGCCTGTCAAATCTGTCCGTCGAGCTATGTACCTTCCCCACTGCCACTGCAGTTTCGCAATCACTACGAGCATAGCCCTCTCCATTACCCTCTGAGCGACCATGAGCTTTCTCATCAGGCCCATAGTTAGCGACTACGTCAGCGTAGCGTAAGTCATTACCGTAAGGTAACACATACTGTGGTATTTTGGACGAGTAATTTTACGGAGGTTCTCGAACGTATTATTCCATTTCCTTAGTCTAGCTAAGGTAAGTATATTTTATAGCAGGATTAAGTACACATTATAATTTCTATAACTTCCTCGGCTAAACTATATTTCTAAGTTTATTATTAATCATGATTATCCTCAGTCATAATTTATATTCTGTCTAGTTATACTGAACCCAAACATAATTCATCTGGATAAGAGATACAATTGTTGGAAGGATACAAAGTGAATTTATTTTGTTTTGGTTGTCTTCTAATTTAGAGCTGGATATTTGAAATGTTTTCGTTTTAGTCTTGTCTTGATACTACCTAAATGCATTAGTATTATTTTACATTTCATACGCAATTATGTTTTCTTCTTTGTTTTTCATGTTTTTAAAATAATCAAATCAAAATCTCAAAGTCGAATCTCGGAAAATTAACTTTTATTATATTTTATATTAGCATATGAAGAAGTGGAATAAGAAGAAACTTAATGGCCTGATAAAAAAGCTCATAGTCGCACAGAGGGCTATGCTCGGAGTTGCCCTGCGAGATCGAATCAGAAATTAAGAGATCCGTAGGAGAACCAAAGTCACCAACATAGCCTAAATGATTGCAAAACTGAAGTGGCAGTGGGCAAGGCACATAGTTCGACGCACAGATAGCCAGTGGGGTAGAAAAGTCCTTCAATGGCAACCACGTACCAGGAGACGCAGTGTTGGTGGCCTACCACCCTACAAGATGAACCGACGATCTGGTCAACATCGCCGAAATACCTTGGATGAGTGCAGCGCAGGACCCATCGTGGTGGTGATCTTTGGGGAAGGCCTTTGTCCAGCAGTGGACGTCTACCGGCTGATGATAATGATGATGATTTTAGTTACATCAACTCCCCCATACTGATGAATGAATTTTTAATCAAGTAGGTGCCTGTCACAAATAAATTTTAATTTAATAACTTCGTGGAACGTTATTTTTCATCAATAATTATTTAAATTTTTTGCTTTGAGACATTATTTCAACATCCGTTTTTTGAACATTCAGCAACGTTATAAGCTTCCCTTCGATATTCCTAAGATAAAGGTTTGTCGATTAGCAGACCTTTTAGGACTTCTCGTAAACGCAATTCTAACCCGTTCAATATTTTCTTGTGCACAACTCCAAATATTTCAAACAAAAGGTTTGTTTATATACTTTACCATGATTTTGTCAAGTAGTAAAACGATATTAAATCCTCATCGTAAAAATGTGTTTAGCCACCTGATAGCCGTATTTAAACAGTGTATAAACCGGCCTTAATATAGTGTATAACAGTGCCTTAATATTAATTATTTTATTATTAATTATAATTTAATTTTTATTAGTCTGGTATAGTTTTGAATTCATACTATCTCTTTTAATTTATCATTTAAGTAGGTTTTCTCCAGAGAAACTTCTATTAACAAATATTATAACCAAATTAGTTATATATTCAAAATAAGAAAAACGTTACGAAACAATTAACTTACTCAAATTTCTCAGAATCAAATTAAATTTGCTGACTTGAAGTATAAGTCAATTATATTAGATTAAATTTAGAGATCAAGTAGCCCCTACGATTGCAAGTCGACGTTACAGAGACTAGATAGTAGTGTTTTCATTGAATGAATTTTTAAAAATCGCGGTTTCTAACACGACACGGCAAAGGTTATATTTGTAAAATCCAAGGATAGTAATAAAATAACACTGATATTCCTTCAGGGAACAAATGATAGAGATGTCTGACAGAATGGCGACATCGGATCATAACAATGACTAAAAATATATTTGGGATATAAGTAGGATGTTTTGCAGTGGAATCTCGCAGAATACTACCGATCGATCTGCATCGCAGATGGTGGATTCTGTCTACATTGTAAACATTCCATAAATCTCTTCACTGGTGGCTCCAAGTAGCTGTTGTGCATACAGCGGCCGTATCCCGGTAAACCATGTCGATCCACGGGCTAAATCCAGTGAAGGGGACTGAGTTTCACAAACTTAGTTTAAGGGCTGATTCCCCCATAAATTGCATAAAGTCTGCAGCGGCTCGGTAGGTGGACACCGTCAGTATGGCTTCAAACCCGGCGACCGTGGCGCTGCAGCCCTGTTACAGGCCTGATAGGGCGTATGTCGGGATCCAAGAGATATGCGGCCAGTCACTGCATCTTCTAGTGCTAATCAGTCGTAGCGGATTTCCGCCCCACTGGTAATAAGGACTGGAAGACGAGAGAGTGGGTTCGTGTATGCGCAAATGCTTACCCACTTTAATATATTCCCGCGCTGATGACTCCTGGCTCATAACTGGACGGAGAGTGCAAGTCCTGCGGCGATGAGGACTGGCGGTGGGGACTGAGTAGGTGAGTTTGGTCCCTAGCTAGATCTTTGCAAGTACGGCAGTTGGGTGGTGATGGTCGTATTGGAACTCACTAGAGGCGAGAGAACTGGTACAGCAGCTCACCCGACGAAACAGCAGCCCTATTTAGGGATCGCACTACTTTCCCCAATCCGGGGAGGGGCCTAGAAAAGGTGGCCTAAAAAAAGCTCGCCTCAATGCAACCCAGGTGGCTAACCACGGTCATCTGGTCACCAATTAAAAGCGGTCGAAAGAAACATAATAAAAAATTAAAATCATTCTTAAATTTAGCTGCGTGGAACGTAAGAACGTTACTGGACAATGAAAACAACCTCTGTCCTGAGAGGAAAACTGCACTCATAGCGCGTGAATTGTCCCACTATAACATCAACATAGCCGCAATCAGCGAGGCACATTCAGCAGATAGCGGTGAGCTCTGTGAGGAATTGGGTGGATATACGTATTACTGGGAGGGTAAACCTGCAAGTGAACGAGCCGCAAATGGTGTTGGATTTGCGATCCGAAACAACATCGCTAGATCACTAGTGGAGCCTCCAAAAGGGATCAATGACAGGCTCATGACACTACGACTCCACATGGCTTCCAGGAAATATCTACATCTTGTAAGCGTGTATGCGCCTACTATGACAACACCTGATGAGGACAAACTTCAATTTAATTAGAATCTGCGTGATGTTTTACTGGGGATTCCAGATTGTGACAAGTTGATTCTGCGGGGTGACTTTAATGCGCGTGTTAGCACAGAATATATAGCCTGGAAGAACGTACTGGGGAGACCTCAACCTCAGCATAACAAACACATTCTTCAGGCTACCCAATAAATACAAGACATCTTGGATGCACCCACGCTCTGGGCACTGGCATCTTCTTGATTACATCATTGTACGCAGATGTACTTATTACAAGAGCAATGCGTGGTGCCCAAGGCTGGACTGACCATCGTCTTATTAGATCCAGGATGAGCCTTTACTACAAGCCTCCGCGTAGAGCAGAACACAGGATTCCAGCTCGACTTGCTTGTGTGCGTTTGGTGCGTGATGAAGGACTGTGTTGTGAGCTAGATGCGGAGTTTGAGGCAGCAATGCCAAGCACTGATGACAATACCTCAGTGGATGCCAGGTGGCGTACATATTCCAAGGCTCTCTATGGTGTTTCTCAGCGAGTTATTGGCACACCACATAAAAAACATCAAGACTGGTTCGATGATTCTGATGTGGAAATACGGCTGTTTGTTGAAAACTATCGTCTCGCTCTAAGAGGAGTCATCAGTGCAGGGCAGCGCAAGTCTCTTAAGCTGGATCTTAAAGCATTTGCTTCGAGAATCCAAGAACAAAAGGATAGTTGGTGGCGCCGTAAAGCCGAAGAACTGCAATGGTTAGTTAACACTAGCCAAACAGCAAAATTTTTCGAAAGGCTAAAATCCGTTTACGGACCCCGCGCTAAAAAGACTGCCCCTGTTTACTCGCGTGATAAAGCTAAGAAGTTGACAAAAGAGGTTCTTCTTCGTTGGGCTGAAAACTTTAATGAAGTGCTCAATCCCGGTAGTCAAGGAGCAGATCTGTCTTACATAAATTCTTATATAAAGACCCGCCTTCGTACGCCGAGTTCGTTACTGCGATCAACCGTTTAAAAAATGGTAAATCACTTGGTTCGGACAGTCTGTCTTCTGAAATTTTCAAATACGGTGGACCGAGTATCAGGTCCAAACTTTTTGAACTTATCAAACTGATTTGGGATGTTGAGATGGTTCCACAGGACTGGAAGGATGCTTCTATTAGCAAGCTACAGGGTGGTCCAAAAGTCCGTTAGCATTTGAATTAGTTGCCGCGTCTAGCAGCAGCGGCGGAGGGGGGTGGACGTGTTACGCATTGCAAGAGCGGCCAATGGGAATTTAGTACCATGGCGTCGTTTAGTGGTAGTTAACGTGCGTTTTGTGTACGCGATTACTATCGAAAGAACGATTCTGCGACCTTAGCTCAACGAAAGTTTTGCAATCATTACAAGATACGACACAAAAATCAAGCTCCATCAGGTGTGTTAATTAAAAAATGGGTGCTCGAGTTTGAGAAGACGGGTTCAACAATGGATTTACGTCGATCTGGCCGGCCTAGAACGTCGAAAAGGTGGAGCGAGTAAAATCGTCTGTTCGTGTCCAACCTGGACTTTCAACTCGAAAGCGGTCTGCTGTCCTTAACGTGTCAAGATAATGATGTTTTAAACCGCATTCTCAAGAAAGATTTAAGTATACATCCCTATAAAATCCAAATGGTGCAGGAATTAAGGCCTCAGGACCATTCCCCTTTAGGTTGCAGTTTGCAAACGAAATGGTAGAGCGATTCACCAGTTTTACAAACATTTTTTTCTGAATGAGGCACACTTCCACCTAAATGGGCATGTTTATATACAAAATTGTCGTTATTGGAGTGACACTTTGTCATGGTGATCAAAAACCCCTGCATTCCAGCCAACCAACCCAGTAACTCTTGACGAATTAAAGGATCGTATTCGCACAGAAATCCAAAACATCTCAACAGAAACATGTAAAGCTGTCATCGAAAATTTCCGCTCTAGATTGCAGCAATGCCAGAATAATGAAGGATTGCATATGGATGACGTGATTTTTAAGAAATAAATTCCCCTTTTGTTTACTATCGAAAACAATAAACAATTTTGATCTACTGTAATTAGTTTTTTTTAATCATCATTCCAATTATCAACGGACTTTTGGTCCACCTGTATATAAAGGCAAAGTGGACCTCTCTGATTGTGGCTCGTTTAAAGGCATTGCATTGCTTTCCACAGCTGGCAAAATTCTGGCGCACATCATCAACAGTCGCCTTAGTCCTTTTCCCATCCTTAGCTGAAAGCTTCCTTCCGGAAACCCAGTGCGGGTTCAGACCTAAAAGAGGTACGGTTGATGCCATCTTTGTAGTCAACCAACTTCAAGAAAAAAGTATTGAACAACACCGCGACCTCTATTTATGTTTTGTGGACCTGAAAAAGGCCTTTGACCGTGTTTCTAGGACCACCCTCTGGATTGTTCTAGAAAAATGTGGCTGTCCTGCAAAGTTCGTCAATTTAGTGCGCCAGTTCCACGAAGGCATGACAGCCCGTTTGCGTCACGAAAACAACTTTACAGACCAGTTCCCGGTCACTAGCGATGTCAAGCAGGGCTGTGTAATGGCTCCGACCCTTTTCGCTATCTACTTCGCTGCAGTGACGCTCTTAAAAGCTGTAATGACAAGATTACTATGGAATACCATGTTCGCATGGACAAAAGCGTTTTAGACCTCGCACGTCTCAGAGTAAAACGCAAAATAGACTCTGTTTCAGTAATAGATGTTCTGTATGCCGACGATGTCTGCCTTATGGCTGACAGTTTGGACGACCTACAGAGTTTTTTGGAAAAATAAGATGAGTCCTGTCATAAATTCGGCTTAGTAATCAGTGTTTCTAAGACCCAGATTCTAAAACAACCTGCGAAAGGTAAATCTGCAGACGATGGTGTTGTTTACCCACGAGTAAAACCACTGCCAGAAGTAGGTACCTTCCGGTACCTTGGAACTATTTTGCGCAGTGATAATCGTCTCGAGTCTGAGATCCCTGCGCGAGTCGCCAAAGCAGCTGCAGCTTTCGGTGGTCTTAACCGACGAGTTTGGAAATCACATGACCTGAAACTCCACACAAAACTCGCTGTCTACAGGGCCATAATCTTAGCATTGTTGCTCTATGCCTCGGAGACCTGGTGTCTTTACAAGGGAGATATCAGACGCCTTGATACCTTCCACATGAAGTGTCTTCGGGCGATTCTTCGGGTGAGATGGCAGGATAGTGTGCCAAACTCGGAGGTTCTACGTCGAGCTAAGCTCGCTGGAATGGAGTGTATGCTAATAAAAGGCCAACTACGCTGGTGTGGACACCTTCTACGCATGGAGTCTTCCAGATTACCAAAAAAGGTATTTTACTCTGAGCTTAGCTCAGGTAAACGAAAGCCTGGAGGACAGTTTCTGCGCTACAGGGATGTCTTAAAACGCCACTTGACTGCAATTGGCATGTCTAGTGAGTCATGGGAGGAGCTTGCAACGCAGAGGTCAGAGTGGCGAACTGCTGTCAATACGGGTATAGAAAACTTTGAGCATTCCCGTCTTGAAAACCTTGACGCCAAACGCCTGATCTAAAAAACTCGACCCAAGCCCTCCTACAACTATACTCGCAATTCAAGTGGGTCTCTCCAGGCGAAGACGAGCTAAGGGTGTCGCCGTCGACGGATACATCTGGGAGGACATCATCACTAGCGTATAGGCAAACAAAGTGAAGGAGGCCAAAGAAATGAGAGGAATAGCGGGGAATGGCCCCGCTACTTTCCACGCCACTCGTCCAGTGTATAGCAGGCCCAATATGGGATTTGGGATTCCGTCGCCGGTGCTGCTTTGTAAGTGCATATCACTTAGTAACCGTTTGCCTTGCTGATCTCATTGGTTATTCTCATTAAAAAAGTACATTTTTTAAATTTAGAATAAAGATAAGACAACATGCCTTTTTTTTGAAAGGAATGTGAATTATAGTGTAATTTCCCATAAATCAGGCTGTGAAAACCTTAGATATATGAAATAAAATTAATTTTGTTTGAAGGCTTTAAATAATTCCCCCAAACTCAGGTAAGTAAAATCGAATGACACAAATCAATTTTACGATTCGAAAACCCACAGTAGAGGAATGTAAATATATATTGTAATTATTATTGTGACCCACTTCAAAAACAAGAATAATTTAACGTCCATTCACTTAAGTTATCTCAATGAAGAATTATGTAGATATAGAATACTAATTACTAAATAACTATTACATATTTTTTTATAGAAAAATTGAAAGTATGAAAAAGCAACATAAATATTATAGTCTTATCGTCGTCTTTTCTTTTATTTGGGTTGAGATATTTGTTATAAGAAACGGTGTGTGAACTCATGGAAGTGAAAACTTCATTATGTCTCACCTTGATTAGCCTCAGTTAATTATATCAAAAAAACGTTTGTGTGGTAAAGGTTATTACGATAATACATTGTAATCCATATTTTTATGAGTTTTTTGCGCTCGTTCTTCTCAGGTCTGACTGAGGCACACTATTTTAAGTTGGTGGTAGTTTTTGATGTTCAATAAGTGATTTTTAGGGTTCCGGAGCCAAACGGTAAAAACGTAACCCTTATAGATTCGTCAGTCTGTCTGTCTGTCCGTCCGTATGTCATAGTCACTTTTTCTACTATAAGAACTATACTTTTGAAACTTGGCAAGACGATGTATTCTGTAAACCACTTTAAGATCTTCATACAAAAATAGAAAAAAAAAAACAATAAATTTTGGGGGTATACAATACTTAGAACTGAAACTCAAAATTTTTTTTCATCAAACCCATATCCCTCATATGGGTATGGATGGGTATTCAAAAATGATATTGAGGTTTCTAATATCATTTTATTAATAAAAGTGTTTGAATTTGAACATATGAAATGCAAATATTTTATGTTCTATATTCATAAAGTTTACACAAACAGGGTGAGAAATGTAGGTCCGTCAGTATGTCTATGTCTGTAATTATATCACATCAACTATTAAATATCATTGTATCACATACAAAGATCTGCTCTTGTCAACCATGTCATAAATTTTAGTAAAAAGAAAAACTGCATTCATATATTGAAAAAACAACGCAGTTCGGGAAACCAACCCGGAAGTATTAAAAATAGAACGTACAGTCAAATAACTTCAATTGAGACCGAGTTTTAAAAATACGAAATAATATTTAAGGCTCTATGTATGACGTAAAATTTTCCCGAAGCTCTATATGTCATTTTAAAAACAGTTGCAACTCTAACGTTAAACGTTAAAAGAGGAAAAAACTATTATCAAGATATTTTATTAAAACACTTCATTTTAACCTACATGTTTCAATAACTAACAATATAACTATGATATTGTAATGGCGGACATAGACAAAGAGCGACAAATCATATCTGTGTTTATTATAAAAGAAACTAGATGGCGCTACTTGAACCATTAAGATTATAATATTATCACATGTTACAACAAAAAAATATATTTTCATATTTCAAAGTGAAAATAACATTATAATTACTACATTATTTTTATATATTTGCTTCGATTTATTGGTCATGAGATTTATGAACACTTATTGAAGTAGGCCCATTTGAGACTAACATAAATGTTATCATCGAAATATTGTGAGCCTTCTTCACTGTAAATTCCGCTAAGATTCGAAGACACGAGACGTGTCGTGCTAGAATTTGGCGAGTGAACATCTCCTGGGGATGCCTCGTGTAGAGGCGAAAGACGTGTCGAATTGATTGTAGACGAATCTTAGCGTAATTTACACTCAAGAAGACTCACAATATTTGGATGATAATATTTTTGTTAGTCTCAAATTTGCCTGTGAATGCTTAATTAAAAGCTGCATGTATTACAAATACTTTATGATGCAACTAATGTACACTAAATTATATTAATAATATTTTTTTTTCTTTTTCGTCTTTCATCGCTAGTCAACGGTTCATTCTAATAGCTTATGTATATAGAGGATATATCTTGGACAAATTTTCTATTCTAAATTATTTAACAACCCTTTGTGACTACCCACTGATCTAGAGGTCCCGGGTTCGAAATCCCGACAGGTACAACATTTATAATTTGTGTAATTAATATGAATGAAGTTGGAATAAAATAATTCTTGAATAAGTATATCATTATTATTATTATTATTGTAGCATCATAGTTACATAGTATGTGGATAGATAGATTGGATTCCATACCTAGTAAGACCTCAATTCATTTATACCTCTAGCTATGAAAACGTCGAAAAAATGATGAGTTTAGAATTAACGTCTATTTTGAGCAATTCACGCACACTAACACAAAGTGTCATACAAATCGGGAGTGTGAGATGTAGCTTGTCACGCACACTAAACTGATATACTAGCTTGTTTTTATCTGTTGTCTAACAGCAAGAGACTGAAAACGAAAGATGTAAACTATTAGTATATGCTAAGCGGCTAATTTTTTAAATCACTGATCTGAAATCTTAAAATAATTATTTTCCTCCTTAATTAATATTCTAGTTACCATATTACATCCAAAATATAAATCATACCAGTATAACTTAACATCAAATTCATTGTTTACAAAACAATACGTTGAAGGCAATACAAGAGTGTTGACAAAACATTATTAAATAAATGTTAGTTTTACTCACTTCAATACGTCTTGTAAAGTTTCGAACTTGGTCTTTGTACAGCGTCCATAAACAACAGAGTTTTAGAAATGTTCTAGAACAGTTCCATATTTGAAAGTTTAAAGCGACGAGGGTTTTGTTTGTATTGCTTTTGTTTATTTTGTACTAGTTTCTAACTGCGACTTTGTCCTTTTGATTTTCGTATCGCCATGAGAACTCTTAAAAGTTTCTGTATTCCTGTAAAGGTATGTATGCACGAGAAATTGTACGACAGTATAATTGTAATATTATAAATACGAAAAGTTATATTAGTATTTCATTAAAATGGTCAAAATACAATAAAGGTAACTTACTACTTTATAAAAGATACCATTCCTTGGAAGCGGAAATTTCGCTTCTAGGTTTTTTTCTTGAAATAATACTTTTTTCTACTGTTTTTATATTAATAATTTGAATATGCGAAAGATTGGCTGATTATCAATAAATTATTCTGAAATCCAATTTGTATTTGAACAAATACAACATTATATTATCTACGGTAAGCTTTTCCCAAAAAATGAATCTGCCAACATGAAATCGCACAAACTACAAGATAAATGCTCTTCCCTTCAAACACTCGCAATCTAAACGCACTGCAGTTAAAACCACATGGATAATGTGTGACTAGATAGTTCAACTTTATACATAGTATCCTATCCCTACTCTGTTTTTCTCATAAAAGTGTGCACTGTGTTTTTGTTACCTATAAGAAATTATATCTGTCACATTCATATTTATTCGATGAATAAAAAGGAACGTTATTGATACATAGTCCAGTTATTAAAACTTATAAATAGATTGAAATATTAATCTCAGACCGCGATCTTAAGATTGCCAGTGAATAACAGAAGTAACCGTTAACTTGCATGTCATCTTATGATTTAGTTTGATTTAGATGCTATAATTTTAAGCTTTCATAAACTGCATAAATAACCATTTTTTGTTAATTTTAACTTGATTCAAAAGCGCCTTCCTAAGTTTCGGCGGATTCGGTTCATTGCTATTTAACAAAAGTTTAACCCGGTTAAATTAAGAGTCTTCCATCTACAAACTGATGACATGCAATAATGATATTTGAAAGAAAAAAAAATCAATTCGCAACTTCCTTAATCTAGTTTACAATTAATATTTGGATTATTGTTGTATTTTATAACATATTTTAAAATTTGGATTCACCTCGGGACAATGCAGATTATAATTAATGTGATGGACGGCAAGTGGTGTTGCATGTATTTTAATTCTGATATTAAAGGCATGTATAGCTTTAAGCCTCAGTAAGACGGTTGCAAAACGTTGTGTTGAATGTCCTATTGTATAACGATTCAGATCGTCCTGTAACTGTGTACTTTCTTAGATTCATGAATCCCAAATTCACCCAAATCAAAGTATAATTATATAAACTTTTTTAATGTCAGAAATACAGTAAAGTACTTCGCCCCAAACATTTTCGTCGCATCTATGGCATGTCGAATTACAATCAGCTAAGGAGAATAGCTAAACTTGAATTATTTATTACAACTACTACTTCGAAGTCAGGTTAGCCGAGCAGTCTAGTTTTAAACTCTGATTACCTTATCTGCGATCGAACCCCACTCCTTAAAAATGTATTTTTATTTTATGAGTAAGTATAGCATAATATATATGATTTTCTTTACTTTCGATTGTTTAACTGATAAATTATGTTAGTTTGTGAAAAAAAACAATCGGATTTATTTATTAACGGGTACTAGTGTCAATTTGAATGTCATATCTAGTATCGAGTGATCTGCGTTATGGTTCCAGATAGCACGAAGCCTGATTGCTCAGGGACGTGCGATGTTTGCCGGTTGTTACTAACATGACTCTACGGGATTTCGTGACTTTAAATTAATACACATACCTATATACAACCTGTACTAGATATTTCATTTAATGATTTGTACATATTAAGAAATATGGAATTTAAATTTTCAATTACTCAAAATAAAAATAAAATTACTCACACGTCAACCAAATACCAATTTAAGAACCATTTCAGGGTACAATCGCTTGGATAGTTAAGTGGAGGTGCTGATACTGGGGTGGTGGACCCGAATCGACCCTCGCAAGTACCACCTCGGATAACAGCGAAGGAAATAACTTAAATAATATAGAATATGACTAAGGGTAGGTCTCCCGGTCATGACCACCTCAGCATTGAGCACTTTTAACACGCTGGTCCACATTTACCTAGATTGCTGGCGCTCTTGTACACCTTCTGTATTAGACATTTGTATCTGCCAGGGGCGTTAATGTGAACGGTCCTTGTCCCGATTTTAATAAACAAAACAGGCGACGTATCGCATAGTAAACAACTATCGGCCAATCTCCCTGGCAACCATAACTGCTAAGGTACTCGATGCAGTGCTCGAGTGGCAGGTGAGTAATCATCTTAAATTAAGTGATGCTCAGTTCGGCTTTAGACCGATGTTATCCACCGAGTGTGCAATCCTGTCGCTAAAGCATGTGGTAGGATACTACACGAAAAGGAATACGCCTGTTTATGCAGTGTTACTCGATCTTTCGAAGGCTTTCGACCTAGTCAGATACGACTTGTTGTGGGGTAAGTTAAGGCAGACGGGAGTACCGGGACCTTACGTGAACTTCTTCTCCCATTGATACGAGCATCAGACCAATCAGGTAAGATGGTCAAACACACTGTCGGAGGAGTACAGGTTGGCGCACGTGTCGGCTGCTCGATTGATGGTCACTGTGTGAACACGACATGGTGCTGTTGAGCCCATCGAATTAAAAAAGTGAACTGCTCGTCTTTAAGGCAGCAAAAAAAAGCCGACTTATGTGCCACCAGGAACGCTCGGAGGTGTTCCACTGAAGAGGGTTACTGAGTTCAAATACCTTGGCCATATTGTACCTGAGCACCTTAAAGACGATGCAGATATGGAAAGGGAACGGAAAGCGTTGGCTGTCCGCTGCAATATGCTGGCCCGCAGGTTCTACCGTTGTGCCGCACAGGTTAAAGTAACCTTGTTCAAGGCGTTTTGCCAGTCCTTATATACCTGTGCCCTGTGGGTTGGATATACGCAGCGGGCATACAATGCTCTCCGAGTGCAATATAATAATGCTTTCAGGATGTTGTTGGGGCTCCCGCGGTACTGTAGCGCATCAGGTATGTTTGCGGCTGCACACGTGGATGACTTTTCATCAATCATCCGCAAACGGATAGCCTCACTGATGCGTAGGATTCGTAAGAGTACTAACAATATCCTGATGGTTATAGGTATAGGTATGTATCCCGAGTGTGCTGTTTGGAGACACTGGGTTCATATACACACCCATGTACCTGGTGCCTCAAAACAACGCAGATTTATGAATTAATTTAAATCATATATAATGCTCAATTGTTTTAATAATTTTGTTAATTCTTAATTTTACTTACATAGTTTTAAGTATTATTCTACTAACAATATATGGATTTATAATGGTCTGAATTAAATGAATTTTATATTATTAGGTAACGGTCACGGGGGAAGTAAAAGCTGTAGGCGACATGCCCGAACCTATAAAACAGGACCTATACATACTTTCACGCTTGTCTCCCAGTAGGAGAGGCAGAGGTTACGGCCATTCATTGGGCACGTTTCACATTATTGTCGGGCTTCTTCCACTAGCTTCAAACTGTCAAAAGAGATGAGTCAAGACCGGAACGCAGCATTGAAAAAAATAAGAAAATCACAACCCTAGCAGAATTCCCTACTCTGACCTCTAGTGTCCCTTATAAACTCTATGACGGGGAGAATGAGAGCGCGCTTAGACGTTCAAAAAACTTAAATATAACTTTTTTTTATTTATTTATATTATTTTAATTTTAAACTAACATTACAGGATGAACCTAGTGCGCTAGTGTAGTTGTCCATAAATAGTTATTTATTGTTGTGTTATAAGGGGCATTAAAACACGAATGAGAGATAATAGTATCACATGAGTGTTTTAATAACTAATTATCAACAGTTGCATACACGACTTTATCCACACCCATAATATGAATCCTCTTTAAAAGATGCTGAAACAGTTAGCTTAGAGCTAACATTTAAATTCAAAAGCCAGTCCTAGTAACTGTAATAGAATCAATAATAGAGGATTTAAAGTATAGGAAATTAATAAAGATAATAATTAAATTCAATTTAAATAAAATGTACCTTTACATGGTACTCTAGACGTCTTTTGATTTTGAACCCCTTTTGAACAACCAAACAAAAGAATGAGCTTTCTCGCTGTGTATATATACGATACGACATGGACTGTACGATTAAAAAATCGCGTACACTTTCTAAGAAGCAATGCTCGTGTGATTCTTCTTGTGTTGTAGAATGTGGGCGGGGGTGATCACTTAATTCCAGGTGACCCGTGCGCTCGTTTGTCCTCCTCGTCCATAAACATAATTATGATAAATGCCGAAATGATGTTGGAACATACGCGTTGAACAACTTTTTCGCAATGGAGTTGTTCCCAAATGGACCACCTCTTTGAAAGTTTACTAGATATAGCATAAGATTATGCATAAAAAAACTTATCGTTACTATTTGTTTGATATATTTTGTCCTATTTTTCGTGTACAAATTCAATCATTGAATTGATGTTGGCAATACGGCTGTAGTACATCATTATTTTTGCACGAGCAGTAGCCTTAATACGGCAAAACAAAAGGCTAACATGGAACCATAGAGTACCTATTATTTTGTAACATAATAGTATTATAATGATCTGTCCTTATTATTATGAGATGAGCGATCTTATTTGTTGCAATTATGCTGAGTTTTCATCCATGTAGTGAAGTGCGCGTTTATACGAAATTGGACGTTGTAAACGTCAATGTCACTGTAATAAACTGCCAACTGTCACATGTGTACATGTTTCAGGCACAGAACGGTTAGACGTGACAGTGACAACTGACACACACATTCACGCCACATTTAAATCATTGCAAATGTTGCCTTAATTTGTTACTTACTTGCGACCTTGTCCGCGAGGAATAGTTACTTTGAACAGCATTTTAATTTTTTTGGATTCTTTTCAAATAATACACTTACAAACTGCTCAATCCGCTGCTGGTGTCGTTCTCCTATGATACAGCGGATATCCCTTGTCACTTTATTTAATATAATCCTATTTCATCCCACCTATACAAACCATAAAATACCCATAAAAACACCCGGCTAGCTGTATAAAATATAAACAATATAGAGCAAATACTAAAGATAAATCACAAACACCCTGGGTGTCCCACACTCTCAACAATAATAACAGACAGGATATACAACATCAAAATAACGACGACAGAAGACAACCTCCACAAAGACCTCAAAAATCCCAACAAAATAGAAGAAACTCAGAGCACGTGGCACCCAGACTGCGCGAACAACACTTTCCTACACTGGAACAAAGATTTGATTCGGACATTAAGAAAAATACTATTCCCTCGTTAGAAAGACATAAAACAATATCAGGACAAGGCAAATCCTATGCCGCAATGATCAAAGAAAAAATGGTCGACAGAAACGCGACCATAGCCAGCAGCTTACCAGATAAAACTGAACTGGAAGTAATCATGGACAGAATGTTCAACAAATTCCAAATTATTATGGCAGACATGATTGACAAAATGATGGATCGAATATTCCAACTTTTCAGCCGACTGCAAATAAAATGACCAATAATATTAGAATAATGACATGGAATGCCAATGGCCTGACAGAACGTAAACTAGAACTAGAGACATTCCTAATAATAGAAAAAATTGATATAGCTCTAATATCTGAAACTAGATTTACTGCAAAAAGCCATATTGAATTCAAAAATTATAAAATATATACTACAAACCACCCTTCAGGGAACGCTCATGTAGGGGCTGGCGTTATTATCAAAACAAATATAAAACATTACCCCTTAGAACCCTATTCCTCAGAAAAAATACAAGCATCTATCATTAAAATCATCGACACAGTATCAGAAATCACAGTAGCAGCGGTTTACAGTCCTCCAAAGCATACCATAACAGTGTATGATTATAAAGAATTCCTAAATACTTTAGGCAACCGCTTCATCTGTGGCGGTGACTGGAACGCCAAACATACACAATGGGGATGTCGTCTGATTAACCCTAATGGAAGGCAACTTTACTATGCAATGGGTGAGTTGAATCTCGACTATCTTTCTACCGGCGAACCCACATACTGGTCTACTGATAGGGCAAGGCAACCTGACTTAATGGACTTCTTTGTAACGAAAAACCTTGCAACCTCAATAATATGAAAACAGAGCATATAACAGACCTCTAATCTGACCATACACCAGTCTTATTGAAAATTTTTAGTAAAGTTATTCTTCAAGAGGCTCCATCGAAAATACACAGCCAATATACTGGCTGGGGAAAATATCAAAACATCATATCAAACAAGTTAGAACTAAATATACCTTTAAAGAACTCAGAAGACATAGAAAAAGCTATAGAAAAATTTAATAGAGTTGTACACATAGCAGCTTATGAATCGACCCCGAAACATAAATTAAGAGTTCCCAAAGAACATATCTATCCAATTTATATAAAAAATAAAATATTAGAGAGACGGGAGATGAGAAAGGTGTGGCATAAATCCAAATACATCAGAGACAAAGCAGCAGTTAACGAATCCTCAAAATAACTGAAACGACTAATCAGAGACCTTAATAATAGTAACTTACAGGAATACCTAAATATCCTCAGCCCTGGCAGTGACACAAACTATTCGCTTTGGAAGGCGACGTAAAAACTAAAACGTCCTACAATGCAAATAGCCCCTTTAAGAAATCAAGCCGGAACTTGGGTCAGATCGAACTTGGACAAAATCAACATTGCAACAAAGCGCATTTGCAAAGCACCTAGAGCAAGTATTCCAACCTTTACCTAGCACGAGTAAGGAGCATGACGATGAAATACATAGATATCTTAAATCAGCTAACCAAATGTGCCTACCAATGAAAAGTGTATCACCGAAAGAAGTCTTAAGTGAAATCAGTAAACTTAAAGACAAAAAAGCTCCTGATCAAAATCAACTCTTTTAAAAAAACTCCCGCAAAAAGGAATAGTCTTTCTGGTCTTAATTTTCAACGCATGCTTAAGACTTTTGTGTTTTCCAAGTCAATGGAAAATAGCTCAAATTATTGTGATATTAAAACCTGGAAAACCGGCACAAGAGCTTTCCTCCTATAGGCCTATAAGTTTGCTACCAATAGTAGGTAAATTACTCGAAAAAATCATATTATCCAGATTGACAAATCATCTTGAGAAGGTGTTGCCTTCAATTTGGCTTCAACCGGTCATGATACGATCGAGCAAGTCCACCGCCTGGTTGAAAAAATCAACAGAACTTTGGAGAACAAACAATACTGCTCTGCCATATTTCTAGACATCAGTCAAGCATTTGACAAAGTCTGGGATGATGGCCTTCTTTATAAAATCAAGCGAAATATTCCTCATTGCTTCTTCCAAATCATCAAATCATACTTGGGAAAAAGATGCTTTGAGGTTAAATACAACGACGAAGTAACACCAATGCATGAGATTAAGTCAGTTGTACCCCAGGGCAGCATTCTAGGACCAGTGCTTTATCTTATTTTCACAGCAGACTTACCAACCCTTGATGAAGTTACCACAACAGCTACATATGCAGACGACACAGCGCTCCTATCTGTACATGAGAAACCGCAGATAGCATCTGAAAACCTACAAAGACATCTTTCTTTAGTTCAGGAATGGTTTGATAAATGGCGCATTAAAGCAAACAAGGTTAAATCCATACATGTAACTTATACACTCAGGCGAGAAACATGTCCACCAGTTTTCATCTACAATGAGCCAGTGCCGCAGGCGGATGTTGCAAAATATCTAGGGATGCACCTGTATAGACGACTTACGTGGCAGAAACATATCTGGACCAAAAGCAAACAGATACCAAAGTCCGCAATCTATACTGGCTGTTAGGTGGAAAATCCAAACGCACATATGAAAATTGCTGTTTACAAAGTCATTCTAAAACCTATTTGGACATATGGAATTCAGCTCTGAGGATCGGCAAACACAAGTAACATAGAAATACTGGAGAGGTTCCAAAGCAAAACAATCAGAAACATGCTTAATATTCCTTGTCATGTTAACAACAAACTGATGTACGCAGACATAAAACTGGAAACCATTAAGCGAGAAATAGAAAAGTACAGTAAGAGCTACCAGTTTAGACTTAACAGTCATAGAAACAAACTTGCTTTTCAACTTCAGGGTCCTGGCAGCCTTAAATTCAACAGGCTGAAGCGCTACGTATTCAGGGACTACCAGCAAGATTTGTGGACAAGAATTGAGAGACTTCTCACCGGAAAAGCCTCTCCTAAACACAACGCCAAAATACAATCATTTTCAGACAGCTTAATGGATCATTGTTGAAAGACAGATTGCCAAGACAATACAAAAGAAGAAAAAAAGTGTGCGTGAAAGGCTACGTCTCACACTCGCGATGACACTTTTTGTTAGTGTGCGTGAATTGCTCAAAATAGACGTTCGTTCTAAACTCAATTTTTTTTTCGACGTTTTCACAGCTGTCATAGTCTATCTAGACGTATTAATGATATAAGCTAATCTTATTCATCATCTCAACAAGATCAAACCATCCCAACCTGTCAATCATCTATGACATCACTCTCCTATGACATTGTTATACAACAGTTACGCACTTTTCAAATTTATTTCTAACCGACTTCAAAAAGGAGGAGGTTCTCAATTCAATCGATTTTTTTTATATATGTCCACCGATTAAACTGAGATTTATGATCCAATTTACGTAATTCTTTAGTTCGATGTGGAATCGCTGCCATATGGTCAAATATAAATTTTTAATAAAATAAAAAAAATTGTTTACGTGAATGATGTGATTGTAGTTTCTGTACAGGTTTTTTAGGATTTCTCATTCAGGTTGATTATATATTATTATTAACTGACACCAAAAAGTAAAAAAAACGACTTCAAAAACTAAAAAAATAACTTAATAACAATTTAATTTAATACACATCATATGAAAACCTTTACCTTTAATTTTAATTAAATACTATTATTTGTATGTGCTACATTGGAAGTTGGTTTAAGTCTGATAGCATCGTCTAGAACAAAACAACCCAAGCGGGCAGACGTCCAGTAAGCAAGCTGTTGTTTATAATATAAAGTTTTATATTGTTTAGGGCTTGGCACCTACTTAAGCCTATCAATATGTAGCACATAAAAATAATAGTATTTTATTAAAATTAAAGGTAAAGGTTTGCATAAGATGTTTACAAAATAATTTTTTTATTAAGTTATTTTTTTACTTTTTGATGTCGGTTTTTTGTCTTCGAGCTTTTAGGATATTTACCAAAATACCATAATATGGATCACACAATTCGCAGTACTTACGGTTATCTATGTGTTTCCTTGAATGGTTCTAAAGAAAACATTAAGTAATACTCTTAGAAAACAATTGTTTCGCAGCCTTTATATTTTTATTTTATCTTAAGATGCCTGCAAATACGTTACGTTCATTGTTTCTCTTGAAATTGTTTAGCGTGTTCATTATCTGGAAGAAAAAAAGTATTAAAAACAATATAGTTATCTCAACAGGGTTGGACTTATAAAATAAAATAATTATTATAATTGTTCAAGTTGTATAATACTAGGTTAGTAATTATATAAATTTTACTGAAGATACTTTATAATATTTATAATTCTGAATTTAAATGTAATTGATACAGCGTCGTATTGTTTTAAGCGTTAATTAATTTCAAAACATATCCAATATCTAGATAGCATCGGTGCCACAAATGTGTTTTCGATTTTCGAATTTTCATAACATTATATGTTTTTTCACAAATCTCACCGATTTAACACATAAATATTGTTAGGAAGCATAAACAACACAGTTATCTGTGGGAGAGTTTTTGCACAGGATACCACCATGTTGTAGTAATGGTAATTGATCTCCCTGCCCATTATAATGCAGTACCGCACAGGATTCGTGTAAAACCCCAAAAATTCTGAGTGGCAATACAATGCGCCTGTCACCTTAAGACTTCAGATGTTAAGTCTGGGCAAATCCCAGTAATTTTACTAGATACGGCGCACTGACCGAAACACAATAATGCTTACACACTACTGTTTCACGGCAGACAAAGGCGCCATTGTGGTGCCTATAATTTAGCCGGCCCTTAGTCTCCTCTTACGACACCCTCGGGCCTGGGACTTCCCTATTCTTTTTATGCCCCGAGGAATCACAGGGATGTCTCTGTATGCAGATTTTGCCTTGAGGCCGATGATACACCTCTCGATCTCCTCTGGGATTGTGGCTAACTGAAGCATAAACGTAACACCATCCTTGGTGACTACACTTACAAAAACTCTTAAGAACAAGTTAGAGCGGCGAACACATTAGTTAAATTTTGGGCGCGGTGTTACTAGGACTCATTAGGACTAGATTAATAGTCACCCTCTCCAAATAATAATGAAAATAATATGTCCCAAAACGGCAAGCGTAATTGTGGTATCCCACAGATTTTGGTGAAATCTTGCTCTTCACTATTTCACATAAAAATAGCTCACCAACGAAGAAAATCAAAAAGGGTCATTAGTTTGCGAGTTTACTGGAGAACAAACATGGATTTATGTATATTATTAAGATGTATTCAAGGCGGTACAATAACTTGAAATGTGCCATCGTATTCATATGACAACCGAGCCAATTCGTTATTTATTACGTAAAAATATGTGAGCGGAAAATGTATTATGATATGCGAGAGTTTAATTAAACGGAAAGCTGGTAAAACCGGTTGAATCTGCTACATTTCTTGGTATAAGTCTTGTTTTCTAATTACAGTGGTGGCCCCATACTTACGGATTGGCGAAAAGACTTACGGCCGTTTTCAATAACTTATCTATCCTTAGTTTGACTTACTAGAGGTAGACAAATCTATCCTTTTATGCTTACTTACATTTCAATAACCTATCGACATAAAGCATTGGACTATAACTACGAGTATATTGGACATAACTATGAATAGATAAAGTCTTGTCATTAAACGGTGACAGCAGTGTATCCGTAACCGTTTTGAAAAACTGTTACTTTATTTGATTTCGTATTCAGCGATCTAGGGCAAACACGCGAGATAAATCTGCTAACGCTGTTTGTTCAGGCGCTCCACTGCATACGGCAGTAACATGTGTTTCATGTTTCAAATGGTTTTATTCTTTTAATTTGTGCTAGCCTGGTATGTTCGGAATAAAAAGATACTGTTTTATACTGTGTAACGTTTTCATGAAATTGTAAATTTTATTAATTATTTTTCTACTAAACGGGAACATATACTAAAATACCATATTTTTTAAATGTTATGTCACATGCATTGATGTTCAATAAACAACAAGACTCACAATCTCTCCGCAAAACTCAGCCTATGCGTTTATTAAGGCAGAGATGTCGTTCAGTTGTGTTTCGACCCCGCTTTGAATAAAATGCCGCGCAATGACAGTGTTCAGTGAATTGACACTGTATAAATCAAAGTCAAAGTCAAAAAATCTTTATTCACTGTAAAACTTTATAAGTTATTTAGTGCAAGTCAGGATGAAGTACAAAAGTTACAATAGCATTTAAATGAGTATAACAATATTCATTAACAAAATTTAGAACATTAATTCCAACTATCTTTATCATTCAAATAATCTTTCACGCTATAATAGGCCTTAGATGTTAATTTTTTTACGATACATTTAAATTATTTAATAGGTAACATTTTAATTTCATTTGGGAGTTTATTATAAAATACAACACAATCCACTTTAAAAGATTTAGCAATTTTACGGAGCCTAGTAGATGGAATTGCGAGTTTATGTTTGTTTCGAGTATTGACACTGTGTACATCACTATTCTTTTTAAATTGGCTAATATTTTTATCGGCGTATAGGAGGTTCTCGTATATGTACTGGCAGTGTACTGTCATAATATTTATTTCACTAAACTTTTCTCCCAATGAATCCCTTGAACGCATTTTATAGACTGCTCGAATTGCTCTTTTCTGCAGCACAAATATGTTTTCAATTTCTACAGCCCTACCCCACAATATAATTCCGTAAGACATGACCACTATATATAACAGCATATCCAAACTTAAAAGTGATGGAGTGTCGTATTTCAGGTAAGTGCCCCATTAAATTAACAAAATTATGAAACCAATTTGTCGTTCTTAATTATTTTGTCGAATAATTTAATTTCACATGCTTGCAAAATGTTCTTACTTGATTTCTTGCATTTTAGACGACCTTTTTATAGGCAAGTGTGAGTCTAGTCTTGCCATTTGCTACTTTTAATTAAGGCTAGGGACCGAGCCAACGGCCCTGAGGATTCGAGTGGAGCTAGGTTACCTCTCCCGTACAAGATCGCCATAGTTTTAGTTCGGAATTAGATGCATTTTTAATTTATTACAAACATAATATAATTTTCTGTACAAAACTAACAAAACTATGTCATGTTAAATAGTATTGGTGCAATTAATAAATTTTCGTACAATATTTATCTATATTTAATGATTAGCATGACCAACTGTAAAAGTTATGGGTATTTTGGTAGATTTTTTTTCTCATATTCTGTAGATATATAATTATTTTTTGTAAAAATATAAGCTTTATATAAACCGTCAAGAAATGGTTTCAACTATGCGCTATTTTCGCGATTTTTTGGGATGGCAGCCTTAAGAATCGGGGATTAAGGCCCCTGACGTTGTGAAAACAGTGCAAGGGTGAGTGTAACGGAAATTTTCGCAGATGTAGTGGGGACGAGACGAGCAGTACGTTACGCACCCTATCCAATTCAATGCAGTGCCACTCAGGATTCTTTGAAAATCCAAAATTCTGAGCGGCACTACAATTGCGCTCGTCACCTTGAGACATAAAATTACCCAGTAATTTCACTAGCTACGGCGCCCTTCAGACCGAAACACAGTTATGTTTACACGTTACTGCTTCACGGCAGAAATAAGCGCCGTTGTACCCATAAACTAGCTGAAAATCTGTGCAAAGAGGCCTCCCACTTGTACTCGTATGTCTATGGTATATTGTTAGTCAGTGGTCCAAAGGGCTTAAGTAATTACTGGGAATACGGCCATAAACGGCGTATGGTACATTACAATATAATGTTAGTAAACGTACAACTACTAACAGCTCATCAATATTCATAGTGCTATCAAGAGACAGTGGACCATCGCTATCAATTACCAAATGCGCGACCACGCTTCATGAATATGGAAGGAGCACTCAGTGAATTTGATCATTAGACTGTGCACTCGCGGTGCAGTGAGAGCATTTGGCGTTGATAATTTGGTTTCAACTTGTAATAGTAAAATTGTTTCACAGCAGAACTCTCAAACTGTGTGTCAATAAATTATTTCCTAGAAAATGTGTTCATACAAAACAAATATTGGAAATTAAAATAATTATGGCTCTCATAGCGAAATAAAAACTATCCTATCTCTCATGTTGGACTAAACTGCTCCATGAAGTAATCCCCATTAAAATCCGTTTATTAGTTAAGGAGTTCACTGAAATCAAACATCAGGATACTGGATTTTTATATATAAAGATACCAATGAACTTTCTTGGGTAGAATGCCGGCTAATCCACAAGCCGACAACACAGCGACGCCTTCTCCTACCGTGAAGCAGTAGTAAACAAACTATACTACTTTTATATCGGTTTAAAAGGCGACATAATTAGTGAAATTCGTGGGGCAATGAGACTTAACATCTTATGTCTCAAGGTGACACGTTGTGCTACAGGAAAACAGCCTTGCTTGTCTCGTCGCTTATTGTAATAAAAATATAATTATCAAAAGTAATTTTTTGAATTTGTTATATGTATTCAGAATATTGCTTACTTCAACAAATTAATATAATAATAAATAAAATTATAATAATTTTTACATATGATATTGGATTTGTTGAAAATACACCGTCATTACTTTGAGTGTCAAAAATCTGCTTTTCGCCTATCACGAACGATTTTATCAGCTTTATTCTCCAGCTTACTTAATTGTTTTAACTTTGTTTTTGTTTTAGCGTGTTTGTTAACAACTGAGAGAAACTTAATTTCTGAAAAGAGATATGTGGAAGCTGTTACATTTAGATTTTTATGGTTATAAGCAACATATACATCTAATATATAATATTCTCGTGTCGCGGTGTTTGTAGTTAAACTCCTCCGAGACGGCATATTGGGTAGGTCTGATAATGGAACAACATCTATTTTTCATCCCCCTAAATGTTAAGTAGTAGTAGGTAGTCCACCCTGAATTTTTTTAAGTTTTAGATAAATTATTTATTTTTTTATGATACAAAATTAAAAAATACATACAACCCTAATTATTCAACCCTCTACGATCAACACCTATTTTTCTATCGGGATTATAATATTATTCTATTACATTCACAGATACGCACTAGAGTTGCAAGATGGCAATCGAATTTAATGATTATCGAAGTATGATCAATTTTTTGTACATTTATATGTATCTATGTATGATAAATTATAATATATCATTTGGTAGGTCTGCGAATCGGTCATCATCTATTTTTATACCCCAAAAATTTTAATTATTGAATTTATTTTATTACTCTATATGGCAATACAACGTTTGCTGGGTCAGCTAGTATATGTATATTATTCATGAGAAACAAGTAAACGGAAATAAACTATTATAAATTAATAAATCGGTAAATGGAAAACCACCATGTAAGTGAAAATAAATGCTTGGAATAACAATAAGTATAATATTATTATTATACTTATAACCTCAGCAACCAGCTAACCTCGACAATAAGGAAGTCCGGTATAATTGATATTCGCTCTATATGCCAGTCTTATCAGTATTATAATACACACAGTGAAACCTGGTTAAGTGAGACATCAAGGGACCTGCAATGTCGTTTCACTTATAGAGGTATTCCACTTACCCAGTGTCTCAGATATACAGGTATAAATAAATATCTGTCTCATTTACAGAGGGTTCAATGGAACCCTTAATTAATGAATAGAGGTGAGAATACAGGTTATTTCAGTTATACAGGTGCGATCATTAAATAAAATAACGTGTTATGTATGTAAACGAGTTTTAATAAAAAAAATATTATGTACCTAAGAACATTGTGATTCAATTTTATGTTTACTCTGAATTATTCTACAAAGAGTAGATTTTGGCACATTAAATTCGGCACAAACTTCTTCGCGTGTCTTCCCACTTTCATAAACGGATATTAACTTCAGTTTTTCACGTAATAATAACGATTGTAGCTTTCGTTTTGACATTTTTCAAATAAACATCTGTATGATAGTAAAGCGAAACTAAAACTGAAGGTAATTGAAGCTCAAAATTTGTACTTACGTTCTTGGAATTACGTGTGGAATTTGTGGGTAGAATAAGAATGAGTAAACAGACAATGTTATCTATGATGATAAATCGAAAGAACAATTCCCAGATATAGAGGTTTACCTCGTCCCACTAACAGAGGTAATTCAGTGCCAAAGTGTTGGGACCTCAGCATGAGTTCCAGTTATGGAGGTTTCTCACTTATCCAGGTCCCACTTAACCAAGTTTCACTGTATTACATAAGTACCTACTACGTGGTAGTGGTAGGCTCCTTTGCATAGGATGCCGGCTAGATTATGGGTACCACGACGGCGCCAATTTTTGCCGTGAAGCAGTATGGTCATGGTTTGTAAAGTGGCTTTGATCCAGTTCAGTTCAGCCCTGTTTCACTGCGACCAATGGAATCTATTGTGATAGCAGTTATGTGTAAACATTATTGTGTTTCGCACTGAATTGAGTTGAGTTAACATTTTACGTTTAAATGGGAACAGCGCAATTGTAGTGCTGCTCAAAATTTTTGGGTTTTCAAAAATACTAAGCGGCTCTGCATTATAATGCAGGGCGTATCAATTAGCATCAGCTGAACTAACCGCCTCATCCCTTATTTTCATAAAAAAATACTACTTTGTTCGCCTGAATTACTGCAATCCGTACACCTTACTTTGTAACATCTATACGCATCGCCCAAAAAAAGACTCACAAACACGATTCGACAGAGTAACAGTAAGCTTAACAAGTTTATATCTATTCCAGTATAATTTAAATCTTAAAATATCAGTTTTATATCGCCCCAAACTAAACCAATTTTCGTAATATAAATTTAATTAAGGTTTCCCACAGTAAGAATGGTGTGAGTGGCAGCCCTAAATCACCAGTCAATATTCAGGAGTATGCATTATTCAGTTTCATTACTCCCAAGCCACTTGGGCTATAAATTGAAGCCTCATTTCTCTTTTTTCTGTTTACTGAAGTTTTCTCGCGCAAACATTGATTGAATATGATATTTCAAACTTCTTTGATTTCTTGATTTATTCGCACTAAATAAATTGTATTTTGTGTTATAATGTAAGAAGCATATATTATGTTTCAAATCAAATTAAATTAATTCAATTTTGCTGGATCACTTGGCAACTCTTAGAGTAGCTTCATTGTGTGTCTTCTGCCGAATTTATCACGGTGAGTGTTCCTAAGAGCTGTTTTACGAGTACCTAATTCCTGCCACAGAATTTCACCTTTGTATGACACGCTACACATTAAAATACCATCCCCACCATCTGGATGTGTGGCGTTCCTCGGCAGTGCATCTTTCAAGATAATTTCTTCCATGTATAACCAAGCTGTCGAATAAGCTTGCAAAGCGGTAACCATCCTGTAATTCCTCTGGTGTTGTAAGAGAGCGTGGGCGGCGGTGATTACCTAACACCAGGTGACGCCTACACTCGTTAGTGTCCTCCTCTGCCAAAAAAAAGGAAGGAATGGAATGAGTAGGGAATAATTTCAAAAATTCATATCAGTAAAAAGTTTTAGTATATGGTTAAATATAATATCATCCATAATTTCAACGACTGTCTTACAAATTTTTCTATCAGGCCACGTGTCCTGACGCGAATTTAAAATTTTATGCCCATCCCAAGAAAAGTGATCAACGCCACTAAAAAAGATTTCACTTCAAAAAGAAATATAATTATTTTTTCATATAATAAACACGAAGTAAAAACTATTACCTAATACGAGGATCCCGCGTTGGATATGATTTGGTTCGATAGCAAGGGTGACCGTTGGCCGAAATAGCGTAGATAGTACTTTTTACATTCTCATTTCTGTTCATTTCTAATACGTCTTATTCTCAGTGGAATATATATATCTCTATTTATAGTTCGTCTTCTTCACTTCTTATGTTTTAATAAGAAGAGTTCGTTCTGTAAGTATATAAATATATAATACTAGCTGACCCGGCAAACGTTGTTTTGCCATATAAAGTATAATTCACGCGATAGTTTTATAAGTAATAAAATATTGCCTTATTATAGCCTGTACATCATTTTGTTCTATTGTCAATAGTTTTTGAAGCGCACGCAAAAATAGGTTTTCGATTTTACACCTTGTGTTACAAAATAGCAATTTTATTACGGATCCCTAATTTTGAAAAAAATAAAAACAGCCTATAGCCTTCCTCGATAAATGGACTACCCAACACTGAAAGAATCATTCAAATCGGACCAGTAGTACCAGAGATTAGCGCGTTCAAACAAACAAACAAACACTGCAGCTTTATAATATTAGTATAGATTATACCTAGTCCTGCCATAAATACATAAACATTTATTACTTTTACAGTGTGTTAGTTTAATACATAAATATAAAACAATTTAAAATATGAAAAGCTTATTCGAAGTGGTCACCATTGGCTGCAATACGTTGAAGTCAGTTATCAATAGAAGCACGCACTCTTTCCATGGGAAAATTCTTCACTGCCAGATCTTTTTCTGTCTCTAACAGAATAGGTCTCATTGTACCTGTTGATAGCCCGGTACAAAACATTTTACTAATACCAAGCGTATGAAGAGTTTTAAAAATTTTATTTGGGTCCATGCCTAATTTGGGTAATGCAATCACAGCGATTCGGTTCTCTTTATCTTCCCACTCCATTTTAAGGGTGCTGTATCTGCCAACGGCCTTGAGTATATGGGCGGAGCGAGATGTTTTCCCCGCACCTACCGGGCCCCCGCTATTATTTATTCGCTGGCCGCGCGGCCACGCTGCAATCTGCTACTGGGCCATCGTTGGGTCGTGCGTGCGGCCTTCTGTTAAATATCAATGAGTTGTCTGCACCCTCAAGAACCACGGATACGATATCCATATTGTTGTAATCATAATTTTGCGCGGCGGCCATCTTGGATTTCAAAAATGATCACAAATTCGTTGTGTTTGCCCTCGAGAACCACGGATTCAATATCCATATTGTTGAAATCATAAATTTCCGCGGCGGCCATATTGGATTTCGAAAATGATCCCAAATTCGTTCTCTGCACCCTCGAGAACCTCGGATACGATATCCATAATGTTGAAATCAAAATTTTGCGCGGCAGCCATCTTGGATTTAAAAAAAAAACCTACACGATACAAGGCTAGTAGGGTAGCCCGAGAGAAAGATATACTCCTCCTCAATCGGTGTCAATCGCTCTCTCCCTTGAACAAAAACCTCCTCCTCTTCTTAAACAAAAACGTCTCAAATTTGCGTGAAGCTTCCGTTTCCGCTTCATTGGTAAAAAAATTACCCTCATGCGACTAAAGAAGTTTCACTTCAAAAACTTTTTTGCACACTGTACATTGCACAAACGACAGTTGAGTCAGGCGTCATGTTGATTCGCCCGAGTTGTACCATAGAAATGAAATGTACCTACCTAATATAAATGAAAGGACACGCAAAAGTGTTTTAGTTCAATAGTCCTATATTCAATAGGATATTATAACAACTGATAATTGAAGCCAAATAATATCGATAGTATCGATATTTTCGATACACAGTAATACTATAGTATAATTGAATCTAAATATTCAATGTTATATCGATAGCTCTATAGATATTATAGATGATTTCTGGCTTATAATAAATCATACATCTATAACCGAAGTATCGATAGTTTGACAACAGCAATCCGCACGCACGACGCAAAATGAAATTTTATTATTTACACAATAAGTACCTTATACTAAAATAAAACAAGTGTCACTAAAGCGGAATGCGCGAATTAGTGCACCATAAAATTACAACAAGTAGAATTTCCTCTCCGTCCGAAAGTCTGACTTACACTGCCGCCCGTCGCCCGCGCACGGACCCGCCCATGCGAATTTGTATAGAAAACAAGGAATTGTTATTTGTAACCTAATAAGTCATTATATTGAGTCGCCAATCGTACACTTTGTGAAAAATATCTAGCCAAAAATTTATGCGAAATAAAAATACTGAAATTCAATGCCGTTTAGAAGTTGTTATAAAAATTCAAACAAAAAAGGCTTAACTTTGAGATTTTTTTCCATCTATTTATAACAATATAAAAATAATTTCAAACGTTCAAACTAAAATATAAGGTCCAATAAATAACATGTATTTTTTTTGGTTATTTATATTCACTCAATAAAGAACAGTTACACGGAGAAAACCAATTATTGACATACACACAAGCCTTAAAATATCGCAAAATATTGTACAATGTATTGGCGCCAAAATGAGAAAACTCAATATAAAAATGATAGATTCCAAATTCAAATGTAATATTTTTTTTAATTTTAATAATATTTATAGCCCGACTAAGTATATTCTGTAAGTATATAAATATATATATAAACGATCTCTCAATATTAAAAAAAATTACAACTAATTAACGATTGTTTATTTTCTTTATATACACCAATATTTTATTTCTATCCGAAGCCCGTACAGAAGGATTTGCTAGCAAATGCTACTAATCAATATAAATAATGAATTAAAAAGCCAATTTATAAATACTCCATAAAAACGGCTCAAATTAAAGGCACAAAACTTTATTATATTCGGAGGCAGACTGGCTTTGATTTATATGAAGTTTCTGTTTTTAAAATCCTTACATTTCCCAGTTTGTACTGTGAACTGGGTTAATATTGCCTGTTTGTAAACTTTTGTAAGAGACAGCATGATTTATAAATTCTACAGAATTTTTTGATTAAAATTCCTTTCATTGCTGTTTTAACGTTTTCAATGTTCCGTGAACAAAATTTGTTTGAACATAAAGAGATGATTTTAAAATCTCAAAACTAATTAACGATTAAACAACCCATTATAGATAATACAGCTTTTAGCCTTAAAAGCCTTAAAAGTAATTAAATATGAATTCGCTAAGAGTGCGCTTTATGTACATTCAATCAATCTCGGAATTGTTTGTGTCTTATTTCTGTAGTTTAGTTCTGTAGTTATTACAGTTGTTTATACATTATTTGAGAATCAGTTTTTTTAGGCCATAGATTAAGAAAACTGACATGGTTAAAATAATCATACATTAAACATAATCTTTTTGTACCTATTTAAGTACTCGGCGACGTCTCGTTAGCAGGTATGTCTTTTATTGGGCAAAGTTCTGTATTCGCATTAATAATGCCAAATATTATGTTTATGATATATTTATTGTTAAATTAATTGTATTAAACAGCTGTTCCAGTCTTCCTGAAATACGTTACGGCCTCTTGAAACGCATTCACTTCAGGGCTTGTTAAACATATACCTCTTAGCTTATTTTTAAAATTTGTAAGTACCAAAATCTCAAATTTCCGGACTAGTCACTGTCTAGTTGTTTAATGTACGTCAATGCTTAAGAAAAGGTATCATCATTTTCAAGCATCGTCAAAATCATATTAGAGTACAGTAGTTGTATATGGTCTCCAAAGTACTTCTGCAAGATCGGAAAATATTCCAAAAAAAATCTTGTGGCACCTATCATTTGCATATAATAAATGTAGAAGTTTACCAAAGTATGAAAACAGATTAGTATATTTTAAAATGGAATCACTAAGCACTCGCCGGAAAATCTTGGTTTTAATATACTTATTTAAACTAATGCATGTCTTCGTGAATTGCCCTGAACTGCTGGCTCTTCTACCGATACATGTTCCACGCGACAGCTGCCGGCTCATGAACCGGAAGACCCACCATTTACCGTATCGTCGAACTAACGATGGTAGAAACTCGCCCATATACAGGTTGTTTTCATTACAAGTCTTTTTCCCATAAAATTGATATTTTCTATGGGTCTTTCGCCTCAGGTAAAGTCTAAATTTAGGCTATAATTTGATTTAATAAACATAATTAATGTTACCTTATCTACTTATATACTTGTAACCTAAAACTATAAAGTACCTTCTGTTTATTTGAGTGTCGTGCTCACCGTTTATAGGAAAGACACTGTATTTATTGTCTAACGTATTGTCTTTAATACACAAATTCTTATGAGTGAAACAATTAAGTTGTGTTTAAAACGTTTATTTTCGATACAATACACATAATATATAAATTTTACACTGGTACCACACTACGCAACAATTCAATGCGACTTAGATAATCACAGGGGGGCCATTACAAAATATGAACATGTGTTGATTAGTACAGACAGCATCAAAATCATTCCAGTTCCTAGTCACTTTTATTAATTTGTCCGACCCAGGATTCCTCTGGAACGATTATTTATGAGATACATAAGGAAATTTATGAAGCCTCGTGAACATCAGCTACGGTTTCGGTAGAGGATGAACAGCAAGAAATAAAATACATTCAATCGAGTCCTTTTAACTGAGAACTTGTTTAATTGTAATGAACCCAATATCTTAAAGAAAAAAAAACAATCAGCTTACTTACGTAAAAATAATTTATACTTTCAATAATTTCCTCTCAACTAAAAATTTATCTGACGGTAGCGTTTATGCAACCATGGGTAAAAAATATGTGTAATTGTAATGGGCAGGGCGTATCAATTACCATCAGCTGAACTTTTTGCACGTCTCGTCCTTTATTGTCCTAAAAAAATATTAATCTTGCAACATTATATTTGTGTCGCTTCTTCATAAGCCGGATGCGAAAGTCCCCGTTCTAAACTTTTTACAACGTTGGAATCGACAACAGTGAATCTTTTACAAATGTCTGCGTTTACATAAATAGTTTTATGAGTAATATGCTCACCAAGTTATTGTAATCTTATATTGGCTTGTAACATAGCTGTAATTTCACACATACATTTTGTAACAGACCCCCAAGAAAGATGTCATGAACACGGAAAATAAGGTTTTATGACGTTGTTAATTAATAATATTATATACCTACTATAGCATAATATATTCAAGGGTCTCACAAAGAAACATTTTCCAATAAGACAAAGAGAGACAAACTTGGTATTTGATTTATATTGATGAAAGTGGGGTTAAATTTAATCTTTTGAAATTATCAAGTTTCGTCATCTTTCAGACTTACATCTAAGGAAACATCAGTCTTATAAAAGATATAGGTACAACAATAAACTTTCAACACGACTACCTAATGACTAGATTTATAAATATTTACATTTAAAAATGATATTTGAAACATTTGGACAAAATATACATGTAATAAATAATTTAATAATTATGATTATGTCCATAAGAAATATAATATAAAAATAAAAAAACAGGCTTTCTAATTTGATTTTATTTACCAATTGCCTTGCGCTTGATAGCAGCTGTGTTCCTCGTACCATAAAACTGAATGCGATAATTATGCGACAGTCGGTACCCACCAAACATAAAAATAGTCCACATTATAAAAATAGTATTAATTTAAAATAATTCATATTTAATATAATTAAACATAACTGATCCAGCAATATAAGTGACATTTAATTTATAAAAGTATGAAATTGGTATAATAAGTACAAAAATAATAATGTTTAAGAAAAGGATAATCGAAACTCAGTAACCTAATTGAGTCAATAGATTTAACTCACATACATTTATGTAATAACAACATTAATAAAACGTATTAAATTTACATTCAATATGATATGACTTAAGTTCTCATGTAGACCTAAATTTCATTTTAAAATTATAGAAATACTTAATTTTAGCAAAATTATTTTTTATCTGTAGTGCGGCGTACGGCAGTGACCTGGAATGAGTAAGATGTAATCTTAAAAATCATTTATACGCCTAGATAGAGTTTGAGAGCTGTGAAAACATCGAAAAATTGAGGTTGACAGTTAACCTCTATTTTGAGCAATGCACACTAACGCAATGTGATACAGCGAGTGTAAGACGTAGCTTGTCGCGCACACAAAAGTTATAAGCCTGCCTGTTTTCATAAATTATGTAACGGCATAATATATTGACACATTGGTTTGGTACATTGATATTATTTGTTTAGGATGGCTACCTGAACAAATAATATAGTTAGATATATAGCTTATCTTATTTATTACTCTAACTCAATATTATGCAGAAAGTGAATCAGATTAGATAAGTCAAACGTAACCATATAAGTCAAGTATACCAGTGGGAGGCTATTTCTGCTGTGATGCAGTGCCACCGTAGCTAATGAATTTACTGGACAAATCAGTCTTAACATCTTATGTCTCAAGGTGACGAGAACAATTGTAATGCCATTCAGAATTATTAAAAAATATATGAGTTATAACAAAAAACTTAATGACACAGAAAACAATATTGCATACTGCTACCTAGTATAATTTTAAATATAAATTAATTAAATAACAGTGACTTGTACTTATGGAGACAAAATATTTTTATGAGAATTTGAGAGCATCGGTCACCTTATGGTAAAATTATTTTGATTAGCTGGTAATACAGTTCAATAAAATAAAATTGTCCCACATCTTTATTCCGTATGTACAAGCCAGCTACAAATAAAATTTGTAACCGAAATTTATGAACGATGTGAGATTCGACCTCTCGCGTTCCGTCCGAGCACTCTTCCACTGAGCCAACCGTTCGAGTGACGTAACGTTCATACATTTTGAAATGTCTTGTTCAACTGTCAGGTTGTCAGGCTCATTCATAAATTTTCTTTACAAATTTTCTTCTCAGATCATTTATACGACTAGATAGACTATGTGACAGCTGTGAAATCGTCGAAAAAAATTGAGTTTAGGACTAACGTCTATTTTGAGCAATTCACGCACACTAACACAAAGTGTCATACAAATCGCGAGTGTAAGACGTAGCTTGACACGCACACTAAACTAATATTCCTGGCCTGTTTTTATCGGTTGTCTAACATATAAATTATCTTAGGTATAATGAATCCGAAGTGAGGGATGTTGCTGATTTTGTAATAGACTCTGTAAAACTTTTGATTAACTTACGTCTTGGCATACCAGCAACTGTAGCTTTAGAGGTGCTGTCACTGTCGTCAGACTCCGAGCGAGTTTGGAAACTGGTCTCTATGAACAATACGAAAGAATTTGTATTAAAATCATAAAGATCTTCATTTACCTCGGAGTTCTAGGTCTCGAGTTTTATAAGCGAATATGGGTTTATACGTTTATAAACCATACTTTCAATCATTTATTTAAGGCTGCTTTTCAAAGTCTTAGCTCATTGGCGATCAAAATTATCATTCGTTTTCATGAAATGAAATGTTTTTGGGAAATCATCTTTAATATAAATTTATTTTAATTTACTAAATTGTAGTCGGCCCCAAAAGGCAAAACCACATTTATATTTTTCTTTTTCAATTACAATATGAACATATTGTGTGGAATCAGTCATAATTGTATCCTATAGGTTTATGCTGGTAATAGTTTACTGAACCTCTCTGCTGTGAAATGTGTATGGGTATATTACCCCTCGTCAATCTAGTTAGCTCTGAAGTTGCCAAATGCAGCTGTTTGCGATAATACATTCCGCATTCGCCCCTGCGACATCCTGTTTTTGTACTGCGCAGCTATTCGTACCAACGTCAGAGTGAACTAGAAGTTTGGCCAGCGGCAAAAAAAAGTATCTATATTCTTTACATAAGTCATTATAAAACTTAAATAATACAATTCTCTGTTTACAGTCCGGTAATATGTTATATATATACAGAAATATTAGCTGTTATTTGTTGTTTTAAAGATAATGAACTAGTATAGTGATGATTAATGTAGAAAATGTCTGCTATTTTTTAGATCTCTGTTTTATTATGAAGTGAATTTTTTTGAAATGAAATTATTTATTTTGCTTTGGAATAGGGTATGTCCAGATCTTAAATATTACAATGTGTCCTCTATCCAGCTTAAATTAAAAGCATACAAAAATTTAACACTTATTTAAATATTCATTAATACTATAAAAAATATTTTCAAGCTGCCATTTAAAGAGTCTTGGTATAAACATTTTATTTGGCAGTATTTTCAAGTCCTCAGCCAATTTGTTATAACATTTTATACACGTGTTTTGGCTATTTTTAAGAAAAAACATTGTTTTATGACAATGTCACAAAACCAGGCTATGTGACTGTCTTGTTACTCTAGCATTCAACAGTTGACGTGAAAAGATATCTGTGGTTACGCATAAATTTGCAAGCCTCGAAAATGAACATTCGTGGTATAATTAGCAGATTATGTTTTTTAAATAGCGTTTTGCAAGAGTGCAACGGCCCTATACCTACTATTGCACGTAAGCATTTTTTTTTAGGCAACAAAAACTCGCTGAACATATGAACCATTACCCCATGTTAGTATAAAATATAATACATATTATTAATCCATTTAGATTAAAAATGATAATATATTATATTAAAACTCAGTACTGACTTACTAACTAAGATGGATGATAGCTCCATTTTTCCAACAAAATCGCAACAGCGATCAATCAGTATCTCGCGAGCAGATAACAGCGCTGGGGAAGTCATTTATTTCATTTAATTAGACTTTGATTGATGAATTATAGTTCCTTGCAGCTATAATAGCTTTTTTCTTCACCTCTACTTTCTACTGTCATTTATACAACCACGATCACTTACATAAATACATACTTTATATGCCCTAAAATAGTAATTTTATGAACATACAGGACGAGACGAGCAGGACGTTCAGCTGACGGTAATTGATACGCCCTGCCCATCGTAATTTTTAAATTATAATTTAAAGAAATCCATTTTGAGAAAATAAATGCCTTTTTATCACACGCTATCTTTGATTGACAAAATGAAAAAGAAAGGGTATTATATTTAATAAAACATTAACTTTAAGCATGCTTTCTGCAACTAGCGGTAAGCCGTTTCACAATTTTCGAAATACTCTAGCAGTTACAGTAAGAAATATATTTAAAAAAGCAAGACAGAGAGAAAAAGATAGTGGTAATATTGATCTTATTTGGGAAAAAATTTGGTCTAGGGTTAAAAATCAAGGAGAAAAGAGTCGAGAACGTTTGTATGTAAATGGCCCACCAATTGATAAGATGGCAAATAAAATTCGAATACAAACAGATAATAGTATTTTATGCAACAGCTGTATAAGAAGCGTCAAAAAACGTGTTAATTGTGTAGTTGCAATGAATGACGCCACGAGCGTTTTATGAACTAACTAACTACGAGTAATTTTAAATGAAACAGAAATTTAAAAAAAACACAAGTTTTCGGGTTGCTGTTTAAATGAGCGGGAAATGTCAATACATTTCCCGCTCAATATATAATAAATATACATACAACTCTGGGAAGTGGTTTAAACTACCATCCCTCATCGAGATTTAGTTAAAACTGTGCTTTTTGGTATTGGTAAAGGGCTCCTGTTTCCGCAATTAGACCGCTTAATTGGGTCCATTTTGCGTGCTTTTTTTGCGTGCTTTAAACTGTGCTTTTTTGTTGACATTAAAGTACGATAAACAAGGTTTCTTTGCACAGGATGCCGGCTGGATTAGGGGAACCACAACAAATCAAATCAAATCAAAATCATTTATTCACGTAGGTCACGGAAATCAATGATTTTGATTTGATTTGAATCAACGGCGTCTATTTCTGCCATGAAGCAGTAATGTGTAAGCATTACTGTGTTTCGGTCTGAAGGGGGCCGTAGCAAGTGAAATTACTGGGCATATGAGACTTGACATGTTATGTCTCAAGGTGACGAGCGCAATTGTAGTGCCGCTCAGAAATTTTGAATTTTTCAAGAATCCTCAGCGGCACTGCACTGTAATGGACAAGGCGTATCAGTTACCATCAGCTGAACGTCTTAATCGTGTTTTCATAAAAAGAAAGCATTTTAAAGGGTTAGTGAGTTTGTACGCTTGTTACACACCATAACTACTCAACTGATAAATATACAATCTAACACATTATCAGGACTACAAAAAAAGGATATATTACAGTAGTTCCGGGTACTTTTTATTCGGTGAGGGTATGTCGCGGACAGAAGCGAATTAATACAAATAAAGAAACAGTTACAAAATTGTATGTTAGGCATATTTACCAATTTAAGGAAGTCTTCATGTAAATATACAATATTGGATGCTATCTCCTTATCAATAACTTTATCCATCTCAGGACGGAAATGAGAAACCCAACTCAGAACGCTAAGTTGAAACGTAATTACGAAAGCTACTCCCGAGGGATAATTACGCAGCCTTATCGTATGTAATCAAAATTTCAAAACCAAATATTCCGGATAAGTGATTTTTAAATGGAATGAATATGGAAACGTTTAATAATAATAATAATTAGTAAGTAGTAGCCAAGTAGCCAGGATTATCCATCAGCAACTTGCTCTTCGATACAATCTTGTGCATTTTAAAGTCCCCTATTACATAAATTATAGCAGCTAAGAGAATTTGAACCTGCTAAGTCATATTTATAAGTTATATTTATTCGTTTTTAAGTCTTTTAAAATATTTTCACTGTGTTCATTTAATTTATAGCATAAGTTGTTGTTGAGTTGTGACGTATTATTAAGTGTTATTAGCATTAGTTGTTAACCTTTGTGGTTTTTTTTAGATGCTAATTTGACCTAGTTTTATATCGGTATATGTAATATGATAAATAAAAAAAAAAGTATACTCTGGAGCCAGTTCTGGAAAGCAGCCGTGCCAAGCTCTACTGAGACCGATCTAATATCATCACGGACAGAACTATTATTGCTAATAAGCCTGATATTGTGTTGGTAAATCGGTTAGAGCGTCGGGCATTTGCTGATATCACCATTCCGTGTGATGATAACCTTGTGAAAGCTGTTATAGACAAATTGTCGAAGTACCTAGACCTAGCATACGAGGTTACTGACACGTGGGATGTTATTGACGCCCCTTATTTTCTTAATTTAAAAAACCCTGTTGCTTCAATGGAGTGTACGCAAGTGTAGGTAAGTATTTCATCAATAAGGCTTAATTTCTATACTGTTACATATTTCTATTGTGATAATATGCGTCAACTGCTATATTTTTTGCAATTGTTTAAAATATTCTTGGTGAATAAGCAGCAAAATAATCACTTATTCAAATACGTACCTGTGTCAAATCTAGGTCTTCCAGGCAACCTTCGTGGCAGGTCCTGGTTTTCAACGTGATCGAATGTCCTAAAGCCCAAAGCGAACTCGGCGTACGGGCTTATCTCGAACATATCTATATTCAAATGGATTAGTGAATTAATTGTATCTAATAATATTTTCATTTGATATCATTGTCCTACTAATATCTTCCTTTTCCTGGCGTGCGTCCGTGCAGAATGGGATATCGCTATGACAACTTAATGGCTGACAGGCTTGCGCTGCATGTTTCAATATGACAACTCTCTCTATTATCCCTACTTAAACATTTTATTGAGATAAAACCTTTAGTTGCGAATGCAACGGGCAACTACTAGTAATATATAAAGCGTCTGTTTCATCTTATATATAAAATTCTCGTATCACAGTGTTTGTTACCAAACTCCTTCTGGCTCCATGGCTCAAGCGATTTATGTGAAATTTTGTGTACATATCGGGTAGGTAGATGTTGGCCGATTCTCAGCCAGCATCTATTTTTATTTATATTTTTTTTTTATATATTTGTATGGCAATACAACGTTTGCTGACTCAGCTAGTTATATAAAATATTTAATTTCTAGCGCAACCCAGCAACAGCTCGAAAAATTAGACCGCGTGCAAAGCAGATCTGCTTGAATTGTCGGGGATCCAATGTTCTAAGAACGGCTAGATCACTTGGCGTGTCGTAGAGACGTCGGTTCATTGGCTGGCCGCTCCTATGATTCCTCTCGTGTTGCAAGAGAATGTGGGCGGGGGTGATCACTTAAAATCGGGTGATTTGTACCAGTGGGAGGCTCCTTTTCACCGGATGCCGGCTAGATTATGGGTACCACAACGGTGCCTATTTCTGCCGCGAAGCAGTAATGTGTAAGCACACACTAATTGACAATTAAACCACCATTCTTTTACAGCTGTGATTATTTGCTATTTAACTATTCAGATTCTAATTCATTAGCTTGGCAACCACGCTTTCTTCATGCATTCCAAATACGTTCTTCTCTTCGAAGACACGGAAGTAAAATTTTAATGGTAGTTAGATATGATTTACAATGGTTATATCATTATGTATACAGCTACTCAATAACAAAATTAAGTTGAAATGTACATTCCGCTCTTTAAAGCCTGTTCAACAAGGCTTCGACCTATCCAACTAATTAATTAAATTGTACACTTATACTTAGTATTACATGGCTCGAAATGAAATTTTAGAACCCTTATCACTTCGACGTCCATCTATGTGTGAAGACCCGGATTGTCATCGACCGTAAGCATAAGACTCCTTAATACATAGCTATTTATTCGCTATACCTTTCAAGGTTTTTAAAAAAAGACTGCATCAGTGGTTAATAAATAAGAGATTCTATAGTTTAGATGAATTTTTCAATACAAAATGAATTATTAAATTATTTACGTCTTATAACGAGGGCGGCACTGAAAATTTCGGGAATCAAGGAAGTGACACAACACTACTATTTAAAAATGTATTTGTTGCCTTTCGAAGTATTCAGCGCGAAATTTGACAAATTCTTCCATACGATGGAACCAATCATTGAAGCAACCATTCCATTCGGAAGTTGGGGTCTCCAAAATGGCCGTTTTGTTTTTGTCTTCAGGTGATGTAAGTCTCTGACCACGCAATTTATTCTTTAATTTAGGGAAAGTATAGAAATCATTAGGGCTTAGGTCGGGGCTGTACGGCGGATGGTCTAATAATTCTATGTTTTCTTTCTAAAAACTCTTTTGTTCTGTGCGCGGTGTGAGCATTGTCGTGATGGAGGATGATGCGGCTGTTGCAGTTCTCTTTAAGGAGTTCAGAAACGACCTGTGGCAAACAAATGCTAGCATACCATTCTGTATTAACCGTTCTTTGTCCCTCAAGAGGAATAGTCGCAACATGGCCGGTTTTGGAGACAAACGTGGCAACCATTTTTTTGCAACACTCCGTGAGCGAACATTTTTTGTTGGCTTTAATTCCTTTTCGAACACCCAAACTCGTGACTGCGGTATCCGCTATATCGGGAAAACAACCTAAATGCCTAAAGTTGCCTGAATTTCGCGGTATGTCACATGTCGATCTTCCTCAATCAGCTTACGCACAGCATCAACGTTTTCTTTGGTGACTGCAGTTTTTAGACGACCTTGACGGGGATCATCACTGAGCTTGACACGTCCAAGTTGAAATTCAGCAAACCAGCGATAAATTGTGGTTTTGGATGGGGCTTCATCACCAAATGCAGAAATCATCCGGTCAACACACTGTTTTTGTGTTAAACCACTTCGAAAGTCATAATAAATCATCGCTCTAGAATTTTCTCCAGTCAATTTCCATTTTCTCGACGACAAACCAAGTTTGACAAGACTTTGTGACAAGACCAAGAATCTTTTTTTAAATTAATAAATGGTATTCGATTATTAAAACCACGGAATTTTTTAATTAAAAAGATTTTAATATGACAGGAACAATGGAAATATTCCATTCCCGATACTTTTAGTGCAGCCTATGTATTATAATATCTTTAAATATTAATTTTATAAATATTTGTATGTCAATTGACATGCAAATTAACATCTTGAGTACAATATTTCTTGTAAATAAAATTTCGTTTCATTTCGATGCAAATAATTCAATAAACCAACTGAGGTAAGCGGACGCTTATACTCAATGCTCATTGGATTTCTTAACTTTCTAGCATTACCACCGTAACATCCTCATCCTCTGGACCTCGCTAGAACGTGAAGCCCCCTCCCGTTCCCCTTTCAACCCTCGCGCTCGTCCTGTTGCGTCAGTACGGTGTACAGTTTCATTACCATTAAGTACAACATGTCGTATTTTTTTCGTGCTTTCACTACTTTGTTTTTCAAGTTTTCATTGTCACGTTTTGACTTTTGTTGTTAATAGTTCTTTATATTTCATAATTATTATAATTATAATAACCAGAAAAATAAATCATTAATTTGTTTATTATTTATTTATTACTTTAGAAAAACAAACAGTTATTTTACAAATTATAGTTAAATTTAGATTAAGTAAAAACAAACTTAAAGTTCCATAAAAAATGCATAAAATAAAATTACTAATAAAATTATTTCACAAAGATCTACTTACATTATTTATTAATAATAATATCCTAGTGATGCTTGTTTTACACACCGCTACAAAGTGACGATGTGACGTCATCGACGTCAGGTCCAGAGTTTTTTTTATGAAAATAAGCAAGACGTTCAGCTGATGGTAATTGATACGCCCTGCCCATTGCAATACAGTGCCGCTCAACCCAAAAATTTCGAGCACTCGTCACCTTGAGACATAAATTGTGAAGTCTCATTTGCCCAGTAATTTCACTAGCCACGGCGCCCTTCAGACCGAAACACAGTAATGCTTAAACATTACTGCTTTACGGCAGAGATAGGCGCCGTTGTGGTACCCATAATCTAGCATCCGATGGAAAAGAGCCTCCCTCTGGTAAAGATTATGTAACCGGGTAGTAAGTAGGTACTAAATTATATGTCTCTGTTTTTGCTATGAGAGAGCGAGCCTCCTACTACAGCATTTCATGCTTAAATAATTTAAGTTTTTGTTTCTCAGCAAATAACAATTTTTAACTAATCTAATCTGTAGCGTGTGGTATGCATATTGTAATAGGAATCGAATCAGAACAAATAAGTTCGGAACACTGCCCTCATAACTGTATATAATTATGAGACAGCAACTCACTTCAACTAGAATGATTATATATGACTTTTTTTTCGAGAAAAAGTTACGAGCCCAGCAATGTAATGCGCCCTGTCCATTAGAATGCAGTTACGCTCAGGATTTCACTGAGATCAAAATTCTTTACGACATCTTAATTCCTCGACACTTTAAGACATAAGATGATAAGTCTTATTAGGACAGTCATTTCTCTTCATACGACGCCCTTCACGACCGAAAAGCAATCGTTCTTGGATACTGATTGACGGCAGAAAAACCCGCCGCTTTGGTACCCATCTAGCATTCTGTGTTACCCATCTGTTGATACCCATATTGTGTTGTTACCCATACCCTTTTATTCAACATATCTTACCGCTCTTGCCAGTCTTCGGCGATGTAAGAATTCTCGGCGCGTGCGCATATCGCTCTTTGTGTTCGGATTGAGAAGCTACACTCTCCTCTCGCGACTTCACCTGCTCGATTGAGTGTCGATACTGCGACGTGTATGTTTGTCTGCAACAGTGCCTTCATTTAAACTTCAGATATTTTATGTTATGATGAAGATGATAGTTATGAAGATAAGTCCTGACTACTACAACCCAATATCTCTGAGAATAGTTGACAACACAGAGCTCTAAACAGTATTGCGTTTGACACCTTAAAATATTACGATGATAAGGCTGCATTTAGTGCTCGACTGACGGTGAGCGCTGACGTCAGTATAGCACTAAATAATAATAATAAAAAAATAAGCAATAACAATGAAAACCAATTATATACGTGTACAGCCCAGCACTGAAGAACTGATACGCGCGTACATCTACGTCGCGCTGACGAGAACGTATTCATCGTTATGTAATTGTAAACAAAACTTCAAGTTTTACACAAATAAAATTTGAAAACAAATTTTTATGAACGATGCAGGACTCGAACCCACGACCCCTCGCGTTTCGTGCGAGTGCTCTTCCAACTGAGCTAACCGATCGAGTGACGTATCTTCATTAAATATTGTATGCTTTGTTCAACTCTCAGGTTGTGTCTTCATATATTATATTGAATATATCATATAAAATTCTCCTTAAGCACACCATGGTCAGTGCGTACGGGTACGTCGTACTGTAGACCGACATCAGCACTGACCGTCGGTTGATCACTAACGGCCGTTCCCAATATACTATCTACAGATAGAGATCAATTACTACCTCCTACTGTCAGTAATTCAATGTCTATAATCTGAAGCTGTCCCAATATACCCGATAAGTCATTCTTATCGCCTTATATTGGAACTCGTGAATCGCAATTTCCATACAAACTTCTATCGCTGGTAAGCTATAGTTGTCCCATTGACAGACAGCGTGTACGGATAAGGTGACTTACCGTTGATAAGTTTATTGGGACAGAAAAGTCAACGATAGTTACGATTTTTATTTCAAGTAAGAGGTAGACTGAATATTGGGAACGTTCGTAAATCTAGCCTAAGTCTCAGTATTACAGTAAGTTCACTTACTGTTTGAAAAAAAGTAATAAATCATTTAATTTTGTCTGGATTTTTGTAATTCAATGATCATAATGATAAAAAAATATAAACTCACCTGTGCCTTTTAAACAGGATGCATATGAAGGCGAATAGACAAGCTACGAGTAGCACTGAACTACATATTATCACCAACATATTCAGGTCGAACAGTTCTGAAGGTGGACCGATTTCCTCTACAAAGATATTCAAACAGTTACAAATAAAATTGGTATATAGTTATAACTAATCACAAACAAAGAATATGCAAAATGTTTACAATATCGCTGACAACACTGTCAATACAATGATTATTCAGAAGTTTTCTTAATGACAAGCTGCCTTGCAAATAAACGCGGGAAACGTTATACGTCCGCATTAAACAATCGTAAGCAAAATGTCTATTTGTAAATATTTTGCATTTTCCTGGTTTATGATTAGTAATAACTATATGCCAATTTTATTTGCAAGCCCGTTAAGGTTTTGCCACAAAAGTGACATCGACAAACAAATGTTCGATGGATTCTCATATCGTCGTTATGTATACATGGAACCGACAATATAAGAAACAATAAATATGGCCGAAATATTGTTGCAACTTAAAAACCTCAACTTTTTATTTTCTTTGATTCAAATTTGGAACGCGTTTATTTTGTTAGAAACTTCAATCATTTTCCGCCATTTCACACTTTTTCACGGTGAATATTAAATCACAACAATGGGATAGGGTGTTAATGAAAACGGGATTTCAGTAATTGCCATGGACTAATATGGAATGAAGCATCAGTCGTTTTCAAGACTTCCAAAGCATAGGTATCAGTCACGGATACGTATCTCGTATTATCAATATATATACATCTAAGACGTTTATTTTATTTAAGCGTAAAACCATAGATTCTTGGCCAGACAGATTAAAGGTCTGTTTTATTGATATATAATTTAGTTGAGGATTATCGCAATTTCGACTCCTTAAAAAAATTGTACTCTTTCAATAGCATGAAAAACTTTGCATATCGTGGGTTCCAAGTAGCCTTGTCTAAATATAAAACCAAGCATTATATACAATAAATAGAACAGTGCTAAAGAATAAATAAATTAAAAAACAATTTCTACATGTGGCGCTTTCTTTTCTAGTCAGCTTCAAATTCAAATATTATTATTCAAAATAGGATTTTTCATTCAATTTAAATTCAAATTCAAATATTTTTATTCAAAATAGGATGTGACATTACTTTTTGCTAATCAAAAAGTCCCACCTATTCCAAAACGAATGCCTCAGACCTGAGAACAATGGGCGCAACAAACTCAGCGGTCTTTTTTTTCATCAAAAAAATATATTTACAAAGTAATATTGTACAATTAAACTTAATATTTAATAGCCTGGGGCGGTCACTCCATTCCCAATCTGTGGTATCATTAAGAAAGTCATTTATGTTATTGTAACCTTTAACAAAACAAACGTTTTTTAACAATTCTTTTGAATAACGTAATACTTTTGTTTTGATTATTTGAATAGGACAGTTCGTACATAGATTCGTAGAACATCATATTATGTAGATCTCGTTATAATCAGTCAAGAAACACATTAACTCTACTCACCTCCATCCAGACTCTTTGTGGCATACGTATACAGTGTTGTGGCTACTCCAGCGTCGTTGGTTGCTGTGACTCTAAGCTGGTACCAGGTCGAGGGTTGAAGGGATCCCACAGCATACGAAGAGGGCACAGACCGTATTGAAGACCGATAGTCGTATCCCCATTGAAGAGTGTGATCCGATGTCTATGGGGATGCAAAAATAAATAATATAGGTTTAATTTTATATTAAATGGATTGCGAAGATCATCTTAAGAGTACTTAAGTAACGTTACCCTGGTTCAGTATCTCAGATAAAAGACTTTAGAAAGAAAGAGACAACGTAAACAAAAAAACTAGAAAATTATTTCTATGCGACATAAAGTTTCTATAAAATACTAATGATTATATATAACTGTGTACAGTCATTATTATACAGCCTTTTTAATTTAATTTAGTGGGCAGATTAGGCTTGAAATTATTTTCAATAAAGTAGTTTTTTTGATAAATATGTCTAATTTTTTATGATATTATATATTATTAATATGACCCTTGCAGAGAAATGAGTTATATAAATAACTCATATACTAACCTCTACATGCAGAAAACATCCTTAATGTTGGTGTTTCATTATATCACATGCTATCTTTGACTGTCAAAATGAAAAAGAATGTGACGGTATTGTATTCAATGAAACATTAACTTTAAGATGCTTTCTGCAACTAACGGTTAGCCCCTCGGAGTACAAACTACGATCAGTTTTCGAGAACATTACTAAGTCTGAACATGACGTTGAGACAGAGTATCTTACATAATGACTAAATCATTTTTTTTACGGATACAGTTATTTGAGCATACAGCGAAAGTAAAATGATTTTTTTAATACCGAGACAAAAATATATACCTCCATATAACTATTGTAGTGGTATGTTAATTGTGTGTGTGCGTGTCTGTAAATAATATTGCTCACTGGCATAAAAATCACAGACAATCAATGATGTTGATGATTGTCACTAGTATGTTTATGTATTAAAAAATTCACTTTCAATAATATAACATTATAGGCATATGTTCTTCAAATATAATAACATCTTACCAACGCCTACACCACGTTCAAAACACCGGTTCTCATCCGATCATATAAGTTGAGCAACATCGGACGCGGTATGTACTTGGATGGGTGACCGCCTGGGAACACCGCGTGATTGTTGGCTTTTCATCGCACTCGGCGGCGAATGCAAAGTCTCTTTAAACGTTAAAGTCCATTAGACTAAGAGATATATTAGATCGTAAGTGATATTCTCTCCATCCAGCCTAGTGAGCAGGTGTTCCGAGGTTCGAGTCTCCTTCCAGACGCCCGCACTTGTCAGCTACATTTTTGATCTCCAAGGGCACCGCCCGGCTTCATATGGCTGTATAAACCTTTAGGGCTATCGGCACAGAGGAGACTTATAGTCGTTAGAGGGTGTTTACACACGAGCCCGACATATGCGCCCCATTTCGGGCTCTTCAATACGTAAATGTATTTTCCTCCTCTCCATAAAAAAAATTACAGCTTACCGCTCTGTTGTCAGCTCTATGCCAAATGGTGGACCCGAGAGGTCTGTACTCGACGTCCCATTTCGTGACGTCACATCCGCCGTCGTCCCAGCCACTCAGTTGAATGTAGATGTGTGTTGAGTTGCTCCACAGCCAGTCAGTGGTAGGTGGTGAAACTGGCGCTAAAAATATTTAGTGACGATTCAAAAGCACTTAGTTTAAGGTGATACTGTATAGGCGTGGTATAACCGAGTGGAAAATCTTTTTTTTTGAAAATAAGGGATGAGACCAGCCGGACGTTCAGCTGATGGTAATTGATACTCCCTGCCGCCCTGTCGCTCAGAATTCTTGAAAAAATCTGAGCGGCACCACAACTGCGCTCGTCACCTTGAGACATAAGATGTTAAATCTCATTTGCGCTGTAATAAAACTTAAACCCAATAACAGGTAACTGAAAGGACATAATTTTTTTTCATATGTATTCAGTAAAGGGTAATATGAATTTCGGTAAACTATTTTGTTTTTAAAAACACTATTCTGTAGTATATTACGCGAAGCATGCTCAATTCAAATCGGTTAAGCAGTCTCTGATTTTAGTGTGGACAAATGAACGGACAACCAGACAAAAAGTTATAAAAGCTACTTGCTTACACTATTAAGTATACCATGTAGAATGTTTTTTAATAAATATGCAAATCACGAACATATTATATTTTTACCTAGATTGTTTATTCGTCTATAAAGACTGTGACTGCTGTGCAAACGTCGAAAAAAAGTTGAGGTTAACACTTAACCTCTATTTCGAGTAATGCACAAACACAAAATGACATACAAATCGCGAGTTTAAGACGTAGCTTGTCACGCAGTCGTTGTCTAGCAGCAAGAGGCGCTATCTAGACGTATAAATTATCTATGTATTTTCATTTAGAATTATTAAAATTTATTTACTCACCTCCTCCAAGCGTAGTTACGTCGACATGCGCCGGCGCAGACGTCCCCACGTGATCGGTTGCCGTCACTCTGACGGAGTACTTGGTGCCGCACTTCAACCCAGACAGGGTGTTGTGGAGGACACCAGGCAAGCGGGTCTCCCTCATCATGGGCCAAGCTTCCTGCCACGGCCCATCATCTTCCCGCCATGTTACATTGTAGCCTATGTATTCAAATAATGTGAGACTATACTAATGTCACCAAAATATCCCAGATGGTTGCGAAACTGGCGTGCCAATGGGTAGGGCACATAGCTCGCCAGACAAATCACCGTTGGGGCAATAAAGTCCTCAACTGGCGACCACGAACCGGAAGATGCAGTGTTGGTAGGCCCCCAAGAAGGACCGACGATCTGGCCAAGATCGCCGGAATACGTTGGATGAGGGCAGCGATCGTCTTGGAGATCTTTGGGGAAGGCCTTTGTCCAACAGTGGACAAAACACTCATAAAAAATATTTACAATAAATATTACAGCCGCCATCTTTGTTTAACATTGTGAATTATGTTCACGAATTTATTATAATCGATCTCACGGACTTATAATTCGAATACCTACTCATTATAATAATAATATAACAATTAATCATTCTTATAAACTATACTCTTATAACATAATACACTGGCCTTCAAAAGTAAGTATCACACTTTTAAAATTGGGATAACGTTTTAAGTTCACAAGATATACTTTCGAAATAAAAAGGACTCCAAAGAGAATTTCATTTTGTACATAAAAACTTTATTGTCGGTAACCTTCTTTTAAGAATTGGCTGAAAAAAAACTTCAAAAACAAAACCATTACTTTTTCAAAGTGGACGTTTCCGAATTACAATTTTACCATTCACATTTTTCTTTCTGTTTTAAATTTTTTTCAAGATCGATGGGTCATGTTTTAAAAATTTATGCTAAAAAGCACATAACATTTATTTATCATGCCTCTTTCAGTTGAAGAATGTGCTAGGATCATGGCTTTTCTGGAACTAGGCATCAGTATGCGTCGCACTGCAAGAATGGTGGGTGTCACGGTACGAACGGTCCAGAAGATAAAGCGAAGGTACGAAGAGACTGGACACCATCTGAGGAGACCTTGTAATGGCAGATCAAGGTGTACCAGTGCCCGAGAAGATCGTTATATTATTTCCACTGTGTTATTCTTAACATCGCCACCAAAATGCAGTTGAAGTCCAGCAACAGCTACTTCAGACCCGGAGGGACTACATTAGTGACAGTACAGTGAAAAGAAGACTTGCTAAAGCAAATTTGAAACCCCGAAGACCAGCGAGTGGCCCAAAACTCGAGAGACAGCATCGAGTAGCGAGACTGCGATACGCCCGTGAACACATGCAGTGGGATGAAGAAGAATGGTCAAGAATTTTGTTTGCAGATGAGTCTCGATTCTTCCTTTACACTTCTGATGGAAGGCGAAGTGTTTACAGGCGACCTGGTGAGCGGTACCTTCAAGCCTGCATCTCAGAAAGAGTCCAATACGGTGGAGGCAGTGTACATGTATGGGCTGGCATATCTTCAGAAGGTCGCACAGAGCTAGTAGCCATAGGAAATGGCACCCTCACTGGGCAAAGATATGCTCAAGAGATTCTCAATGAGTATGCAGGGCCGTATTTAGCAAATATCGGTGATGGATCGATGCTGATGCATGATAATGCCCGGCCACATACGGCTCATATCGTACAAGAGTATATTCAGCGTGATGGCTTGGCCATCAAGAAGTCCTGATCTCAACCCGATTGAACACGTCTGGGATGAGTTTGGGAGGCTAGTCAGAAATCGCAGACCACCACCTACTACCCTCAGGGCACTAAAGCAGGCCCTGGTAGAAGAATGGGAGAATATTCCCCAACATCGGCTCCGAAACCTAGTGTTCAGTATGCCAAACCGGTTCGAAGCTGTAATCAGAGCTCGAGGAGGCAATACTAGTTATTAAAAATTAAATAACATGTAATACATTTTAGTTGAATTTTTTTACACTAAACTAAAAATGTCTATTTTCATTGTTTTATCTTTTTAAGTTAAAAATGTTGCTAATGTATAATTTTAGTTTCTAAGAATTAAAGCCTATAAAATTTGCAACAAAACGTTTTTAATCTTAAATCTCTACCTTCTATAGTTAAGAAAAAAAAATAATTTGAAAAGTGTGATACTTACTTTTGCAGGCCAGTGTAGTTTAAAAAACGAAAAACGGAGTTTTGATGGAGCCGAGTTCAAATAGCCGTATACCATGCAATACGCTGGCATTTTTAAAAAGATCGCGGAAACATATTACAACGTGACACTCGCTTCCGCAAGACCGCGAAAGCCGCTTAGGGACCTCGTTGATGCGCATGTTTGTGTGAATGTGTCTTTCGAACGTTTGTAGGCAGTTTCTGTACTGGTACATAATATGTCTACTGTGACAGAACGATTGACCACATGACGTTAATCGTCATAATCTACCCATAACGCTTACAATATGACCTGAGTATGAAACGACTTCTGTTTTAGTACAAGTAGTTATATTACGATACCACACCAACTAAACACAGGATTCAAAGTTAATTCCTTAGTAAAAGCACAGAGTAGTGATGTATATTTGGGGATAACATCTGTATACTACAAACTAGTACTACTTTCTACTATTAATTACTACTCTCACTAATTAAATTCTAAATCATCATCATTATTTCAGCTGAAAGACGTCTACTGCTGCACAAAGGCTTCCCCCTTTGCCGTGATAGGTCCTGCGCTGCCCTCATCCATTCTATTCCTGCGATCTTGACCAGATCGTGGGTCCATCTCTTGGGCTACCAACACTGCGTTTTCCAGTACGTAGTTGCCATTTGAGGACTTTTCTACCCCAACGGCTATCTGACCTTCGAATTATGTGCCCTACCCACTGCGATTTCAATTTCGCAACTATCACCAATTCTAAATATTTTAAAATATATATTTCAAATCAAATCAAAATCTCTTTATTTATGTATGTCACGAAAATGAAACTTATTGTCAATTTCGTGACCTACATAAATAAAGAGGAAAAAGGATTAATGAAAGGAAGTGCCAACTTTGCCAGTTTATTAAATCAAAATTTACATTTTCATCGTTTCAATATCAATATTTGTAAAGTGATGCAACAAAAATACTCAAACGTAAAATAGTCAATGCCTTACACGAGTAAGTCAAATAGTAAATGTAAATTAATGCAATACAGAAGTTATTGAGTACAGTAGTTGCATTATCCACACACGAGCGTAAGCGATTATAAAAAAAATTATAACTTTTGAGAATCTGAAGCAGAGTTTCTCATAACAGGATCATCCTGCCATCACAACTAGCGCCCGTTCACGAGCATGACGCATCGCCTCCCTCGGGAAGGAGACGACAAGTCCCATGTCGCCGCGACAAGCAGTGACATTTAAGCGATTTATTTATTATATAAATTTATGGTAACTCACTGATTCCATGTACTAGTGTATCATTCGCTTTGAGCTCGTCCCATTCTATCAGAATAGAGTCCTTGAATGGCGTGGCTCTCAACAACGGAGGCTCCGGAAGAGGCAGTACAGTGACCGTATACACCACTGAATCAGACCCGTACAGATTCTTCGCCAAGCAAGTGTAGTTTCCGCTTAGTGATTGGTCAATATCTGTTAGCAATAAGAAAAAAATATATATATGCTATTATTAAAGATTCCGGTTCCGGTTGTCTTACCGTAACGCCATAACTGTGAAGCTCCTGTGTATTTTATATTGAAACAAATAGTTATCGCCACTTTTTATATGTAACTAGAACACAAACCGTAAATAAAGGTACCGCGAGTGTTGTGGAAGTACAGGTTTCTTGAGTGGAAGACCGGATTGTGGAGGAATTTTGACCGAATACAATGCTCACTGCTGGAATGAGGTTAGAAATAATTGTTTATTGTATGTACTGAAATTTAGGCTCATCAACCTTAGCCCCCCAAAAAAAAAATTTTTTTTCTATTTTTGAATTTTCAATATCGCATATCGTTAGTTCGTAGTTTGTTCTTAATTGTTCGCTATAAATAATTGTTTGTTCTTTTGTTGTTTATTTAAAAACAATTAATTAAAAATGGGGGGAAACGCCTACTATTTGGTTCTGGCACTCGCCGGCCGCTGCCGCGGCACGCTACGCTCGGCTCGTGCGTTGTTTTAACTGTTCTAACATAACCTAACCTAACCAAAATTAATGAATTGCAAATTTATTTAAAAAAAAAATTGAGAACAAACAAATGTTTATAGAGAACAATCAAGAACAAATGGCAAACTAGCGATGTAATAAAAAAAAATAAAAAAAAAAATAAAAATCTGGGGGGCTAACTTTCTTGAACTTGAAATTTAACGAACCAAGCAATTTGACAGTTGACATCTGTATAAATTTTCTGAATCGTCCTGAACGGTAAAGGCAAAGGCTAGGCATTCATTCAGCCCAGTCAAAAGAAGACCATAAACGAAAGCGACATCTGTATTTTGCTACTAACAAAAAAAAAACATAATTATACAATACTGGTGCCGGATACTCTGGTTGCAAAGGTGCCTACAGAGTTGTAGAAAATCGGAGATTTAAAAAGTTGTACGCTATATCTGAACAAAACCACCGCTCAAAAACGTTCAAAAAAAAACATCAGTCGAAATCTCACTACATCCTTCCAGTAAAGTTAAATAGAAGATCCACAACATCATCATCCGAAGTTAGATCATTAATTAACCGCCTTTTTGACATTTAAATAATTTGCACGTAACTTCAACTGTAGTCTAATATCACTGGTACTTTGATGTCACTCTAACTGTCATCTGGTTCATTTGGTATCAACTAGAGTGTTGCCAGAACAAGAAAACCCAAAGTTACTGTTTACTGTTACGTTCCGTTTCACGTAACTGACATTATGGATAGACAATTTGAAATATTATTTGAAAAAATGAAAATGGAAATGAAAAATCAGACAATCGAACTAACAAAAGAATCTCTTACAAACACTATTATGGATCGGATGGATGAAAAACTAATGCCTATCAAGGAGGAAAACGAAAAACTAAAAGAAAAAATCGGCAAATTAGAGAAGGAGATAGAACATTTAAAAAAGTAATAACCTAATTATTTTTGGATTAGAAGAGGGCGAAAACTTAACAGCTGAGCTATTTAAAAATATAAAGGAGAAGTTCAAAAGGGACATAAACATCAAGTTAGAAGAAAACGATGTAAACAAATTAAACCGCTTAGGAAAACCAAAAGCAGGAATTAATCCGAGACCTGTACTATGTTCCTTTTTAAGTGAATGGAAGAAGAAGGAAATTCTGAAAAGCAAAAAGAATCTTAACGGAATTTATGTATCGCAGGATTACTCGAAAGAAGTATTAGGTAAAAGGAAAGCTCTGCAACCACAATTACTAGAAGAGAGGAAAAAAGGAAACATAGCTTATCTGAAATATGATAAAATAATAATTTAAGAACCTAACACCAACAATGACAAAAGGAAAAAAGAGCAATCTACCTCACCACAGTCACCGTCAAAATCTCAGCCCTAAAAGCAACAATCACTGAGCTCTCTAATAAACAATAGAACAAACGCCTTCGATGCAATGAAAATCAAATCAAACACTCTAACCAATATTTCCACACGCAAGAACCAATAGCAATCAACATTTGGAACACCGGAAATTCAAACAAACTACGAAAATCAACAAAATATAAAAACACAATCTCCCCAAATCCGACTGGTCCTCGTGGGGGATGAGGACCACAACCCTCCAACAATCCAAAAAAGAAAAGAAAAAATCTATATTGCAGCACTAAATACCCTTACTCTGAGAAATGAAGAGAACTTAATAGAATTGACATACGCGGTCAAAATATCAAATGGGACATCGTTGGCCTTAGCGAAGTGAGACGATTGGGAGAAAGGATAGTTTCATATCAGGATTTCTTATTATACCATAAAGGGACCACTCCTGGCCATCATGGGGTTGGCTTTATTGTAAAGAAACACCTGACAAACTTTATAGAAGGATTCATGGGCATTTCGGAGCGCATAGCAATGATGAATTTAAAGCTACCAGGATACCAAGACTCATGGTCTATTATACAAGTGTAAAATCATAAAAGATAAAAATATAAAAGAAATCTAGACCAAGGCAAGAACTAGTAAATGTCAAGCTCGGAAAACATAAAATGGAACAATTATCGGCCAGCCTGAGAGAGAAATTCACAAACTTTAAAGAAAATACAAAGAACCTAAACATACAGGAAAAATACAACTGGATACAGAATATTATTATAACTAAAACAAAAAACGCTGCAAATTCCAGTAGGGAACACAAGCAATGGCTAACAACTACCACTATTAAATTGCTAAAAAAAGGAGCCACTTAATCAACACAAGAGATGCAAAGGACAGAAGAAAAAATCTGAGAGAAATTAACAAATAAGTAAATAAAAACATAAGAATAGATAGGAATAGAAATAGAATGGAGACTATTGAAAAACATATAATAAAAACGGGTGGTATCAAAAAAGCACACAAGGAACTAAGTAAATCTGTAGACTGGGTCGTAAAAATGAAAAGCAATAGAGGAAAATGGAACCACGACAGAAATGACATATTGGAAATTGCAACATCCTATTACTAAGATCTATATGCATACAAAAACATTTCGCCAGAAGAAATGAATTTGGCCGAGACCTCAGATATTCCCGAAATTCTTCACGTAGAGAGAGAGAAATCAATAGACACACTACGGAAAGACAAAGCACCAGGACTAGATGGTATAAATAACGAGATCATAATGCAAAATAAGCAGGTAATCCGATCCTCACGGAAATGTTTAATGATATAATAGACACAGAAATCATCCCACAACAATGGACAGAATCAAACATTATCCTTCTATATAAAAAGGGAGATAAACACGACATCGGAATCTACCGCCCAATCAGTCTCATGTCTAATATATATAAGATATTTGCCAAGATAATTTTAAAACGGATAGAAGGAACACTAGATGAACATCAGCCCATCGAACAGGCGGGCTTTCGGAAAGGCTACTCAGTAGTCGATCACATTAATACTGTCCGCCAGATCTTAGACAAGTATAAAGCCTATCAGCGCGAATACTACATTGCTTTTATAGACTATACCAAAGCATTCGACTCCTTGCATCACGAAAAGATATGGAAGTCCCTTAAGGAACAAGGAATCGAACAAAAATATATCCGTCTAATAAAAAATGTATATAGTCATAGTACCGCAAGAATCCAGCTAGAATAGAAAGGTGAACCATTCAAAGTACAAAAGGGAGTCAGACAAGGAGACCCTCTATCTCCAAAGCTATTTTCAGCGGTTCTTGAAACAATCTTTAGGGGCCTTAACTGGGAAAACCTCGGAATCAATGTCGACGGAGCCTCCCTAACACACTTGAGGTTCGCAGACGATATAGTGCTTTTTGCTGAAACGTACAACAAATGATCCATGAATTAGCGGATGAAATGAGAAGATAGGCTTAAAGTTGAACCCAGTGAAAACGAAGGTTATGACAAACGGAAAGAAAACCACTATACATCTAGGAAATAACCAAATCGATTACACCGACGAATACACCTATCTGGGACAGCTAATAATACAAGAAGATCCTATACCTAAAGAAGTTGAGAGAAGAATAGCAAATGCCTGGAAGAGATACTGGAGTCTGAGAGAGGCCATGAAAGACAAAACTCTTCACATTTATGTAAAGAAAAAACTATTTAACACCTGCGTACTACCTGTCTTAATGTATGGCAGCCAAACATGGCCTTTAACACAAAATATGACGAGAAAACTGGAAACCTGCCAACATGCAATGGAAAGAAGTATGCTGAATATGAAAAGGTTGGACAGAATAAAAAACCATTACATCAGAAAAAAGACAAAGGTCATAGACATAACATCCAAAATCAAAAGACTGAAATGGAAATGGGCAGGACACATGATAAGAGGTCAAGAGAAATAGAGCAAAATTGTAACACGCTGGTACCCTAGAGAAGGGAAAAAGAAAAGGGGCAGACCACAGAAAAGGTGGGATGATGATATTTGACAAGTAGCAGGGGTTACATGGAATAGAGTCGCCCAAGATAGGCAGGAATGGAAAAGGTTGGAGGAGGCCTTTGCCGATTGGCAAACAGACCAACAAAAAATAGTTAAGTATTAGAATAGAATATATTCAGACTAGTTTAGCAAATAAAAATAAATTTGTTATATTCATAGATTTTAGATTATAATACTTTGTAAATAGATATTAAGTTGGTCTGAATAAAGGGCTTTATTATTTTTATTATTATTAAAGGCATAAAGGCACTTATTTTCTCAAATTGTTTCCTTTACATTAATTTTTTGATGTCTGTTCAAACACTACCACCGCTTTGGAAACAAATGGCGCTTTGAGTGAGAATAAACGGCGCAAGAAACTTTCTCAGCATTCTTTTTTGCGCTCTTTTTAATCTTATTGTTATTTTTTTATTGCTATCGCCTAGCAAGTGTAGTTTCCGCTTAGTGATTGGTCAATATAATGTTAACAAGTTACAAAAAATATGTATAGGCTTTTACTATAGGCAAGACATTTATTTTCTCAAATTGATTCTATTAGAATTATTTTTTAATGTCATTTCAAACACTACCACCGCTTCGGAAACAAATGGCGCTTTAAGTGAGAATAAACGGCACAAGAAACTCTCTTAGCATTCTTTTTTACGCTCTTTTTATTGAAATGAAATATACAATATTGTACTGTCATTGTTATTGCTATAAAATAATGATAATCTATCCCCAGGCTGTCCGATCGCTTAGGTATTCAACTGTGGAGTAGTACGTTTTATGTTATTGTTTTGAAAATGATTCGTCTCAAACCAACACACACTCTTTGAGAGTTCATTGTTCATCTCGTCATTGATGATGTGAATATCACTTTATATTATTTAAATCATAAAAATTATGTTGGTCACCGCGACCCATACTTTCCTATAACACCACAGGAATCTTAGGAGCGTTGCCAAGCGTCTAAAAATGTGTTCTTTTTTAATGAAAATAAGGGACGAGACGATCAGGACGTTCAGCTGACAGCTGATGGTAATTGATACGCCTTGCCCATTATAATGCAGTGCTGCTCAGGATTCTTAAAAAACCCAATAATTCTGAGCGGCACAACAATTGCGCTCGTCACCTTGAGACATAAGATGTTAAGTCTCATTTGCCCAGTAATTTCACTAGCTATGACGTTGTGGTACCCATAATCTAGCCGGCATCTTGTGCAAAGGAGCCTCCCACTGGCACGTGGCGAACTCTGCTACTTTAAAAATTCGTTTTTCAATTTTCAAATCTTACCTTTGATAAATAAGCTGTCGTCCTTATTCCTCTTGTATCTTGGGTGATGTGTGATGATGTAATGGTTGTGGTACCACACGGTGCGAGGTGGTGGTACGCCCACACTCCGGCACATGAGTACTAGAGATCCGTGAACTGGCACTACTACTTCACCACCCAAGGACGAAACACCAGCCACCACTGAGTAAATTATGTGAAGTTATTTTATATGGATTAGAATGAGATTTAGAGAAATATTCACATCATTTTATGATAAGTTATCACCATTTGGGTAATAGCCAATGGCAAATTCCCTATTTTAATACGAAAATTAAAAATGAATTCCACATACAGCTTGAACTCTGATGTACCTTCTCCTTAAATGTACCTATATCGTCTTCGATATAAAATCATACAAAATACACAAGAGTTTCTTGTGTTTTTTACCCTTATAGTACTAAAGTCAAAGCATAGGTAATAAATGGGTAGCTATCATGAATAGTAATTTCATAATAATCACTTTTAATTATTTGTTTCAGCGACTTTATGGAGATTAATAAAAATAAATATGGATCTCTTATAACATACTATGCGTAATGAAATTGACTGGACGATAGCCAATACTTGGAAGACATATTGGTCTCTCAGTATCTCTCAGTTATGAAGGACAAGGGAATGCCAATTAAAGAGAAAAGAAAGGTTTATAATATGTATATCTTACCTTGCTTGACCTATGGTTGTATGACAACCCTAGCCTAACCTAACAATTATCAAATAAAATAAATGTCTGTCAAAACAGCATAGAAACAAGCATAATCGGAGTTAAAAGGAGAGGTAAAGTAAAATTGAAATATAAAGTGTGACTAAATTCAAAGGCGCAAAATCAATATGAAGAACACTGTAAGGCTTATTTTATTTTATTTTTATTATAACATTAAATAAGCTTTGCTTAAATTTTGCCTTTTGCCACAATACCGTCCACTTGACTATTCCAGGTAAGTTTCTGGTCTTTAGTAAGTCCCAGATATTTTCTTTTACCTTGTCGGAAAACCATTTATGTTATAGTAACCTTTACCACACAAACATTTTTAACAATTTTTTGGAATAACGTAATATTTTGTTTTGAACATTTTCTGGGATATTGTTGTAAAAGCATATACATCGCCCCACAAAAGTCTTACTAACTCGACTTAGCCGAGTAGTAGGCATTTGCACATACACATACATACACACACGCGTGCGCACGGGCACACACACTTTTTAGTAAGGTTAAGTAATAATGTCATGTTAATGTGTCAAGCATTCGGAAGGACCTAGCCTATGATACTCAGGGTATCCTACCGCAGAGGGTAGTGCACTAAATATTCTGTAACCATAATATATTAGATTTGAATAAATTATTATTATTAATAGGTATTAGTCAACTTTTCCTACTCGTTTGCTGTGTGAGTTAATTACTTACTTTTTACTTTTAAGATAATTTAAGTTAAGCCAGTACGTGAATTGTTAAATACATAAAAAAGAAATTGTTCAAAGCATTTTCCAGTGACATAACCGAGCTAGTTAGCATATTTCACGGACGTGCACAGACCGCAAGCGGTTAGGCCTGCGAATGTTGGATTAAATTATCTGACATGGTAAGCCATACAGGATGTTACTTATGGTTTTGAATTTGTTAATATTGTAATGGAGCTACTTATTAGGACACAGACTTGTCAATTGTAACCATAGACAAATTCAAATTCAAATATCTTATTCAAAATAGGACTTAAAATCACTTATTAAACGTCAAAAATCTACCACACATTCGAAACATGACTTACTACAATAAGACTTACAATATACTAGCGTGAAGACAAACTAAGCGTGCGAAAGAGAAGATCATCTCTAACGGAGATACATCAAGATAGAAAAGGAAAGCGAATCTATTGTTACTGTAACCAATTTTGATTTACAACTCGTGAACAAGTCAGCCACGCTTGGAATTAGCTCCTAATTATTATGAATATTAAACCACTAACGCACATATTGACAAATCAAGATTGGTCACGTATTATCGAGCTATTAGATTATCTATACGCTTGTTTAATCTAAGTCTATGATAGAAAGTTTCATATTTTGTTACCTAGTCTGATAGTCCGTTAGGCCCGTGTCCACCAAAGCGGAGAGGACCGGACATAATATATTTTGTAACCAATTAGATTTCGTTATTTCCACATCTCCTCTCCGCTTAGCTTAGGTGGAAATGGATGAAGTCAGCCCACCCTTTACCCCGCTGCCTTCTCTCCGCGCCTCGCATACCCGAAAGCGTTGCTATAAACACAGCTCACATCTCCTCTCCTCTCTGCTTTGGTGGATACCCGGCTATAAGCGGTTTACTCGTTCGCGGCGTCGAAATTGGTTAGTCACACGAGTATATTCTTTCGCAAAGTTTAGAGGGCATCCATTAATTATTTGAGATTTTGGTAATTTTTGGATCCTCCCTCTACTCTTGGTGAGACAATCCTCCCCCCATAACGTTATCTTTTCAAATGCGTATTTTAAGTGTAAGTTAGGTATTGCGTAGAAATTTTGCTTATTTTTTATTTAAGACCACTTCGTTTTTCTTATTTTAATTTAAGCCAGTTTTGTGCCAGAATTTTGCGAGTCAATATCTCCTGAGGATGCCTCTTGTAGATGTGAAACATGTGTCGGATTGATTAAAGACAAAAAATTTGGATAATCATGGATTTTCAAATATTATTATCAAAATAACTCCAAATTCAAAAAAACACCTCAATTTATGTATAGTTTTCTTCCAATCACAAAAAATAAATGTCGTGATACTTTCCGAGAACCCACTCTCCCTCACGTGACATCGGGTGATATTCGTTTCGACCCCTCGCACATAATAATGGAAAGCCTGTTACTCAGTGAATCTTATAAGCTAATCAGCTGCGGGAGTTTCTTTTTCTTTTTATCTTTTGTCTTTTTATCGTTTATAAAGAAACATGATAACTCAGAGAATAGTATAAAATAAATTGTACAGATTTTTATTATATGTAATATTATTATGGACAATTCTATAACTATATAAAGTTCACTAAGAATCTCTTTAATCAATTTAAACAAGTGTACTTTATATATCTATATAACGAATAAATTATACTTAATAATCATGTTCTACTGTTAAAGCATGTTTTTGTACTTTTTTTTAAATTCTAATTAATATTTTTGTTCGAGGTCTGAGTCTCCGCTTGCCTGTGAACTATTAATCACTGTTACAACTACTTCTTTAATTATTATGTCTAGTTGGTATGCCATTAGCCGTATTACGTAAGAATTGTTTAAGTAGTTTAATAAGTGATGTTATATATAAATACCTTTCTGCTGTAATACACTTGTCACTCTCCTCGTTTCAGGTCCTTCTCCGATAACAGTGCTAGCAGTAACCCACACGTCATACTGCCTGCCTTCTTGAAGACCCTTCAGCTCTAGACTGTGAGTTTCGTCGTATGCTGTCGTACTTTCTTGATAATCTATTCTATGAGCTTCAGGGCCATCATTGCTGAAAATTTACTGCGATAAAGATTCTAAAACATTGCGAAAGTTTGTAAAAAAATATAGATGTATGTTTATTGCTCTTTCACGCAAAAATTACTGAATGGTTTTGATGAAACTTTACAACAATATTAGCTTACACATCGGCCATAATTTATAACGACGAGTCGGACGTTCAGCTGATGGTAAGTGATACGCCCTGCCCATTACAATGCTATGCCATTCAAGATTCTTGAAAGATTCCCACAAATTCTGAGCGGCACTACAACTGCGTTCGTCACCTTGAGACATAAGATGTTAAGTCTGATTTGCCCAGTAATTTCACTAGCTATGGCGTCCTTTAGACCGAAACACAGTAATGCTTACACATTACTGCTTCACGGCAGAAATAGCCGCCGTTGTGTTACCCATAATCTAGCCGGCATCCTGTGCAAAGGACCTCCAACTAGTCCTCACTTTAATGTGTAAGCCATTATCGCCAAAATAGTGAACTATATGATAAAATATTATATTATGTAATATGAATAGATGTATTGTGCGAGTAAATAAGCTACAAGAAACATACCTAGCTGTAGATTTGCAGTAAACTGTATAATGCAGCAATCTTCCATTGGGCTGACGAGGTTTCTTCCAACTGACCAATAAAGACGTTGACGATTGGGACAGTAACTTGATTTCTGATGGTGCATCCGGAACTATGACAAATATATCACCATTTTTACAAGTTTGAGCTAATATTTTATATATATTATATACATGTTTAATCTGCGCGCGATCAGAAGAGGATTCATACTTTTGGAACAGAAGCGCAGAATCAGCAGTATGTAATATTATTCAGAACTCCTTTGCTAAAAGCACAGTCTTTTTAAAGTTATACTTCTTTAGGTGAATTATGAAAAAAATATGAGAGTGAAATTCTCAGATGCGCACGTATCACAGTAACACAAAAGTAACAGGGTGAAGTTGGTTCCTAAAACTTTCTGACGTTAGCGACATTTTTTTTGCTTTTATTTTTTTTTTGCTTTCTTCGTCCATCATTAGGAAAGACAAAAGGGTTCAAGCCCGTACAGCCGTATGCGTTATTTAATGATCAATTGTCAAAGCCATGGTTGCAAAATTTTTACAATATTTTTCTTTCTACAAACGTAGAATAGCACGAGGAATAAATTATTTTGAGGATTTTTGCTTTGTTAGGCCAAAAAGTATAAATTCTTGCGTGCATACATAATATGTACATACACAATTTTTTTCCATCTATTGTTCAAAACAAAGCATACAATAAAATTTATACATCTAAATACCACGAAAGCCCGGAAAGGGTTTATCTGGGTAAGTTGTCGTTCACATTACAATAAATATAACAATTATATAACGATATTGTAATATCTACATTAGTCTACACATAAACATGGTTGTTGCTCTATATACCATTTTTTTATTTAGCCTGTATATTTTCCATTGATTTAATATAAATTTTGTAGGTTATCTGGCAAATCGTTGAAAATATTACTTAGCATTCCTATGACATAGATGTTTTTCGTCTTTTTAATGAATAATATCTTGGAATTTATAAAGTTTCTTAAAATAGTTGGGCCTTTAATACTCTAGTATAGGGATGGTTCATTAACTTCTCTAAGAATTAAATATTTGATTTTATCATATTATACATTAATAATCTTGGAATGCTTAAACAACTTCAATCAACAATAATTTTTAAAGTTGTTAATAATATTTTTGTGAGCCAATAATTTTAACATTTGCAATTGAATTTTATAAATTTCATTCATATGAGTTTTATAAGTTCTGCCATAACTACTCAGACCATAGTTAATAATAGAATCTGTTTGAGCGGTGTTAATTAATCTCATAGTAGTGTGTGGCAGCTTTGGTTTTAATATAAATTGTTTACTGAGTAGGTATAGTTCGTAGTTTTAAGCAAACATACTTGTAGACGGTACTGCAGTCGCACTGAAATCGCACCACGTAAACTGGCAACGTCGAGTGTAAACACACGCGACGTTGCCAACTCGCGCTCTTGTAAATCAAAATATAAAGTAAAATATCAACTTACCGTCTTGCAGTGTGGAGCATACAATCGGAAAGGAGAATGGCCCGACACCGTAATTGGAGAATCCAGCAACTTTCACCGTATAGTTTGTATATTTGGTGAGGCTTTGGATTCGCACCTCTGTGATCGGTGAGGTTGAATTCTGCCACTGACGACCTGAGAAATGTCATTAGTGTCAAAAAATTATTCTGTGTGTTTTTACATATAGGCATATTTTTTTTGTAGAACAAATAACACCCGCAATTGTTTTGTGTTAATAACTATTTAGATCCGAATCTACAGCTCCGAAGCTTCTTCATCAGGATAGGTGCAGTGTAAGTCCCATCTCGCATTACAAATTAAGGGTCCTAGTGCGTGACTTGACAGAGCGGGGAGCGCGGGGTTGAAGGACCTTCGGACGGTCCAAAACTAGTCAGTACAAGATAATAATGTCTTACGAAAGTTTTAACCATTAGTTCTTTAATTTAAAGATCACTTTATGGAATATTTATTGTTTCTTTACTGTCTCACCTTGAGCAGCATAAAGCACGGTGTACCCGATGAGTGCACCAGCCTGTTTGTGCTGTGGTATTGGCTGCCAGCTCACGCGTAGTGCTGTTGAAGATATCCCCGAACATTCCACCGATGTAGGACCCTCTTCAGGAGCTTTGTATTCGAAATAAATGATTGATATCAGTCAAATCAAATATATTTAATTTATATTCAACAAATGGTACTCGTAAATGTACAAAGTATATATTATACCATTAACCACAACTTCCAAAAAGGGTGAGCTTTAATCAGAAGTGGCATGACAAGAGCGGCAATGATACCACTCATTTAAATCAATATTTACAGATTTTATGAATAACGAAATAAAAAAAATAATAAATTTGCATTTTTTTTTAAATAAAATAAGGCACGAGACGAGCAGGACGTTCAGCTGATTGTAATTCTCAAATTTGGATTTATTCAAATATAATATTAATCCAAATGAAATGTATGATATGTTATTTAAAATAATTAAAACAGAGTTTGCTTCTATATTTACTTCTAAGACAGTCAAATCAGGCGGTCTCCTGTTATTTAATGATTGGGCAACAGCTGGCATTCATAGGAGCAGACAAAGGCTATATGAACTGTATAGTGAGAGATCATTGTATAATCATGATGCATCTTTTCTCGAGTAAGTTAAAAAATACTCTAAATTATTTAAAAGTGTTTGTTCTATTGCAAAGTCTATGCATATCAGACAAATAATTAAAAATGCACCAAATAAAATAAAGATGACTTGGAATGTTATTAACTGGGAATCTGGAAGATTGAAAGACCGCAACATTGAATATAATCTATCAATAAACAATACAATAATTCAATCTCAGCAGGAAGTTGCTACCGCATTTGAGAATTTTTTTCCTGAGATTCCAGTTTCTATCACAAACACTCTTGTCTCCTCCACCAGTGTTGCTGAGTCACTTCTTCTGGAAAATGTTATAGGATGTCAACAAAGTTTCAATTTTAGTTTTGTTAGCCCTGGAGAAATAATTAAAACTTTTAAATCTCTAGACATGAAAAAAACTGCTGATATATGGGGCATTTCTGTTAAAATAATAAGTTCAATAATTGATGTCATAGCACCATATATTGCAATAGTATTTAATAATTGTATTAATCGTGGCGTGTTTCCTGACCTTCTGCAACATAGTAAAATTACACCAATATTTAAGTCGAGATGCTCTTCTGACCCGAAAAACTATCGTACCGTGTCGGTTTTGCCGACCCTTAGTAAAATTTTTGAAAAAATAATTTTAAACCAAATGCTAACTTACTTTAACTCTCATAAGTTACTTCATTTGAAACAATTTGGCTTTACTAGGGGACGTTCAACAACGGATGCAGGTGTTGAGCTGATCAAGAATATTTTTGATGCCTGGGAGGAATCGCAGAATGCACTTGGCATCTTCTGTGATTTATCTAAGGCTTTTGATTGTGTTCAACATTCAACGCTGGTCAGAAAGCTATACCACTATGTCATAAAAGGAACTGCGCTCGATTTTCTGACTTTATATCTAAACAATAGAATTCAGGGGGTCGACGTGAATGGCAGGAGATCTCCTGGGACTCCTCTCAGTATGGGGGTACCACAAGGGTCTATTCTTGGACCGTTCCTCTTCCTTATCTATATAAATGATCTTCCTAATCTTATAGAGAAAAAACATAAGGTAGTATTGTTTGCGGACGACACTTCACTGATTTTCAAAGTGAAAAGAAACCAAGCTATGTATGACGAAGTGAACGATATTTTATCTGACATCGTGTACTGGTTTAGCGCTAATAACCTATTGTTAAATAGCAAGAAAACTAAATTCATTAAATTTACCGTACCAAATGTCAAAAATGTAAATGCAAATGTTTTGTTAAATGGAGAGGTGGAATCTGCTATATTTCTTGGCATAACTCTAGATTCCAAATTACATAGTTCTGCAGCATACGTGGTTAAAAAAATTAGACAATTAACTGACATAGATACGGCGCGACTAGTATACTTTAGTTATTTCCATAGTATTATGTCCTATGGTATATTGCTATGGGGCAACGCTGCCGATATTAATACAATATTTGTGCTGCAGAAGAGAGCTATTCGCGCTATTTATAACCTAGGTCCTAGGGAATCATTGTGAGCAAAATTCAAAGAACTAACAACACATTCAAAGAATTAACATCTTGACTGTTGCTTCTCAATATATTCTTGATAATGTAATGTATGTTCATAGGCACATAAGTGAATTTGCTACAACTGTCAGTACCATAATGTTAACACCAGAAACAGACATAAGCTTATAATGCCTACTACTCGGCTAAGTCGAGTTAGCAAGTCTTTTGTGGGGCGATGTATATGCTTTTACAACAAGATCCCAGAAAATGTTCAAAACAAAGGTGTTACGTTATTCAAAAGAATTGTTAAAAAACGTTTGTGTGGTAAAGGTTACTATAACATAAATGACTTTCTTAATAATACCACAGATTGGGAATGGAGCGACCGCCCTCAGGCTATAAAATAATAAGTTTAATTGTACAATGTTACTTTGTAAATGTTACTTTAATTGTAAAACATATTTTTGATGAAAAAAAAAAGCCCGCTGAGTTTGTTGCGCCCATTCTTCTCAGACCTGATGCATTCACTTTGTAATGGGTGGTAGTTTTTTTGACTTTCAATAAGTGATTTCACATCCTATTTTGAATAAAAATATTTGAATTTGAATTTGAATTTGAATTGATACGCCATGCCCATTACAATGCAGTGCCGCTCATTTAAAAAAAATAAATTTCGGATTTAAAAAAATCCAAAAATTCTGAGCGCAACTGTAGAGTTGCGCTCGTCACCTTGAGACAAAAGATGTTAAGTCTCATTTGCCCAGTAATTTAGTTAGTTACGGCACCCTTCAGACCGAAACACATTAATGTTTACACATTACTGCTCCACGGCAGAAATAGGCGCTGTTGTGGTACCCATAATCTAGCCACCATTCTGTGCAAAGGAGCCTCCCACTTTTGTGGAAAATAAACACTTTAATTTAACCCATAGAGATCAGTGAGTGCTCGAGTGATTTTTAAATTAGGAATTCCGTTTCAAAACTCTGTGTGCACATTGTGGCAACATTCGAATTTTCTGTTCGGAATAAAAGCTTAACTCTAGAAACCGTTGAACAAAGTACGAACTTAACTTTTAAAGGACTTCTCAACTTTCCAATATCTTATAGTTGACTTTTAATCCCAGCATATTGCAAAGCTTAAATGTTTCGACCTAGTTACTTTGCTTTTTTTAAATGCCTATAAGAATTATATAAGTTTTACATATATTAAACTGCTTTTCCAAATTCAAATATAACTCTTATGCAAATAAAAACAAGCACCTAGGTAAAAAGCATACGAGTAGTTCACTGGCATCTTCAGATTATTTCATAATTCTAAGTAGCTTGTATCATTATTGTATCAGTACTTTAAAAAAATAAGCAAAAAGTACTTTCTGTCAATTTCGTCATTACATTTCCATGGAATTAATGAAAAATGATCCCAGAGTCGTATCTGTTCATTAAATAATCAAGCAGACAGTTGTTTTAACTTAAAAATAAAACGTAAAAGCTTAATATCAAGTATGGCCCCCCTCTTGCTATAATGACAGCTTCTATTCGTCCGGGCATGCTGTAAATGCAATTCTTATTTGTTTCTTGTGGAATACGCTCTCACTGCCCAGCAATTACATTCCTTAGCTCCCTGATGTTTTGCGGAGCGGGCTGCATCGAACTTACTCTTTGTTTAAGAACATGCCGAATGTGCTCTATGGAATTGAAGTCGGGACTTCGAGCTGGCCAATCCAAACGATGAATCCCTCTTGAATATAAGCTTCCACATCGCCAGAACGGTGATTAACTGTTCATGACCAAATTTTCTCCAAGAACCGTTATTCCGGGCTGTACATAATAAATTAGGACTTCAGATATGTACCGGTGTGCATTCAAAGTGCCATTCTCTTTGACGACTAACTTCGTACGGTCCAATACATTAATCGCTGCCCAAAACATAACTGAGCCTCCACCATAAGGGGATATTACTTCAAAACAAACTTCAGCGATACGTTCCCCTTGCCGCAGTACTCGCCAACGTCAGCCCTCGTCATATACTGATATTCTGGCTAGATCCGAGAATAATACTCTACCCCAGCTCACGAGCGAAGCTCAGTCTAGCAACTCTGCGCTGGCAGAGTAATGGAGGGCCACGGGCAGGACGCTGACTGCATATATTGGCAGCTAGAAGCCTCCTCCTGATAGTCCATGTCCATGCAAGACAGGTTCTCAAACCTCTAACTTCCTCTAGAGTATTTTTGAGATAAGAAGATTTGCGTTTTCTCAATGCCAGGTTCACCAGGAAGCGGTCATCTCGAGATTGTGTGCATTGTTTTCTTCCTGACCCAGGCCGTCTTCTGACGGAACCTTCATTAATGAAGGTAAATAATAAAGTAATAAGAAGGTAAAAGGTATATATATATATATATATATATATATATATATATATTTCAGAGACCGCTAAATAATGTTATCAATATTCAAATTCAAATATTTTTATTCAAAATAGGATGTAACATCACTGATTGAAAGTCAAAAACTACCACCCATTCCAAAATGAATGCCTTTGATACTTCAGCAAGTTTGAATTTTATTTTTTTAATACTTATGTATTTTTGATAATTGGTTGATGTATTCGTTTAGTAGTTAAATATTAGAATTTTAGATGGCAATTCTGTCGCATAACGTCGTGTGCAGTAAACGCAGTTTTTTTTAAATCCAAGATGGCCGCCGCGAAAAATTATGATTTCAACAATATGGGTATCGTATCCGAGGTTATCGAGGGTGCAGAGAACAATTAGATAGGTCTTTCTAAATCAAATTTTGAGATTTTTTAATTAGGTTGGTAACAAAATGTGTTTTGTACATATTGTGAGTGAAAAGTCGAAACGTAAATAAAAGATATAAATATAGAAAATATTTAGGGAATGAAGAATTAATTTAGCATGTGGGATATTGTTAGACAGGCCTTTTATAAGATAATTTAAGTTTATGAATGAATTCTAATTTTGACGATGTAAATGACACCCATGAAGAAAATTTTGTAGATTTCATAGGCGCCATCATGGATTTCGATTTAGGCCCGCTATTCGTTATTGTTGACCCTAAAATCCATGAAAATGACACCCATGAAGAGAAGTTGGTAAGTTTCATAGGCTGTTATGTAAAAGGCATTAATTATTTTCACAAAATTGATTCCTTTAGAATTCTTTTTGATATCATTTCTAATAACTACTAGATACTACTACCGCTTCGGAAACAAATGGCGCTCTGAGAGAGAAGAAGCGGTGCAAGAAACTCTCCCAGCATTCTTTTTTGCGCTCCTTTCAATAAAAATATAGAATATTGTACAGTCATTTGTATCGCTATAAAATAATCACAATCTAGTCCCAGGCTGTCCGATCATTTAGATATTCAGCAGTGGAGTAATAGGATTTATGACAGAGCCATTTTTTTATAAAACATTTAAATTTATTTATTTATATGTGTAAAGAACATCATTGGGTTTTATAGCTGATTTATTGATGTCTTATGGATATATTTTATTTTGTTTAAAAGGTCAAAGTTATGACTTATCTAGTATTTATTCAAACCTATTGTTATTTTACTTATAAGAAAAAAAAACCCCATATAAAAAAAAAGCCCGCTGTTTTTTTGTTTCATCGAAAAAATATGTTTACAAAGTAATATTGTAAACTTATTATTTAATAGCCGGAGGGTGGAAACTCCATTCCCAACCTGTGGTATCAGTAAAAAAGTCATTTATGCTCGTTCTGCGCCACCCGATAGTAACCTTCACCACACAAACGTTTTTTAACAATTTTTTTGAATAACGTAATACTTTTGTTTTGAACATTTTCTGGGATCTTGTTGTAAAAGCATATACATCGCCCCACAAAAGTCTTACTAACTCGACTTAGCCGAGCAGAAGGCATTATAAGTTTATGTCTGTTCCTGGTGTTAATTTTATGGTTATGACAGTTTCTAGCAAATTCACTTATGTGCCTATGAACATACATTACATTATCAAGAATATATTGGGAAGATGTTCAGTCAAGATGTTAATTTCTTTGAATTTTGCTCTCAATGATTCTTTAGGACCTAGGTTAAATAGCGCGAATAGCCCTCTTCTGCAGCACAAATATTGTATTAATATCGACAGGGTTGCCCCATAACAATATACCATAGGACATAATACTATGAAAATAACTAAAGTATACTAGTCGCGCCGTATCTATGTCAGTTAAGGACGCGTTTACGAATCCGACAAAAATAAGATATTTTTCGGTAGAGTTTGCGAGGAAATTAAACTAAGTCTAACAAAACTAAAAATTGCCACAAATAGATTACTTCTTTATCTCCAATTAGCGGGAAATGTTTGCTTTGAAATTTTGATATTTTATGTCGTAAAAACGATTATCCGTTACCTCTTCACACAAAATTGACGAAATGGGGCTTCATTCAGGATCAGTTTTCTGCTACCACTTACACAATTTTGGCTCTTAAAAATTATGTAAGGAAAGCAGATATAATATTTTCAAAATCACGGGAAATGAATTAATGAATATCTAATAAATAATCTCAGAAAAAAATAAAAATGAATAGTCTAAAATTCATATATATTTCTGATAAGCATGAGCTTTAAAGTGTGGTATTAAGGGTTATTTTATTTTGTCACTCCGTACGCATTGCACAGAAAGATCTATCGAAATAACCTCAGTCCGCGCTCGGCCGCCGTCGTGGGTAGACCCTGTGTCGGTTGTAAGCCGCAGCTCGTACTCGGAAAGATCGCTGTACGAACATGAATATTTTTTATTAGCTATACAATACTGTCATTGATACTTTACATATTTTGTACGCAGTCAGATTTTCAATAAATTATGTTTCTGTATTTTTTTGAAGAATTAGTGATTTATAAGTTCATCTCTAAATATAAGGTCTAATCGAAATCCAAGATGGCGCTTATAAAATTAGCAACTTTTCTTCATGGGTGTCATTTTCATGGTTTTCGGGGTCAACAATAACGAATATCGAGTCTAAATCGAAATCCAAGATGGCGCCTATGAAATTTATCAACTTCTCTTCATGGGTGTCATTTTCATGGTTTTCGGGGTCAATAATAACGAATATCGGGTCAAAATCGAAATCCAAGATGGCGCCGATGAAATTTACTAACATCTCTTCATGGGTGTCATTTTCATGGTTTTCGGGGTCAACAATAACGAATATCGGGTCAAAATCGAAATCCAAGATGGCGCCGATGAAATTTACCAACTTCTCTTCATGGGTGTCATTTTCATGGATTTTAGGGTCAACAATAACGAATAGCGGGCCTAAATCGAAATCCATGATGGCGCCTATGAAATCTACAAAATTTTCTTCATGGGTGTCATTTACATCGTCAAAATTAGAATTCATTCATAAACTTAAATTATCTTATAAAAGGCCTGTCTAACAATATCCCACATGCTAAATTAATTCTTCATTCCCTAAATATTTTCTATATTTATATCTTTTATTTACGTTTCGACTTTTCACTCACAATATGTACAAAACACATTTTGTTACCAACCTAATTAAAAAATCTCAAAATTTGATTTTGAAAGACCTATCTAATTGTTCTCTGCACCCTCGATAACCTCGGATACGATACCCATATTGTTGAAATCATAATTTTTCGCGGCGGCCATCTTGGATTTAAAAAAAACTGCGTTTACTGCACACGACGTTATGCGACAGAATTGCCATCTAAAATTCTAATATTTAACTACTAAACGAATACATCAACCAATTATCAAAAATACATAGGTATTAAAAAAATAAAATTCAAACTTGCTGAAGTATCAAATTCATTTGATTCCCGCAATTAACTTTAAGTGTGTGTATGTGTTTGAGCGGTGTCAGTGTAGTAGTGCGATTCGATGCCTCTCTGTTTTGAGAACGCGTCCTTAATTGTCTAAGCTTTTTAACCGCGTATGCTGCAGAACTAAGTCTGTTCGCCAATCCTTCAATATGGGGCCCCATTGTAATTCGGAATCTAGGGTTATGCCAAGAAATATAGCAGATTCCACCGTTTCTATCACCTCTCCGTTTAACAAAACACTTGCATCTACATTTTTGACATTTGGTACGGTAAATTTAATGTATTTAGGTTTCTTACTATTTAACAATAGGTATTAGCTAAACCAGTATACGATGTCAGATAGAATATCGTTCACTTCGTCATGCATAGATTGATTTCTTTTGTCGCAAACAATACTACCTTATGATTTTTATCTATAAGAAATAATAATATAATATAAGAAATAGGAAAATCCGTCACTAATTATCTAAAAATTAACTGCAATTTTTTGTATAAGTCCGACGATGTCTTAAATTTAAATTTGAAATAAACTTCTTTATGCATCACATCACTTCGTAAATGTGCCAGGAATATTCTCAAATTATTAAAACCTCTTTTGGTATTGTGTTTTTTTTGCAAATGGGTTGTTTATTCGAAAATGTATGCCTCCGAACTGAGAAAAATTGGGGTTATTTCGTTACAACTTAATTTCTAATTTAAAAAGCATGAGGATCGTCTAGTAAATAAACGTATTTCAACTATCTGACAAATAGTTTCGAACATCAATCTCATGCAAAAAATATATAGGGTCAAAATTGTTACGGCGGCGGTTCAAAGCCGCCGCGTGTTAATAGAATATATAATAAGAAAAAAAAAGAAAGAAAATTATTTTATTTGATCACACAGTTTACAAAGAATAAAATAAAATACAATAGTAAAAAAAAAACAGTATGAGTTAATACGTATTAGGTACGTATAACTATTTTATAAAATAAATTTTGCGGATAATTACTATATTAATTACTTATACTGAATATTGTAGATAATGATTGGTTCACGTGTAATGGAATACGGCGAGAGAAACCAAACGAACGAAAGAGAAAAAGTGTGCGTGTGTAACATAGACTAATAATATATTAGCGAATAGAAAACCTGACAACCCGGAAATGTGAAACCGATTTTAATAGTGATAACCGTCACTTCTGGGATTATTTATACAAATTAAATTTGGAACAAAAATTTATGAACAATGCGGGACGGGAACTCGCGCCTCTCTCGGGTTCTGTCCGAGCACTCTTAGCAACTGAGGCAACCGTTCAGACGGGTTTAAGTCCGTTCATAAGTTTTGGTTACAATTTTAAATTTTATAGTGGTATAATATTCGAAGTTTTAGTTAATCGGTTACAGTAACATTGAACGGAGATACAGCAAGTAGAAAAGGAAAGCGAATTCTTCTTTCTGTTCTATTCTCTTGCAACTTTATTTGTCTATACGCTGGTGTATGTCTTTGATGATGTTCACCGAAGGGAGTAAAAGAGGGGTGATATCTCTTTCGTGCTTTCGTTCGCCGTTGGTTTCCGCATATTTTTTTCTTGTTTTTTATGAAAATAAGAGACGAAACGAGCAGAACGTTCAGCTGGTGGTAATTGATAAGCCCTACCCATTACAATGCAGTGCCGCTTAGGATTCTTGAAAAATCCTCGTCACCTTGAGACATAAGATGTTAAGTCACATTTGCCTAGTAATTTCACTAGCTACGGCGCCCTTCAGATCGAAACACAGTAATGTTCACACATTACTGCTTCACGGCAGAAATAGGCGCAATTGTGGTACCCATAAAATAGCCGGCTTCCAGTGCAAAGGAACCTCCCACTTTTATACAATACAAATAATGGTAGAAGACATAATAAAAAATATTTTGTATATAATAACTATGTAGTTTTATTCATGTTATAAGTAGTTACTACTATAAAATATATGAAACATACCTCCTTCTCTCGTATCTTCAAATATTGGTATCGAATACGGTCCTGTATCAGCACCGTTGAACGCAGCAACGGAGACTGCATATCTGGATAAATCAAAAATAATGTAAAAAGTTTCTGGCAATATCCGCAAAATAGTCGACCGAAACATTGGGAAGGCCACGGAATTGGATACACATAACCTTGTTTAGTTAAAATCCCAAAAGACTCAAGTTTGTGCATTATAACCCTGATTTAATAAAATATTGACTTACTTTTACACAAATTATCTTGCCCCAAGTTAGGCGTTACCTGTACTATAAGTGGAAGATAGGTTTAATACAAAATACTAATAATTATAAATATAATGTATTAAGAAATTATACGTCTAGATAGAACCACTTGCTGCTAGACAACCGGCGAAAAATTGCTCAAAATAGAGGTTGACTGTCAACCTCAATTTTTTTCGTTGTTTTCACAGCTGAAACACTCTATCTAGAAGTACAAAGAAACACAAATAATATAATAAAATCGCACCATACTCTTCAACAACAATCCCATAGTGCCTCGCCTTGTACAGGAATTACTAGTACTCACATTTCCGACCGAAATTTCTCGGTCACATTGAAGGCAATCATAAATTTGTTTCCAAGAAACTGAGAGCTACTTATCACAACTAATGCTGAGTACTAACTGTGCGAACTAAATAACTTTGGGCCCTAACAGGTCAAATTGGCTTAGCGAATTTATATCAGCACTTATACATAATCAATTCTAGAGAGTTCCGCATCAAATATTCATTGAGCCGAATACATTTGCATGGAACGTTTGAAGCCTTTCAAAGGTCGCTCAGTGAACAGAGAAAATATTAAAGAGAGCTCGAGAGACTGATTTTATTGGTGTTTGTTAAACATTTTAATATTGTTATTGTCAAGAATATTGTTTGACTATATATTATTTATATGAATATAGGACATTTTATCAAAATAATAAGTGGTTAAGTGGAATAAAGCGAGACTTATTTTTTTCCAATTATAGTGGATTAAAAATCGTTAATTATTTGAAAATGTTTTATTGAAACAAGTGAAATCTTGCAACTTAATTCAAACCTAACTGATTTGGCTGACATTGACGTACAATAAACAACTAGACTTACACAGTTGTGTTTCGACCGCGCTTTGAATATGAATGCCACGCAATGACAAAGTGTTTAGTGAAAACCTATCCAAATAACAGCATATACAAACTTAAAAAAGATCGTTTGTCGTATTTCGGGTAAGTGCCCCTTTAAAATAAAAAAATTGTGTTACTAACTTGACATTTTTATCATTTTGCTAAATAATTACATTTCAACTGTTCTTGGCTCATGTTCGCGTCCGATCTTCTAATGAGGGTATACAATGGACTTTGAACATTACTGCCTCAATATAAGGTGTAATTTTGAATGAATGTTTTAATGTTATCTGCATAAGTTAGTGTATACGTATATACAACACCGCTTGGACTTTTTTTGTCGACCATTTTAATAGGCGATTGGGAGTCTAATTGTTTATTGCAGTTCAATAATTGACCATTTTACTGTGTTATTAGTGACTCTATTCTATATAATATATGAATGACTCCTATAAATGGCGGAATAGTTATTTTTATACACCGTGTTGATATGGGTCTCGAATAAAAGGGTTAAAAGAATGCGAAAAATCTTGATGGAAAAATGTTATAAATAGTTTATTTTACAAGAAAAAGCGAGGCTTTATATTTAAATAGCATATATTTTCGTACTTCTACCTAAATTACAATACAATTTGTTATTTTTAATTGATTTCGCTTACTTCTGTGATTAAATGTAGAAATTTAATTATACTAAAATAATTGGACCATAAATTCAGGATATGATGCCACTGTGGCATACTGTAGTAAGTCTTATAAAATTTGTATTTGATACAGTTTTTAGAATTTTACGCTTCAAATGAGTAAAAGGCATTTATTTTTCCTAAAATTGATTCCTTTAGAATTCTTTTCGATATCATTTTTAATATACTAGATACTACTACCGCTTCGGAAGCAAATGGCGCTCTGAGAGACGAGAAGCGGCGCAAGAAACTCTCCCAGCATTCTTTTTTTGCGCTCTTTTTAATGAAATATATAATGTTGTGCTGTCATTGCTATTGATATAAAATAATCATAATCTAGTCCCAGGCTGTCGGATCACTTAGATATGCAGCTGTGGAGTAGTAGGATTTACGACAAAGCAACATTTTAATTTATGTATAGAGTATGCCTGATTAGTGGCTGGGACTTTATTATAAAAGTGTATAAATTTACCCTTAAAGCTATTATGTATCTTATTAAGCCCACTAGAATTAGTTACAAGCAATCCCTTATTATACGTTTTATATTAGCTCTACCTGTATGTTTGTAACCGACTTCTTTGGGCGCGATTTTGACCCACTTTAAACGGCTAGATTTCGTTCAAACTTTGTAGATTTATCGAGGACCGATGACATTACACTAATTTGATAAAATTATTCAATTTTTCAATTTGCAAAATATGATTTTTGTTAATTTATATAATTTTCATCTATAGTCGATAAGGCAGGAATTGATGTTAAAGTACTTAATAATAGTTTTAAAAATACGCTTTTATAGAAAATTTTACTAAAAAATGAAAAATAAATAATATTTAAAAAAAACTAAAAAGCACGCTTTATATAAAATTCAACTAAAAAATAGGAAATAAATTTAAATTGAAAAAAAGTGTAAAAAAATATATTTTATTGTAAAAAAAGCGTGGGGTGCTTTTTAAGATATTATTAAAATAATAATTCTTCTACACCCCACCCTTTTTTTTACAATAAAATATATATTTTTTAAACTATTTTCAATTTCAATTTATTTTCTATTTTTTAGTTGAATTTTATATAAAGCGTGCTTTTTAGTTTTTTTTAACTATTATTTTTCTAGTATTAAATTAATGAAAATCACTATTAAGAGCAAAAAGGTGACGATTTTTGTGAACGTATATTAAATTTTCATAAATGTACTGACAATGACCAGTCATAATATTTATTTCTTTAAATTTTTCTTTGAGAGACTACCAAGCTACTACTAAATAAATATTTACTAAAGAATAATCCATTACTAAATAATCACAAAAAGATAGTTTACCAAATTTAAAAGGGTCTCGAATAAGTTTTTTTTTTTTTGCTTCTCCTGAACATTTTTCAAAATGGTGCATACTAGGTTTTGGCCTTGGACTGCAGACAGCTCGAGAAACATACTAAGATTTATGGATCCGGACGGTTGGCGTAAGGCTGGGGACCGAGCCAACGGTCCTTAGGAATGGAGCAGAGCCAGGTTAGCACAAAATCGCCATAGTTTTAATTTAGAATTAGAAGCATATTTGATTTATTACAAACTGAATACAATTTTCTTTACAAAAATAACAAAAATATGTCATGTTAAATAGTATTGGTAAACAGTCAATAATTTTTCATTAAAGTGTACTTGGTGATTTTTGTCGCAATGTCTATTAAAGATAGCAATGTAAATAAAAAATTGTTTTTCTTCTTATATTCTGTAGACATATAACTGGACGTAATTCCAGAAAAACGTTCCAAACCACAATCCATGGACGAGTAAAAAAAGAAGGACTCCGCACCGTGACATTAGCAAGTGAAGCACCGTTATGGTAGTGTGTGTGCGGTTACGGGGGATACTAGTGACACAATTTTTTCTCCCTTAAATATTCATATATGGCCACTAATACTTATATAGTATCGTTTTTACACTTTTTCACAACGGACGACGGCATTTTTAAAATATTGTATTGAGACGCAAACTGATCTATCACAGACGATGACAATTCTGGCCGCCTATCGGCCTGTAGTAGTGTAAGTGTGTGCGTGGGGCTATGTATTGACACGTTAATCGGCTTGTTTTGGTGCTACACTGGTATGTAAGGTGACACGGATACCTTATTTTTTTACTAGTCCGTGCCACAATCATGCTGAAATTGAGTTAAGAACAAAAACCTGGTCACGTGATTCATATTAACGGACTGACAAAAAATGGCAGCCCTATTGTCACTCTTTATATGACATCATGACTTAGCAGCCCATTCCACATATATGGAATACACTAATATTGATTAAACTTTAAACAAGAATCCCTTAAAATCTGATGGATGTAGCTTGGAAGGTTTTTCAGGAACACAGTCCAGTTATTTTATGTATAATAATATTATATATTATATTATAATATTATTTGTAAAATTAAAAGCTTTATATAAACTGTTATGAAATGGTTACAATTATGCGCTATTTTGGCGATTTCTCGGGATAGCGACATTAATGAATAAAATACTGCATCATGCATTGATTTTAGTATACAAATTTAAATTGTTAACTAATAAAGCTTGGTTAACAGGTTAAATGTAAATCATATAGCTTACCTGACTCCTTTCAGAAGGCTGGTAATTATTGTGTCTTGCTTTGAAAACACTGAAGTCGTTTTCATAATTTTGTCATTCACATCTTCAGAACCTGTTTAACGACAATACATGGTTCACTAAGGGTAAGATATAAGCTATATCTACGAGGGTTCAATTGATCACGAGGTGAATTGGAAGGCCTCAATACACTGAATAGGGGACTTATAATTTCTCGCAAGTGCTTTGTAATAGTTACGGTACGCCAACGAGGAAAATAACGAAAAAATATTATAATTTTAGAAAATAAATTGCAAATTCCACCATCATATGTACCATGTATGGCGTTCCTTCACAGTGCACTCTTCAAGGAACTCTTCCAGGTACAACCAAGCTGTGGAATGCGCTGAAATCCTTGTGCGGTGTTTCCGGGACGGTACGACTTTGGTAAGATCGCCAACGGTCCTGTGAATTCACTGGTGTTGCAAGAGAATGTGGTGGCAACATCTGGTGACCCGTACGCTCATTTGTTCTCCTCTTCCATGCATAAAATAGCAATTTATTAACTTAGCGGCTCTGTGAACGGCTGGGTCACTTGGCGTTGCGTAGAGACGTCGCTTCATTGTGTGTCTTCTACCGCATTTATCACGTGGAGTGTTACGAAGAGCTGTTTAACCTGATTCCTGCCGCCGAATTCCACCTTCGCATGACACGCCACAAGTTAGGATATCATTCCCACTATCTGGATGTGTGGCGGTCCACCACAGTGCGGTTTTCAAGGAGTTTTCTTCCACGTACTACAAAGCTGTGGAATGAGCTTCCTTGTGCGGTGTTTCCGGGACGATACGATATGGGTACCTTCAAAAAATAAGGGGAAAACCTTCCTTAAAGGTCGGCAAAGCTCCTGTGATTCCTCTGGTGTTGCAAGAGAATGGGCGGCGGTGATCACTTAACACCAGGTGTCCCGTACGCTCGTTTGTCCTCCTATTCCATAAAAAAGAACTGAGCACTTAAAACTATATGAAGAGAACGTATAGAATTATATTAATTGTAACTGGTCTGTTTCTATCGAAGTAATCAAAAGCCAAATAAATAACACAATCGAAGTGAATTTGAAATAGAAAGTAGGAAAACAGATATAAACAAACCTTTAACACTCGTCAACTGGGGTACAGCTCGAATCTTGTATCCTAATATCATGCCGTTGTGTGAATCCGAAGGTGGTGGTAGCCATCTTACCCGAAGTTCCCCTGGCGATTCCGTCTGCTCTACTTGGACGCCCAGTGGAGGGGACACTGGGGCTACATTAAAAAATCGTTAATATAATACAAATAATAATAATTAACACGCGCGACTTAATTGTGGACTAGAATGCGAAAAGATTTATTATCATAAGCACAGAGTAGCCGGCATCCTGTGCAGAGGATAGATATCCACTCTACGTGGCTAATTCACCTGATTATTTCAACAATTAAGTTATAGCAAAAATATTAACTTCAAGAAGAAGGATCTAATCCGTTTACATAACTTTCTAGTAACTTTCCGAATGCGAAAATGAAATTTCCAAGATATATTGTGAGACAAATCCCAAAGCGAATTCTGAGTGAACTATCTTGACATTGATAAATTAAGGAAAACTCTGAGACGATATTCTGTGCGTTAGAAACGTGCTCTCATTGTTGTTTACAAGTGTGAGTTTTGTAAGTAAAACTAGTTTTTAATATTAAGTAGCAATTCTGTACGTGGTTTTCTGAGAAAATCGTAACAAATGTACTGATCCATTTTCTATTTTTGTTGTTACAATTATTTCACCACACATTTTCAAATCTGTCAAGATGAAACATGTTCATACCGACAAAAAGCTGTGACAATGTGTGAGAGTATTTTTCTTGTAAATAAAGAACTTTGAATTAATGTCGCTGATTATGTGACAAAATGAGTATCAAAAAGATCTCTTAAATCAGGTAGATATTGGATATCAGAAACAGGGGGGTTGCTCCCGCCGTATTTGTTGTATCAATTATACTGGGCCCCCGGGCCACGTATGGTATTAGGGCCCGATGTGCATAATAAAAACTTCCCAAATTTTTTTATTTCAGAAATGACAAAAGTCAACAAAAGGTAAAACAAACTAAAGTCTAATTAAAAAACTAAGCTTAAGCATGTCTACAACACAATATTTGTGTTCGAAAATGACTGCATTACAATGTAACGCTATCCGTTCCCAATATTCAGTCTATCTCTTACTTGAGATAAAAATCGTAACTATCGTTGACTTTTCTGTCCCAATAAACTTATCGTCGGTAACTCACCTTATCCGTGCACGCTGTCTGTCAATGGGACGACGTATAGCTTACCAGCGATATAAAGTTTGTATGGAAATTGCAATTCACGCGTCCCAATATAAGGCGATAAGAATGACTTATCAGGTATATTGGGACAGCTTCACATTATTGACAGCTAATTACTGACAGTAGGAGGTAGTAATTTATATCTATCTGTTGATAGTATATTGGGAACGATCGTTAGGCGCAGTCACTTACATCCAACTACAGAATAGGCTTATTCCATTAATCTCAGTTAATGTTCTAAGTGATAAATGTTAAATTTTATTCTACAAAAAATAGCTAATGATTCCTGATACATTTGAATATCGAAACTCTCACCTTCTTCATTGGTTGTAAATCTAACTGGAGTACAATAGTTGCTGACATCAGCCTGATTTCCCCCGGCCACCCTGGCAGTGTAACCAGTAGCCGGTTGTAAATCTTCTATATCAAAGCTTTGTCGAATATCGTCCAACCTACGATAAAATCAATCGAATACATTTATTTTTAAAGGAATTAGGACTGTAACCTGATGGTTAGTAATAATCGCAATCGATGTTTTCTTGCAATACCAGAAGAAAAAATCAATCATGTTATGACCGTTGCTGGCCTTTTAGAAAGAATTTATAAAAAAAACTTTAGACGTTTTAGATGTTTTAATGTCAAATTGCTAACCTAATGTAGTGGGAACTAGAAGGAAGATCTATTATAGAGATCCAGTTAATTTTAAATCCATATTTTTAAATAATTTGGATAAACAATCGTAAAAGCATGTCGCATCGTATAACTATTAATTACTCAAAATTATACCTTTTTCTATTGACCAAGTTTACATTTAACTTTCGATAATATTCGCTTGAAAAATATAATGTACGATTTGGAAATATTAAAATTTTACCTCGTAACATTAAATATCCTAGCCGTAGTCCAGGAGGGCCGGAGAGTATTTGTAATTTGGACTGTGTAGTAATGAGCGAGCGATCGAGTTGAGTCGCGCCAGGACAGTTTCACTGAACGACTCTTTACTGCATCCACTGATAAATCACTTGGCGGTAGCGGAGGTTCTAGATGGTTTAAGATTTAATGAATATACACACTTTTAATATTAAACGAGACAACACAAGATTGTCGTTGAAAAATATAAAAAAATATACAACATTTAAAGAGGTGGATTATTTCATTCGATCTTTAAAAAAATAATCATTAGGACTTATAAGCGACAGATAAAGAAAATTTTAAATGAAATAAATCTGCTTAAGTAAAATAGGTGTAGGTGACTGATGTCTCCGTAGACATCAGTCACCGTATTTATATTAAGTGCCCAATATTCTGTCAACGGCAAATACAAGATACATTTTGATAATATACTTTTGATATTAATTGAGTTTCATTTCATCTCATTGAATACCTAAAATTGTAAGATGCACGCTATATACATCAGCACCGTAGGGGTTTCCAGCTTTGCACTGATATAGAGCACCATCGCTCGGTTCCGTTTGTAGAAGTTCCAAAATACCCGTCATACCATCTTCAGTTTTTACTTCTGATATCTTGACCCTGAAATATTTTTACTTATGAACCAAAACATTTATAATTCAGTTTCAAATATTTAGGTAGTTCAAATTTCATCATATTGTATTCGTACAAACAATCAGATTTAATTCAAGACACATTCATGTAATTTCACTCACGCCACTTTTATTCCTCTCTACTACACTTTTATTGTACCCCTAACCTAGGCAACTAACACTAAAAGGAGACAATTTTTTATCCCATGTCTAGTGGTTATTATTATACCACTTCTTTTGGGGTTTTGTATAGTGATTATATTCCGCTTAGAAATACAATCATTTTCTTAGGATTAAATGAGATTAGAGTTGCAAATAAATGCAGCTGAAATATTGACTTTTAAAATAATAAAAAGTATTGATTTGCACTAAGAATTTTGTAATAAGATGTCAGAAGGCCAGGATTGCCAACTTTCAAGAAAAAATAAACAAATCAAATGTATTTGCTATTTTATTATGTGTATTATTAAACAGACAGAAAATTTTCATGGAATCAATATCTTTTAAATGGGAATCAAATGTTTTGATAAATATTTTTTCTAGCAAATTATTGCGAGATCTAGCTTAAGTTGCAATGTTTCTCAGTGATTAGGTTAGGAAACGTAAAACTTTTGCAGATCGCATGCAGAAGTACGTAATTTCTCTATTCAAAGAAAAAATTTCCTTTTTAATATAGTTTAATACTTCGAGTACAGGCAGAAAAAACAGAATAAGGCTGAAACGTTCTACATCAATCATTTTGAGAGATATTATATTGTTCGAGGTTCTTATTTTTAATAGATTAGAGCGTTTTTCAATTTTATTTATTTCGAGACACCTAACAGGTTGGAAAATTCTAGCGACGCCCTTCTCAGTCAGATATATAATAACATTTATTTTAATTAATAACACAAGAATATTCAGAGCTGGCAAGGAAAGTACTAACATTAATAGTACCATTCGCCACTTCATACTGTGTAAACGGACATTATCTACAATGGCAGAAAATAACTAAAAACAAAAATCAATTAGAAAATGATTGATTTATGATGAAAAATAGCATCATGATATGAGAATTTTTTGGAAATTAAACAACAATTGTGTTTTTATTGTAGTCTACCTTGCCTTTTTGCTTCTGCGGGTGACCCCCCAAGTAAGGCTTGAAAAACGGCCAGCCACAGATTGATAAACACTGCATTAGAGCAAATTTACTTCTTAAAATGCTTATCTTCTTATACTTATCCTAAAATAAGTCCAAGTAATATTTAATTTAATTTATATTTACAAATAACACACCTCTGGGTTAGTGGGTTAATTGGTTTGCCATTGCGTGTCCACATCATTCGTATAGGATCGTCCCCTTTTGCTTGACATTCTAAAACCACCTCCTGGCCTAATTTGGCTGTTAAATTTCGTGATGACGTATCGAATGAAACGGGTTCTAAAAAAACGAATAGAATATTGAATAATATTAGTTTTATACATATATTTTCGTGACTTGAGAGAAAACCTGTATCTTCCATTCATGTATTAATGTTCTTTACACCTTGAAGGTGCTAAGTCAAATCGGCTTTGAAACACCTACGGCTCTAAAACTAATTGAGTTTTTCCGAAGTCGTTTGGTGGGCTGAAGCTTATCTCGCGATCAAAGCGATGTTTATAAATACGGATTCCGACTTAAATTGCTAGATAAGTCTAAGCAAAGTCTTTTCTCAGCTTTTAGTTCAAGACGATTGATAAGATAGCGTTGAAACTTACGATGTAAAAACGACTATACAAAGCTGAAACTAACATTTTTTATCTCAAACAGTAAAATTGCGTTTCTTGTCAGTTAACATAACAGCTAATGCTAACTTTAGCCCCAATAAGAAGAACTTTTCTCGATCCCTAATCAAGATGTTAACTTAATTCGGACCAGGAACAGAATATACAAACTAGTTATGCCTACTCTCGACTAAATCGTGTTAGATTTATTTTGTTGCTCGAAATACAACAGAATCCTTTTGATTCATTTACTATAATTAATAAATAAACCTTTTCACCTCTCCAGCACGAAAAGGGATCTATTGATACGTGAAAACTCGCAGCAAAAAGCAAGTTAAATTTCGAACCCCACGTGACCATACATCCGGGAATTACTCCGCTTTAAAAAAATAAACAATGCGATCCGGTGCGTTCCGAAAGTCATTTTAGACTAGCGTATTATCTCATTGTCACAAAAATTTATATATTACTTATTGAAATTTAGATTTATAAATTTTACTATGGCCTTTTAAAGACTTTATATTTAAAATAAATACTAGTAAACATTGTTAAATATTATCTTAATTGTTTCTCTTACTATAACACTTTTCCCGCTAGTCGAGGTGAAAAGTTGTATGTTTCACACGAGAGCAAATTTTTTAACTTTGCTCACTTGTTGAACAAATAACTATTTCTTATTAAATACTATAACATGTTTTTAGGAACTCTGTTTATTCCTAAATCAGACAATATTTTTATGCCTATAACTCGGCTAAATCAAGTGAGTAAGGCATTTGTGAGGCGATTTAAGCTTAACAAGATCCTAGAAAATATACAAAGCACATGTGTTGCAATGTTGATATATTAAGGAAATTTGTAATAAAAATATTTGAATTTTATTTTCAGTTTGATTTAGAATTATATTCAGAATAAAATCGCAAGAATAATACTGTGCTTGAAAACGTAACGTTGAAATTAAATGTAGAAACATATTTCTTTAAGGCACTATAACTTCTTTAGTATCAACATTATTTAGTTGGTAAATGTACATTCCTATATTTGTCATTTTCTGATTTTTTGTTCAGGTAAAATACTTACGAATTTGACGATTGGTCGTCCAAATTTAAAAAAGGTTACTAACAAACTCATATACGAGTAGTACTCTTGCAGGAACCCTTGAAACATTAAATTCAAGACGCGCCATACATCAAAATATAATATTACTAGCTACTATTATGTGTGTTCATGTAATATTATGTTCACCTTAAACATATCCAGACATAACTAAACATATATAGACAAAATTTCATATCAAAGTTTGAATTCTTTTTTGTTATATTACGTTATTACAGTTCAATAATACGTGTTAATACCTCGTTGCTCCCTGTTCTGCCAATAAAATAATGTCTGTCAAACTGTGCGCCAAAGCTGGATCAAAATGCACACAGTGTGTAAAATTTGATTAAAATCAGTTCAGTACTTTAAGAGTTCATCACGGACAAACAACGTGACATGAAATTTTTACATATATTTTATTTGTTTTTCATTGTAATATTATTATTTTATTATTATAAACAATACCTGACGTTAATACAATTAAAGAAACAAATAGTTAAGGATTTATCCTAACAGCGAACAAGTACGATTTAAAATACAGGACAATAACGCTGAAAGAAATTAGAAATAAGAGGACATCGTAAAAGTAACTTTAATACCTGATTGTACTAATAAATCAAAGATAAAATACTACTTACTATTAACAGAAATCCACACAGTTTTGCTAAGAGCTTCGCCCACGCCGTTCTCTACGTGACAAGTGTACAAACCAGCGTCGGATAGCGCCACGGAGTCAAATATCAGCGAGCCATTAGACAAACTTAGGACTCCGCCACCGGCTATTTCGAGAACAGGCCTCCATGTTTCCGAAACAACTACAAAATTAGATTAGAATTACACATACTCGAGTACATAATACGAGTCACCCATGCCTTCAATCATTATTAAAGACTCAATAACACTTAGCTTATTGCCAACGTTAAAACACCCAATGTCCTTATAACCATTACATCATCCAAACGAGTGTTGTAATGAAATTCAGTAGAACATTACAACATTCCTTTGGATGATGTAATGGTTACTAGGACTGGCTTTTTTAATGTTAGCAGTAAGGTGTTTCAGAATCTTTTATAGAGGATTCATTTTATGGGTGTAGATAAAGTCTTGTATGCAACTATTGATAATTATGTAATAACCACTCATGTGATACTATTATCACACTCGGCGTGATTTAATACCCCTTATTACACAACAGTTGCTTATATAACTATTTCACTACATGTGAAACTCCCGATGCGCCAAAACATTTCAATGACGCCTCATACACTAAAGTTGCATTTTACTTTTAACTTATATGAGGGAGTTTTCGCAATTTTGTTGTAAACTATTTAAAATTAATAAATTTTACCAGAATATAGAAGTCATAGATATCATCATAGAAGCAAGGCCGGCAACGCTCTTGTGATTCCTCTGGTGTTACAGGAGAGTGTGGGCGGCGGTGATCACTTAACACCAGGTGACCCGTACGCTCGTTTGTCCTCCTATTCCATAAAAAAAAAGAAGTATAATGAAATGATTAAGAACCAGAACTAGTTTGTGACAGCAAGGATGTGAAAAAAGAGTGGATCTGTATTTTGCACTGATTGCTTAGTGATGAAAAGTAAAAACAACTGCCCATGAAAATATGCAATACCAGAGGTCTTTAAGATGCATTGCGTTGGGAGCACTTACTGTTTCGGAAAATACCCATGTCATATCTAACTGGAAACGGTATAACGAAGTTCCACAGTTTCGATATACAGTTACCCTAACGATAACCCCTCAAAATATTAAACATAAATTATAAATAGTATTTTCTTTGACTACGCGAGTGTTTACACATTTGAATAAAACACTTTTTAAAGGATTAAGACACGTAAATTGTATTTTTATTATGATTTTAGCTAACCCGACGTTTCGTTACCTTTTCAGAGCACGTTTTCAGGGGGACTGCTTGGGTTAGCTAAAATAATAATAAAAATACAATTACACGCGTTTTAATCCCTTAAAAAGTGTTTCATTTAAATATTTATTTAGTTACCCTTCAAAAATTATTTGTAGCACTCTTGTAATTATTTTCCTTTAATGACATAACGTAACTTACGATCTTTTTTCAACCAATGTGTTTGGGGTTGTGGGTATCCATTGGCTCTGCAGGAAACGTGACCATTTCTGCCCAACAGTAACGATGTATTCTGTGGTTCTTCACTCCACTTTGGAGCAACTGTTAAATATATTTCGATAACTAAGTAAGTAAAACAATAATAAGTTAGCTTAGTATTCAAATGTAAAACTGTATTATGTCTTTGATATATATATGTATAGATGAAGCATTGACTTAATTTTTTTTAAATAAACATATTGGACGCAATTTCACCTGGATTAACAAGACACCGGTACAATATACATAGTACTTACCAAATATAATATATGCATTGTTTCACTAGAATTTTAACCCTACCTCTAGACTCAGAGGTCGGCTGTCCACAGACCGAAAAGGTAATTAAAAAAACTTCCAAAATAATATTTAAGGGAGCAAATGGATAACTGGCTCTCAAGCAAGAAGCAAAAGAAGGTCTAAGCGTAGTTAGCGTACGTAATGCATATAATTACGCTATTAAGAATATTATCATTCATTTAATTGTCTTTATAAATAATATAAAGATGAATTAAATTGAGTGAGTTAAAACAATCGCTGTACAAAAAGGGGCCCTAAAAGGAGAGCTAGAGAGAACAGGGGGCTTGGCAGACCATCACATCGCTGTGTGAGCAACACGGTGGTTGAGATTGGTTTAGACACACGCAAGAAGGCAATGGAAAAAAGGAAGAGGCCTATATACAATATTGGATGCAAATAATGGTGGAGAAAACTGCCATTATGCTATGCTATTCGTTTAACTAACGACTTGGTTAGTTAATTGTCGTGACACTTTAAAATCATAATAAGAGATAAAGACATAGTTTTGTTTAACAAATATCCAATCGAACCATAAAAAAATTTACAAGTATTATTCGTATATATGTTATAGAGAAAGCAGGCACAATTTATTTCTATACAGGCACAAACAAGTTTTATTTGCATGAAAACATAAAAAAGGCAACGCGAAAGCCATTTCGCGCATTTTATTACTGCGAAGGATTTAGAGATTTAAACCGGCATTAATTCGTTTTTACGTGGGTATAAAAATGTTGTATTTTACGTATAGAATTTCATGATATTTTTTGACGATTAGAAATCAAACCACGTTTAACAAAGGTTAAGACAGAAAGCTGCTTAAAATTGATTTTAATTAACAATGTTTCTTGTATTAATTAATTAATTCCCTGGCTGATTTGAAAACGGCTTAGAAAACGGAAACAAGTATCTACGATATATATATTCCGTAACCAAGAGAGCATCCAATACCTTTTATCTGACGTTTTTTTCAGTGTTCTTCCCAATCTTTACTTTTTGCATTTTATCAAATTCCATGATATTTACTTGACTTTTAAGATTTGATTTACATAAGAGTGTGGAAATAAACGCAATTTTTTATGAGTAAGTGATGTATTCAGGACTTACTAAATACTTAGTGTTAGCATCTGCCCATGATACTGAGCATACGTTCTAACTCACAATACTAGCCTGATCTCATCGGTCTGCCATGCTTATATTAGGTACGTTTGGTAAAAATGTTCACCGAATTCGCTTAAAACAGTACAAGAAAATATTTTCCAAAATGATAATAATATCACAAATTGATAAAGTGTTATAATATGGTGCTTGTTTAATTGCTTTTGGATGGTTTTACGCTTTTGCTGCCTCTTTTATTTGGTACTAGAGTAAATGATAAATTTCAGAAACCTCACTATTTGGTGCTACTAAAATACTCACCTTTAATATACAGATTGACGGTTCGATTTACTTTAGCGACATGGTTGGCCGCTACACAAGTGTATGTCCCGCAGTGGTCCAAAGACACATTCTTAATTATAAGTACACTAAACACTTCCAAACTTCTCTCAACTATCTAAAACAATATTTTTTTTATATAGATGATATTAGTTTTGTATGAGGAAAAGTAGCGAAACGAGCCTGACGTTAACTTTATGTTAAGTGATACGACCAATACAATGCAGTGCCGCTAAGAATTATTGATGGTACACAAAATTCTGAGTGTAACTGCAAATGCGCTAGTCACTTTTATGCAGTGGTTCTCTCAAGTCTCATTAATGAAGTAATTACACTAACTGCGGCGCCTTTCAAACCAAATCCTTGCACACTTCTGGTTGACGGCAGAAAATTGCAGCGCTGTTATAAAAAGAAGCCTCCGGCTGATATTTGTTTTCGAGAGAAGGAATGTATGTTGATAACTTCCTTAGACACTAATACTTACTTTTAAGCTTGAAGGTATCTTCTTCCCATCTTTCAGCCAGGAGTAATAAACAGGTGAATCTCCACTTTTCAAATTGCAGTGTATTTGTACCATTTGGCCCTCATGAAGATCTGAGGCTAGTAAAATTTCCTCTAATGATGGTGCCTCAACAACTTGCAAATCAAACGATCTTTTCGCCATTTCTCCAGATGGACTTCTAACTATACACGCATATGCTGCACCATTTTCAGCCTTACTTACTTTGTTTATATACAAAACACCATCATTATTGACTGATACATCCCTTTTTCTTAATTTTGGCTTACGCCCGTATATCTCTTTACTTAATTCAATGTTTTTCGATCGTTTGTACCTATTGCCATGTTTATCTGGAATTATTTCTTTTCCTCTGAATTCCCAAGTAATATCCCTAAAATATCAAATCAAAGCCGTAAGATCCATTTTATTGTTTTTAATATTAATGGGGGGAAAACGGGTGTCGAAAAAATCATTACAACCGTTGACTTATACCATGACCCTCATCCACTCCTACTCATCAACGTAGTGCTAAAATAATGGAAAGCGTTCTTGAGTGCACTTCATCCCTAGGAAAGTCGTTCGCTCAGATCTGTCCCATCAGTGACCTTATTTTCTACATTTTCTCTAAAGTTTTTTCTGCGAAAACTTTTGATCGAGTGTGGCACAAATCGCTTATAGTGAAGCTGCTAAATGCTAGTTTTTTTACTGATTGAAGCATCGTGATTATTTTTCGATGCTGAATAAAACCCATAAACACTGGTATCCTGCAATGCTGACTGTTATCCCCTATACTGTTTCTTCCGCATATTAATGATATTATGCAAATCAGCAGCATTTATTGCTATCCTTGCAACAGCACAAGGTATGCTTCTTACTCCGGCCGTGCCATGTCTCTCAAGCAAGCGACGAGAACCGGAACAAACATATTATGCAACAAGCATTCTACAGCCGAACGTTTTGCAAGAAATTTACCCAAAAGGTCTTAGAGATATTCAAGCGTAGAGCATAACTTAAAGGCCGGCAATACATCTATTGATTTCTGGTGTTGATGTTGGCGATTACTTTACAACTTTCCATCACATGAGCCTTTTCCCGTTTCCCCACTATTAAATTCAAATAATTGCGAAGTCCCGAAGAAGGCCGATAGGAAAGATATATTATAACAGATCAACTTACCTAATTGGATACCCGTAATAAGGACATTTTAGTACAATACTCTGACCACTCTGAGCTTTGATAGGTGGCAGTGCCCTTATATACGGCGGACCTAGAAAAAATTATAAGTATATTATCATTTCCCTGGTTTTTAGCTGGCGTCCTATCCAGCAATCGTTCTCTTTGTTGATATTCTTATATAGACAAATTTATCAAAATTTCCCGGGAGGAATGAGAAGTGACCGTATATAATATTTGTCACATGCGACAATTCATCAAGATTAACGATAAATACAATCTAATGCCCTGTCTGCACTATCAGAAATGGTAAAAGCTACTCGTTGATCGTCTGCAATCGGCAAGGTAATGGCTACGATCATCGTACAAGAAGTCCCATGATCGTATTATGATACAGTCATTTTATCAATTTAGTTGAACGAAAGTTGTGCAAAAACAATTGAAAAAGGTGAGACGGTGATGTTTGAACATTCAACATAATAGGACAAAGTACACTACTTATATAATATATTAATATAAAGTAATAGGTAATTCTAGTGCTGAACGTATGATCAGTTGTCATGTAAGTACGCGGTTGCACCAAACGAATTCGCCTTGATTGCCCGAGAAACCGTCAAGTTACCTATCGCCGCAACCCCTACACCAATTATATAAGATGATCGGCGAAAGCAAGTGCCGCCAATTGTAAAAAGAAGGCAATATATTAGGCACCTTCCAAACTAATTTGTTACTTAACTAAAATCGTAACGCGACGCAACAAAAATACTCTAAAGTCAAATAGTCAATGCCTTACACGCGTAAGTCAAAGTAAATGTAAATTAATACAAAACAAAAGTTATTGAGTACAGTAGCTGCATCATCCATACACACCGTAAATAAATAAAGGTATTTTGCGAGCATTTTATAAGTGATTATACAAACAATTATAATAACTTTTAATAATCTGAAGCAGAGTTTCTGGTAACAGGATCATCCTGCCATCACAAGTAGCGCCCGTTCATGAGCTTGACGCATGGGCCAGCCATCGCCTCCCTCGACCATATGCTAATGCCAAGTATATACACTCTACGTATACCACGCCATATTATAGACTTTTCTATATTGTCGTATCTCCATTTGCGATGTTTTTTCTCACGCACAGTGATTGTCTATACACTTATATATTGTGTATCTATGGGTGTGGCTACACTTTTTTTTTTGGAATGGACTCAATGGCTGACAGCTCACAATAGTATTTCCAGAGTGTTGGAGGTGCTATGGGTGTATTGTAAGTATAAGGTGCTCATTTACATTCAGGTAAGATTTTTAAAATTAAATATTTGAGTTGCTTTTTCAGCGTTTAATTTTTTAATAATTACACACCAAACTACCGAAATTACAATTTATGCATATTCCCGAATACTGTCCTCACGTTTTTTATAATTTTTTTCCTTAAAACGCTATTTAATAAATGGAAACTTACCATAAACATTGACTCTATCTTCGTGGCTAATGATAGAGTCACCATGCTGTGCCAGACAGCTGTATCTGCCTCCATCATCAACTCTTACATGAGAAATATTCAGCTGAGACATAACACCATCAGCACTCATCATCTGTCCCAGTGTTATCCTGAACCAAAATGTGTATTAGGCCTTAATTAAACTTATCTACAAAATATATGGTAATAGCTTTTGTGCTAACGGTACTCCCGTGCATTATTATTTACTGATATCGGTATACGCAAGGAACAGAATGGCTATTAACAGGGATTAAATTAATAGGCTTTTGCTCTAAAATAATAATAACAAGCCATGGATTGAAAACATAAAAATAGTGAATAAGAGCGCTTTCGCTTTGTACTTTTTTGTAACTGTCTAGAAATATAAAAGTACCTTAATTTATCTAAACTATTAATTTTTTCTATGGTCACTGTATAGAAGATACTTAGCCCATTAAATATATTATTTTTTATTTATTAGTAGAAACATTTTGTACAAGCCAAGCTTAGTAGTATATAAAAGTACACACATTGAGATATTCTTATATCGTAACTCAAATTTGTCTAAATAAAACAAAAACAAACTAAGTTAATTATATAGGTGATAAACCGTGAGGTGGCAGTGTGAAGTCAAAGAGGATGTAAATACTACGTAATAAGAGGCGGGGCTGCCTAAATTTAAATTTAGTTTAGTATGAAACGTGCAGTTATTTGACATTAGCTTAAAATAGTAGTAATTACAGTGTGGTGATTGGCGACGAAGTATAATCCGGCTAAGTTTGAAAGCGAACAGTTGCTTAAAACGTAGTGGATTTCTGCTATCACCTCTTTATAGGGTTCCGGGTAGCCAAATGGCAAAAAACAGAATCCGTATGGATTCGTCATATCTGTCCGTCCGTATGTCACAGCCACCTTTTTCCGAAACTATAAGAACTATACTGTTGAAACTTGTATGTCGATGTATTCTGTAAGCCGCATTAAAATTTTAACACAAAAATAGAAAAAAAGCAATAAGTTTTAGGGGATCCACATAATTAGAAATGAAACTCAAAAATGTTTTTCATCAAACCTGGGATGGATAGGTCTTCAAAAATGATATTGATGTTTCTAATATAACTTTTTTCTAAACTGCAAAGTTTCACTAAATTGGTTTGAACGAGATCTAGTAAGTAGTTTTTTTTTAATGCGTCATTAATCGTAGGTGTTTTGTATGTATTTATATTAATATATTTCATAATAAAAGCGAACTTATTCTATAATTTTGTTTTCTGTGTATACAGCCATTATACTTTAACATTATTAATTTCAACAATATTAAGTTTGAATAATAATAACATTCTAATAAAATTTGTTCTAAAACCAAACGCGATAAATCGAATGGCCATCAGGCAAATTCGGTGAATCATTATCACATCGAATTGTCAGACTCAACATTAGGAAACTCATTATTTTCCCTAAATTTGATTCGGGCTCAAGTGACGAATTTTTCATTACGAGGTTGGAGTGTATTTTTACGAAAGAATAAAAGTATATTAAAAAAGGCTTTAAATAACTAAAACCATAAACATATATAACTATAAGCTAAAGAGAAGTACGTCATTAGGCTTTTAAAAAAAATGTTAAACGAAAACATAATTCTAAGGATTGGGAGTTTGAAAAAAATAATAAAATACTTACCTCAAGCTATTTTACTCTTTTCTCAAATATAACACAACATGATTTAGATCGGGTAGATCTAAATCATGTTGTGTCATCTTCATAAAACAGTATTGTCTTGACAGTATATCAATAGATAAACACGGAAAATATAAACACGATAAGCAATAAATCACGTCGGAAAATTGTAGGCTTGATATATTTACACCATTACATTAATAATATCAAAGTATTAACTTACCTCGAATCTGTATTAGAGGATATTACAACACCGTCCCTTTCCCAAACAAATCTTGCTGGATGTAGGCCATTGACTACACATTGTAAATTTACCTACAAAAACAAACAAAACTCCCCTTAACGACCTTTCACATATAGCCCAATTTTCTGTACGCCCAATATCTGGAGAGTAATTACGATTTTAATAAGTGAAAATGGTCCGTATTGTATAAGTATAAGACATATTATTGCCTGAGTGTAAAATGGCTATTAGTTTGCGCCCAAACGCAGGAATCCTAAATTAACAATATCGATTAGGTGCTTGATCTTGTAATTAAAATATGTGCGTTAAATAATGTTTTAGGAATACATTGCACCTTTATTTATTAATGTTTTCCGTCTAAATGACATGACAATTCATTTTTGTCGAGACATCTAGCAAATTGTAACATTGAATTGAAATTAAACACAAGGTGTCCTGCAAATATATACAGGGTGGACCAAAAGTCCGTTTATAATTGGAATGATGATTTAAAAAAAACTAATTACAGTAGATCAAAATTGTTTATTGTTTTCGATAGTAAACAAAAGGGAAATTTATTTCTTAAAAATCACATCATCCATATGCAATCCTTCATTATTCTGGCATTGCTGCAATCTAGAGCGGAAATTTTCGATGACAACTTCACATGTTTCTGTTGAGATGTTTTGGATTTCTGTGCGAATACGATTCTTTAATTCGTCAAGAGTTACTGGATTGGTTGGCTGGAATGCAGGGATTTTTGATCACCATGACATAGTGTCACTCCAATAACGACAATTTTGTCTATTAACATGCCCATTTAGGTGGAAGGGTGCCTTGTTGAGAAAAAAATGTTTGTAAAACTGGTGAATCGCTCTACCATTTCGTTCGCAAACTGCAACCTTTTGCATGGTCCTGAGCCCTTAATTCCTGCACCATTTGGATTTTATAGGAATGTAGACTTAAATCTTTCTTGAGAATGCGGTTTAATACATCATTATCCTGGCACGTTAAGGACAGCAGACCGCTTTCGAGTTGATAGTCCAGGTTGGTCACGAACAGACGATTTTACTCGCTCCACGTTTTCGGGGTCCCTCGACGTTCTAGGCCGGCCAGATCGACGTAAATCCATTGTTGAACCCGTCTTCTCAAACTTGAGCACCCATTTTTTAATTAAGACACCTGATGAAGCTTGATTTTTGTGTCATATCTTGTAATGATTGCAAAACTTTCGTTGAGCTTAGGTCGCAGAATCGTTGTTTCGATAGTACTCGCGTACACAAAATGCACGTTGACTACCGCTAAACGACGCCATGGTACTAAATTCCCATTGGCCGCTCTTGCAATGCGTATCCCTTCCCCTCCGCCGCCGCTGCTAGACGCGGCCACCGATTCAAATGTAAACGGACTTTTGGTCCACCCAGTATATACATTTACCTTACAATAGATTGAAATAAAATATTTATGGAATACAGGGTGTAAACGTTTTTTTATTAAAATACTCATGCCATCGGGAAAGTAAACAGCTACGATAATGCGAAATGAGAACTATAAGAATACCACAGGTTCACTGTTGGTCTATGAAAAAGAAATATATTTATTTACCATAGGGAACTTGAATTGTTACCAGGGGTAACAATAACATAGCATATTGCAACAATACTTGGCCCACGTCATTAAGCTACATCAGTTCGTAAAGGAGCTCTGACATGGGGAGAACAACTGACAAGCCCATCTCTAAATCATATAATGATAAAATTGATTAGACTACTTTATACTTTACTACACAACAATTACTACACGAACAACTTTAGGTGGCTCGCGCAGAAAACCACGTATTAATAATTATCCTCTATTGGTATAATCTATCATAATATATATAAAGTGTTCTTTGTAAAATAAGCTTTAATATATTTCTTGAGTGTGTGCTCAGTGAGTCGTAGTATACTGTCTAGTATTTTATTGTAATATTAAATATCAAGACCTATGATAGTTCTTAACCCTAGCTGTCGAAGTAAGTCTGTCTGTTTATTCTTTCATCTTGCATTGAATGAATTCAAATCACACCGTATTATAGAATGATAGACATAAATGCAATGCGGATGAAATTTGTAAAGCGCACGATGCACTGTAGTGAAATAGGACAGCTGGTATTAACCTAAAAATTGCTACAAACACTTCCAGTGGTAGAAAATGCAGAGCGACCACGCATCAGCCACGCATTGACAATCGGAGAGGACATGATCGGCGCAACTACTAAATATGAAGCTAAGTCCAAATTTTTTAATGGATTTTTTGCATTTAGGATGCCTTTGATATAACAATATAACTAAACTAACTAACTGCCTATGTAAATACATTTATTTATTGGAACGAAGTTCCTTACGGCAGGCTTGGAGGAGATAGGGATGCGCAGGCGCGACAGTTGTTTCTATTTATATGTAATTTTATGTTGTCAAACAAAAATAAAGAGACATATTTTGTTATTTTAATTGATAATTTGGATTAAGATTTTTTTTATTTTACGTAATTTATTATTTCCTAAAATACTGGATTTCCTAAATACTTTCGTGTAGTTAAATAAAAACTGATCTGCAAAATTTAAGAGAAAAATCAAGAAAAACTACATAAAATTGAACACGATTTTTTTTTTACAAATTGTGTCGATTCTACATTAGCCGAAGGAACTTCGTTCCTACCTGGTGTCCCACGACACCACATCTTTTTTTTCTATTTGAGCAATCGTATTCTTACTTTGTTTGATGTTACCTACTTTTCTTTTTATCGAATATATTATGTTTATTCAATAAAAAAGTAGTTATCATGTTAAAAAAACACCGCTTACATCAACTCCTGCTGTTACGGTGGTTTCTCTGAAATGATGAGTCATGATCATTTGTAAACTTCTTTTATGCCTTTCGTGATCTGAAACAAATATTTTGATATATTTTTTATTGAACAAATATTATATCAAACAATCGAATTTATGTATTCGTTATTCCGAACAGACGCATTTACTACAGGATGACGCACAGGTAATTATTTTTCCTTTCAAAAAATAAAGAAGAAACTCTCCGAAAGTGACATTCTTATCTATCTGATATGTACCAACACACACGTTAATTTATTTCCATCGGTTTGTCCAATTCAATAAATGGAATCAGTATAAGTTAATGTTACTGTAATATAAAAACTGATCAGTTGCGAGTACACTGCCATAGGGAGTGAATAATATAGTATATTGCAGCGCTACATCATTTTGTAAAGGAACTTATAATACACACTCAAACTTTTAAAATCTCAGCTGTCATATCTATTGTGGTTTATGATTGCCCTAAAAGAAAACCACCTTAAAAGTATATATTACCAAACAAATCTTACCGTATATAGAGAAATTTGCTCTGTAATCGTTGCTGTATCTTGCATAACTGAGACTCGATCTGAAACAAGCCCAAGGCGATAATTACTGTTACAATCTACGACATAAAAAGTAATATATTTTAATGTTTGATGGTTGGTATCTTGTATCAAAAGTACCCCCTAATCTTACAAAAACAAAAACGACCGCTTCGTTTGAATAAATCATATGGAATTTCTTGAGTCACACTCGCTTGAAATCAGCAGTACAATTCTCTGAGCAACACGACCTCCAGCTCGACGCTGAGGCAGCGGCGAGTGTCAATTTCGTATTCACTAACTTCACTGACGCAGCACTAGCGCAACGAAAATTTTCGGCTTTTTATGGAACTACTCAAGGCTGTATAGTTTGACAATTATTCTATGACAATCGGTATTCACTAAGCAAAAATCGCCCAGACTTCGACGACAGCCTCGCCCACAGCCTCGACTTGACTTGTCAAAATCAAAAGCTACTATTTTGTAGGCGATTCGCTCAAAATATAAACAAACTGAGGAAATGTTAGATACTAGTTGAATATTTGTTAGTACACATTTGTTTAAAATTACTGCTCGTGAATTGTGCATAATATATATAATAAAACAAGGTAAAAAATCGACGATTTACGAAAGCGTCGTGAAAGAACAATTACTCGGGATGCCGAATTAATTTCAAACTATTTCTCTATTATGGAAGTTAATTAAATTAAGTAGTTCCTCAGCTGCACCACCACCAGTACGACGCCTAGCTATGTTTTGCTGACTGACCTTTTTTTTATGGGCATATTTTTTATCGTTCCACTGAAATTAAGTGCTAGGAAATATATACTTAGGTACCATGTATAAAATATAATCTTTATAAAGTCCTCTAAAGAACTGACTTTAGCCTATTGCTACCAAGTCTTATATCCTAAACACGTGATCGGATTTGGTACGGCTGGACCATCAGACAGTCCGGTGGGTGCCTCGCACCATATGATTCAGCGTCATACTCCGGATAACGGTAATAATAATACCAATGCCGTACCAATTATTCCATTCATGTGTTTCGGCTATTAATGCAGCTATTGCCCTTACTATTGAATCTAGTGGCAACTTCCTTCCAAGCTGCTCTAGTATGGTTTCTAGCATAAGCAGTACAAACGTGACCGGAGGCAAGAAACCTATTAAACATATCTGACAATTTTTCTAGCCGGGCAATTCTGGGCAAATGCTAAGAATCATTGATAGCGACATCTTTGCTTAAATAAATCGGATTTCTGTTATTCTATTAAAATTAATACGACATAAATACAACCAAATAAGCAACGACAAAACATAATAAATAAAATAAAAAAAAATACTTTCGATTAGCACAGGTTTTCCTTTATTTTAACTATAAAACAGATTTGGTATTTTGTAAACAACAAACGTTTGGTTTCAGTTAGCTTTATTTATTTAGAGCATTGGTTACAAGACCGTTGGCTCAAACCAAAATACAATAAAATAATAATATTTAAATTATTTTTCAATATCAACTATATAACAAGAAGAACCCCGTTAGGTTTATGGGCAAAAAAAATTACATCAAGAAGTAAGTTAGTCGTAAAGGTTAGACGTAGACCTCCACGAGACCTTTAATTTTTTTTTGTTTCTATTATCTTATTTATTTATTAAAAAGACCGACACCATAAATGTTACAAAAAAGTCTTGAAACGTAGTGTACGTATAAAGGTGACATTCTACAACATACATCAAAAATAATTAAAAAAAAATATTATTAAGATTATTTTTCCTATACCTAAAACTGCAAGCATGTTACTTATTAAACCATTTTTGTGTGTAAAATATTTATTAACTTAATAGTTTTAATTTAATTGCCTTAGAAAAAAAACATTTTTTTAACAATTACAAGTTTATTTAATCAAATTCAAATTTTATTTTTTATTATCGCTTTATTCCCAGTCCGTGGTGTCATTAAGAAAATCGTTTATGCTATAATAACCTTTCCCACACAAACGTTTTTTAACAATTCTTTTAAATTTCGTAACACATTTGTTTTGTACATTTTCTGGGATCATATTGTAGAAGCATATACATCGCCCAACAAAAGACTTACTAACTCGACCCAACCGAGTAGTAGGCACAACAAGTTTATGTTTGTTCCTCGTGTTAACATTATGAATGTCACAGTTTCTAGAAAATTCCTCAATGTGCTTATGAACATACAAAACATTATCAAAAATGTATTGAGAAGTCAAACAGTCAAAATGTTTATTTCTTTAAATTTTTCTCTAAATGATTCTTTAGGACCTAGGTTATAAATCGCGCGAATAGCCCTCTTCTGCAGCACAAATATAGTATTAATATCGGCCGCAATGCCCCATTACAATATACCATAGGACATAATACTATGAAAATAACTAAAGTATACTAATCTCGCCGTATCTATGTCAGTTAACCGTCTAATTTTCTTAACCGCATATGCTGCAGAACTAAGCCTACTCGCCAATCCCTCAATATGGGGGCCCCACTGCAATTTGTAATCAAGAGTAATGCCAAGAAATATAGCAGATTCCACTGGTTTTACCACCTCTCCATTTAATAAAATATTCGCATCTTCATTTTTGACATTAGGCGCGGCGAATTTAATATATTTGGTTTTATGATTATTTAACAATAAGTTATTGGCGCTAAACCAGTACACGATGTCAGATAGAGCATTGTTTACTTCGTCATACAAAACTTGGCTTCGTTTCATTTTGAATATAAGTGAAGTGTCATCCGCAAACAATACCACCTTGTGTTTTTTTTCTACAAAGTTAGGTAGATCATTTATATAAATTAGGAAGAGGAAGGGTCCAAGAATAGACCCTTGTGGTACCCCCATACTGAGAGCAGTCCCAAGAGATCTCCTGCCATTCACCTCGACCCTCTGAATCCTATTATTTAAATATGAGATCAGAAGATCGAGTGCAGATCCTCTTATACCATAGTGGCATAGCTTCCTGACCAGCGTTGAATGTTGAACACAATCAAAAGCCTTAGATAAAACACAGAAGATACCAAGTGCATTCTGTGATTCCTCCCAGGCCTCAAAAATATTCCTGATGAGTTCAACACCTGCATCCGTAGTCGAGCGTCCCCTAGTAAAGCCAAATTGTTTTATATGAAGTAACTTATAAGTGTTAAAGTGAGTAAGCATTTGGTTTAAAATATTTTTTTCAAAAATTTTACTAAGGGTCGGCAACACCGAAACAGGGCGATAGTTATTCGGGTCAGAAGTGAGAAATCCCTAACTCGCCTTAGAGAACAGCGACGAACGGCACGGCATTTCAACAGCGGTCAGTTCGACGTCGTATTGAAGGCTAGCTGGACGGCGAGCTATATTCTTACAGTGGTAATATTATATTATAAATATTTCCGCCTTCTGTCAGAGAGTCTTTACGACCAACTTCAAAAGTTTTTAGAGAATATTATTGTTGCTAGCCCAGCTCCTGAAGGTATTTGATTTTTTTTTTATCTGCCATAAGGTAGGCATTGGACATTCATTATTTATTATAATTTTTATATAATTCTTGTGGAATAGTTTGATACATTTTAGTTTGATGTTTCGGGTACTGGCTATATTATTTTATAAAGTTATCATTTTCAAGAAGTGAACTCTGTGACGCTGTGAACTCTATTTAGCGTTCCAAGTACTTTAAAATAGAGGTTTAATATATTATATACTACAGTTTATTTTTGCTATTCCATTAAGTATTAGCTATTATAGTATTAGTATATATAGCAGTACTTTTTTTTTTATGGAATAGGAGGACAAACGAGCGTACGGGTCACCTGTTGTTAAGTGATCACCGCCGCCCACAATCTCTTGCAACACCAGAGGAATAACAGGAGCGTTGCCGGCCTTTAAGGAAGGTGTTTCTTTTTAATTATTCGTTATAAATATAATTTTTTAACAGATTCTTGTTTTCTTTCAATATTATTTTTATACAGGATTCCCATATCTACATTAAGAATGTGGTAAGTATCTGCTTCTTTTTATTTTTACTATTCAATTGCGTATAGTATCCGTTGTTTTCAAGTATTTTTTTTTTAAATAAACTTGATAATATTTGATTTTTGGTTTGCTGTTATATTAATGTAAATTTGTAACGATTTAAATAATATATTTATTAACAAAATTAATACAAAACTTAATGTTTTATAGATTCCCCCATAATTTCATCAAAATATATTAGTTGTAGTTTATTCAGAACATATACGTGTGTCTAACATATTTTTATAGATCTTCGGCCTTACAAATAAACTTGGCACAAAGTTATACTCGAAAATAAACTAGGAATTTACACAAAATGCTTACAAATATACATTTTGCATAAGATTGGTTTAATGGACGTATAATGTTTCCAGCGTTTATCTGCAAGGCTGCCTGACATTCGGAAAGCTTCAAACTTATCGTTGTATTGACTGTGTTGTCAGCGATATAAACTTTTGCATATTCAGTCATATTGGTTTATTATCAGTTATAACTTTAAACCGAGTTTATATGTAAGGCCGATAAAGTATAATGGAAAATATAATCTTTGAATTGACCGAACTCGACGACTCGACCGAATAACTTTATCTTAAGGCTGGAGACCTAGCCAACGGCCTGGAGGAATCGGGCGAAGCTAGGTTATCTCTCCGATACAAGATCACCGTAGTTTTAATGCAGAATTAGAAGCATTTTTATTTTATTACAAACACTATATAATTTTCTACATTTATAAAATTTACAAAACTAACAAAACTACGTCATGTTAAATAGTATTGGAGTACAATTACTAAATTTTCATACAATTTTTAACTAATTAATTGTCAAGTCAAGTGAGGGGTATTTTGTTGATTATTTTCGCACTGTTTATGAAAGTAGAAATGTAATGATAAAAGGAATTTTCTTCACATATTCTGTAGATATATAATTATTTTTTGTAAAATATATACTTTATATGAACCGTCAAGAAATGGTTTCAAATATGCGCTATTATGGCGATTTCTTAAGATAGCGGCCTAAATCCAGACTCAGATGGATAGTTAAAATTTTAATTCATGCGAAAAAAGAATTTTCTATAATATAATATCTACTTAACAAAATCCTTGACTACGGGAATATTAAAAATACCTTTAAGAAACACCAATAAGATCTCTTTTGAGCTCTTTTTAATATCTTCTCTATACACCGAGCTACCTTTGAAAGGCTTCAAACGTTTCATGTAGATTCACTTCAATGAATCTTCAAAATGAATCTATTTCGAATTGATACTGAATTTTAATAAAGATATTTGATAATAATTCTTGCAAAAGAAATAATGTAATTTTAAATCCCAGTATTTTTTCCACCTGGGTTTTTGGTAAACAGTTTCTAATAAATTAAATGATATTTTTAAATCTCAAATCATCGCCAAACAGTGCAATAATGAAAATTGGTAAAAATATTTTCACAAATTATCTTGCCCTGAACGAGACATTACGGATGCAATACAACGATATATTTAATACGATATATACTTTTTTATATTCATTTATTTATTTATGGGCTTCTATACCTAATTACATGTCAGCCCCATTATTATCTAATTGCAAAAAGACTTAATCAAAAGAAAAACAAATTTCTTAATAATCAAAATAAACAATAATATAAACAGAACAAAAAATGAATAAAAAGAAAAGCAAGTTATACAGTCTTCAAGACGATATATACTTATATAAACAAAAATACATATCTATGACTCTATGCAAATACACATCCATATTCATAATATTTTTTTTCTGAAAAGGAGGACAAACGAGCGTACGGGTCACCTGGTGTTAAGTGATCACCGCCGCCCACATTCTCTTGCAACACCAGAGGAGCGTTGCCGGCCTTTAAGGAAGGTGAAAGCGCTTTTTTTGAAGGTACCCATGTCGTATCGTCCCGGAAACACTGCACAAGGAAGCTCATTCCACAGCTTTATAGTACGTGGAAGAAAGCTCCTTGAAAACCGCACTGTGGAGAACCGCCACGCGTCCAGATGGTGGGGATCCTATCCTAACTTGTGGCATGTCGTGCGAAGGTGGAATTCGGCGGCAGGAATTAGGTGAATTACGTTTTCAATTGGATTCGAACATTCACTAGCTATGGGTCTTACTTGGTGTTAGCTGCACTGTCGTAGCAAATATACTGTATATCTACTATAAGTATAGACTCACAATATACTAGCGTATAAACAAATAAAATGTGAGAGAGAAGAACATCTCTAACGGAGATACCGCAAGATAGAAAAGGAAAGCGAGTCTATTGATACTAAACGTAAACTATTTTGATTGAGAGTCGTAAACATTCAGCGACTATAACAATATTAAACGTGGGTTCGGGTCCCGCATCGTTCATAAGTTTTGTCATTAGCTATAAATAGCAAATTGTTAACATTTGCTGCGGAGGCAATATAGACAACCTTGGTCACCATGGCTTATCTTGCCGCCGGAGTGCAGGCCGTCTCTCCCGCGATACCGCCTTAAGCGACGTCTTGCGTGGGGCCTTTACTACCGTCAACATGCCGGCTATCATAGAGCCGAATGAAATTCCACGTGACGATGGTAAAAGGCCTGATGGTATGACGTTGATTCCTTGGAGTCGTGGAAAGCCGCTGGTGTGAGATGCGAATTGTGTGGACATGCTAGCCCACTCTCATATTGATCATTCATCTAGAGCGGGAGGTGCAGCGGCGGAAACTGCCGAAAGCCTAAAGCGGCGGAAATATGCATCACACGGTGATGGATACATATTCGTTCCCCTTGGGGTGGAGAGTTAGAGACGATGGGTCTTTGGGGTGGAGAGTTAGAGACGATGGGTCTTTGGGGTGGAGACGATGTGTCTTTGGGGTGTTCATCGGCACAAAAAGTCATAACAGAGTTATCCAGGCGTCTAACTGATTTGACAGGTGGCCCAAGATCTGGTACGTACATCTGTCAACGGATAAGTTTGGCCATACAAAGAGGTAACGTTGCCAGCTTCATGGGCACATTACCTGCCGACATCGTTCTTAATGATATTTACTATTTGTAATTAATTAATTTTATTAGATTACTTATGTTTTATTTTATTATTTTTAACATATACAGTTTTATTAATTATTAAGTCATTAATTGATTTATGTTTATATATTCAAATTAATTTTGGATCATCTACAGAAATTTTCATTGACGACTATACTACGTACACCTTATTTTGGTAGGAGTTTTTTTTTCTGCGACCGCGTAGTTCCGTCGTCTCAATAATATATAACAATACGACCGCCTCTCCCCCTCGTCTCTTGGCAGCGTTTTTATAAAGCTCTGCCAAAAGATAGCTGATTGCTGAACCTGATACCAATAAAGGTTTATAGTCATTTTTATTGAGATTCAAATAGCATTTTCCACGTCCTCTATGGCCTTACAAATAAACTTGGCATAAAGTAATAACTGATAATGAATCAAGAATAGGCAAAATATTGACTACATCTCTGACAACACTGTCAATACAATGATAATTCTGAAGTTTTCCTAAAGCAGCCTTGCAAATAAACTCCGGAAACGTTAAACTTCCGAATAATCCATTCATAAGCAAAATGTCTGTTCGTAAACATTTTGCATATTCTTGGTTTATTCTCAAGTATAACCCGGCAAGGTTCTTTGGTACACCAGAAGAACCACAGGTAAGCCTATTAAGGTGGTACGTAGTTTTTTACAGTATCCCATATCGTATCAACTTGTATACCAGATACCATTGTATTGGATAGGACTTATAGCTCAGAATTAGGTGAACATCGTTTCGTCACTTGCTATGATATATATATTGGGAACCTATAAATGAGTCGGTGCCTATCAAGATCCTTTATTACAAAAACACATCGCTACCACATATATATGATTTCTATAATCAAATAACACAGGTACCAACCAAAGGCACCGGCGATCCACAATCAAACTTTTAAATTATTAATTTAATTTTAAATTTATAATTCAAGTATTCAACCATCTTGCCAATAACTACGACGCCGTCCAACAAATGAATCTCTACCAGTCATAAGAAAAATATGCATATACAGCGTGGCTCTATAATGGCGACATTAACGGCCGTTTTCAATAACGTATCTCTAGTTATGGATACATTGCTGTCACCGTTTAATGACAAGATCTTATCTTTCCGTAGTTATGTCCAATATAATTATAGTCCAATGCATTATGTCGATAGGTTATTGAAATGTAAGTAAGCGTGAAAGGATAGATTTGTCTACCTCTAGTAAGATAAAGTAAGGATAGATAGGTTATAGAAAACGGCCGGAAATGAACACACGGGTAGAGCTATCTAACCTTAATCATAAAGAAATAAATTCAAAAATAAAAATACGCAATTCACCTAAAATAACATTATTTCGGAGTATCCTGTAAGTAATCTAGTATCCGCGAGCTAGCGTAGCCACTGAGCCCTACATCTTCTACGCCGCGCCGTAGCCGTCATAACTCGTAGGTGAATATCGCTCACGTAATGGTTATTGACATTTTAATGTATAATTTCTTTATTTGAAAATTTATAAATTTCAATTTTAATTCAACTTTAATTTTTAAATTTATTTTCTTATCAAGGATAAATTGCTTTAGTAAAAGCTAAGCTTTTTAGCTAAATTTTACAACATCAATTTTGCAGGTGATTTTTTTGTTTCTTTTTCATTAAATTTTGTCAAAAAAGTCGACGATTCTAACATCAGCCATAGTCCGGGCGGATAAGGGCCGGATCTTAACGTAGAGGAAGAGTTATAGGACTAGATAGATGTTTTAGATTACTAAAATTAGGTTTAGTGTTCGTTTTCTTTACTAACAAATATGAACTTATGGTCGAATTAAATGATTTTTAATTTATGTTATATATTTTGAAACACTCGGTCTAAAAATAATGTAACATTCGAAGCTTAATAAGAGCCGGTTCTAAGAATTGACCGAAAATAAATGATATTCAAAAAGTCAAGGAATGTTTATATTATACACTGCCACACTTATACATACATAAATACATACAAACATAACGACTCGGCAAGAAACAACCATATTAATGATATACTGTGGTACCACAGTTTCACTAGCCATGGCTATATGGATCATTTCATTTCATCATTTATTTGTAATCACGGGTCTACGATACATAATATGTTACAAATCACAATAAAAGTTCTCCATTCCTTGGCCGCATGCTGTGGCGTACAAATAATTATTAATAACAAGTTGTCAAAGAATTATATATGTATACTAGCTGACCCTACAGACGTTGTTCTGTAAATAATAAATAAAATACTGTTTTCTTATGAATTTGTCAATAATATTTCATAACATCAAGAATTATTTCGTAAAATATGTTTCCTGCTGTTATAATGAAATTGTTTCACAGCAGAACTGTTAATAAATTCTCTCATAGAAAATATGTCCATACAAATCAAATATTGGAATTAAAAATAATTATGGGTTTCAAATCGAAATAAAAACTATCCTGTCTCTCAAGTTGGACTAAACTGCACTCGATGAAGTAATCCCCATTAAAAATCCGTTCATTAGTCCATCGCGTACAAACAACGTGTCACGTAATTTATATATATATTAAGATATACACAAACAATATCAGTAAATTGATATCTAAACAATTGAAATTGGTAAACAAATTAGTTTGTAAGTAAGTAAAATGTTATTTTAAAATATCAATTGAGTGAAGGATCTGCAACGAAGTATTTTATGGAATAGTACGATTTTGTCAGTAGGAGATAAAATAGTTTCTTATTTCATCGATCGTCATGTAGTATTTTTGTTGAGCTTTTTACTTGTAGATGAGACAAAATTGTGCCCATTTTACGGCAAAATATACACAATGTTATGCCAAGAATACAATTATTACTTTTAAATTTCATAAAATCTAAGGACTAATTATTTAAATGATAAGTGGCTGAGGCGTAAGGGTTGCGCTAATAGTGCAGATGAACAGATTGGTCTAGATAACATTTACCAATGGCAGGCTTCTTTGCACAAGATGCCGGCTAGATGATGGGTACCACAACGGTGCCATTTCTGCTTGAATTGTGTTTCGGTCTGAAGGGTGCTAGTGAAATTACTGGGCAAATGAGACTTAACATCGTATGTCTCAAGGTGACAAGTGCAATTGTAGTTCCACTCAGAATTTTTTTTTTTCTCAAGAATCCTGAGCAACACTGCATTGTAATGGGCAGGGCGTATCAATTACCATCAGCCATACGTCCTGCTCATCTTATCCCCACTATCATAAAAAAAACAATGGTTTCAGTGAAACAGAGCTACACTGAACTGTACTAGAGCCGCCTTAAAAACCATAATCTATCGCACTACGTTTGTGTGTGTGTTTGAAATGTAAAGTAATGTTGTAAATTGTTAATAATAAATATGTGATTTCTTAATAAACGACCATAAAATAGACATAGCTTGAAGTGTGTGAAATACTCACCTAATTGTGACCAATGCGTAGTCGTTAAGCGAAGTTGAAATATCTGAAACAATAAAATAGCTTTAGTTATTATATCATATATAAGCAGGTGAAACTACTACATTACTATCTCTTCCACAAAAGCCATTATTGAAGAGTTGAAATTGAATAATAACAGTAGTACTACCAATAGACACTACTACAGTTGAAGAATAGCAACTATAGGTTCTTAATGATACAATTTCACAAATATTTTAAAAATAATATCATTTCTTCTCTCAATTCCGACATCATCCGCCTATACAAAGCGTATATTTTCTGATAAGTAACAAATGGTGAGATGAGCGCAATAGAGCCAGTCTAAAATTAATTAAAGCTAAACTACATAATTCATTGTATTTTGTAATTTAAATTGCAAAAAAGGTATGAGACATTCTTTAAAAATTAAAATTTATTAGTAGAGACTTAAAGTAGCAAAAAAGAAATACTAGCGCCAAAGAGGTGGCAACCCTAGATATGAGCCACAAATATGCATGGATCCTAAGGAATTGGCTGTTAGCTAAAAAAGAGCTATGCCCTATAACCTGCAACCATCTGAAGCGAAAAGACATTCTAACGCTGGAAGCTGTCAGGAAATTTAAAAAAATTAAAACAACTAACAAACAACCTTAAAACACATTTGCTTAAAGTTATGTAAGTTTTTACCAGTGAGCCTACCTTTTTTGTAAGTTGTAAGTTTTTACCTTTGCACAGGATGCCGGTTAGATTATGGGTACCACAACGGCGCCTATTTCTGCCGTGAAGCAGTAATTTGTAAGCATTACTGTGTTTCGGTCTGAAGAGCGCCGTAGCTAGTGAAATTACTGGGCAAATGTGACTTAACATCTTATGTCTCAAGGTGACGAGCGCAATTGTAGTGCCGCTCAGAACTTGTGGGTTTTTCAAGAATCCTAAGTGGCATTTCATTGTAATGGCAGCTGACTCAGCAAACGTTGTATTGCCGATATTAAAATCGCGATACAAAAGTAACTGCTGATCATAGATGGTTGAAAATTTGAAGTTGTATGTATTTTTTAATGTTGACTCATAATCAAATTTAAAAAAAATTACTTAAAAATAAAAAATAAATTTGGCGTGGACCACCCTTAACATTTAGGGGGATGAAAAAATGCATATTGGGTAGGCCTGAGAATCGGACAACATCTATTTTTCAATAGATGTTGTCCGATTCTTAGACCTACCCAATATGCACTCATAATTTTATGAGAATCGGTCAAGCCGTTTCGAAGGAGTTTAATTACAAACACCGCGATATGAGAATTTTATATATTAGATTGTTTGATGAAAAAATAATAAACAGCAATTTTTTAATCTAAGCCCTTACGTCAAACATAATATTAATTCGCGTATTCCATAATCATATAACACCAGTATAGTATAAACACGAGGCAAAACCATTAATTATAAATTTAAACATCGGAGGCGAAGATTAAAATAAATAAACAATAGGCCCCAAGAACAAGACGCCGAGGTTAAACAATCAAGTTGAAGAAAACAATAGAATGTATATAGCGGTCTTTGTTGGTCTTTCTCTTGAATTTATTCGTTAACAATCAGAGCACGAACAAAGTTGTAAGATTCAACAATTTTGTTTATCTTATGTCTTATATCTAGAATATTAAAATAGTTAGGTCCTGTTTTACAATTTACAATTACAGTTACGAATAGACTTTGAGAAGTGGAAGAGTCACGCTGCCGTCTTATGACGTCAGCACAATCGGGCCAGACACGTCCGGGTTAACTACCACTCTCGCACAGAATACCGGCGTGAAGTAGCGGCCTAGTGCCCTAGTGCCGCTATGTTTCGCATAGGTTAGTGTCGAGGACCGAAGGCCATTCCCTCCCCCCCTCCGCCTGAATATGACAGTGGATCTAAAAAAGATTTTACCCCAGGAGCTCTACCAGAGTCGGAGAATCCCTCCCCGAGCACTCTCCCTCGGGCTGCCCGTCGTATTCTGGGGAGGGCACAGAACCGCGCATTTCCGAGGACAAACGAGGCAGTAACAACACGGCACCCCGGTCCACGCTCAACGTGTAATTTTGCAATATCAGGGGAATTCACTCCAATTTAAACGCCGTCCACCACCACCTTGAGACGGCGCAACCGGCCTTGTGTTTCGGAGACGCAGATATATCGACCTAGCGAAACGTCATATTTAACGTACCCCGGGTATAAAAATGAGCACATTTTTTTGTCTCATACCGGAGTATGTGTGTACGTTAGGGAGGATATCTGCTGTCGCCGTCTCAGCAATTTTGAGGGTAGGGACCTGTCTACTCTCTGGCTCCGTGTAGATTTTGAGGACCACGTCCGTATCTATGCGTATGTCTACAGGTCCCAGGTATTGGTAATGCAGAAGCGGATCACCTCATGGGCAATTGACGACGTGCTTGCACTTATTCCCTCCGCTGAAATCTGCCGAATGGCTTGAATCACATACCACAGACTACGCAAGGCGATCTGTACATAATTTTGCATTGGCGTATGGTCTGTCCCAATTGGTTGAGTCGCCAACGCGGCTCCCGGATGTGGATAGCCACATGCCATCCTTATTAGATCTTCTGCTGACTACACCTCCCGATGGTTACCCGGTCTCTGTCGACGCCCCTCTCGGAACGTCCGACCATTGCTTGGTCAGGAGTGTAGTGCCTATCCGACGCCAACGTCGCAGACCACCAGCGACCCACCGTGTTTGGCACTACAAGTCAGCAGATTGAGATAGGATGCGTTCCGTTTTTGCAACCTACCCTTGGGGCAAGGTTTGTTTCCCTTCGGATGATCCTAGTGCCTGCGCCGTTGCAGTAGCCGATGTGATACTACAGGGCATTGATATTTTTATACCAAGTTCTGAAGTACTCATGGGTGGCAGATCACAGCCCTGGTTCGATGCGTCAGTTACAGCAGCACCTGACTGCAAAAAACAGGCGTATCGAACTTAGGATCTAAACTGCAAAGTTCTGAAGAGGAAATATAACCGTGTTTCCAGATTTTTTAAGCGGTGAAATCGCCCGTGTGACATCGATGCACGTCGCCGAAATCGATTCACGTCGCCAAAATCGGCGAGCAGCTTTCGTGTTACCCGACTGGAACACGCAAGTTCTGGTCGTTGTCGAAAGCTGCTCTTGGTAATTTCAACCAGCCGTCCCTGCTGCCGTTGCACATGAGGAATGACACCCTGACCCATACGGCACAAGAGAAACCCGATCTCCTGTGCGCTCTTTTTGCCTCCAACCCGACTCTTGATGACAACGGAAAAACACCGCGGACCATACCGCTGTGTCAGAGCTCTATGTCTGAAGTACAGTTTAGACAGAAAACTGTTAGGCGAGCTGTTCTCGATGGACGTCAGCAAGTCGAGTGAGCCGGATGCTATTTCGTGTGCCCCTGAGTTAACGCCGGCGCTAACGCGTTTATTCTGGCACTCATGTACAAAAGGCGTAGTCCCTGACTCATGGAAGTCAGCCCTTGTCCATCCGATCCAAAAAAAGGAGACAGTTCGGATCCGGTAAACTAAAAAATCATGGAGAGCATAATTAATGCGCCAGCTCTAGGTATATCTAAAGGGTCACCAGTTGATCAACGACCAACAGTACGGCTTTCACCATGGTCTATCGGCAGGTGATCTTCTGGTATACTTAACACATATGGCGGCGGCTATCGAAAGCAATGGGGAAGGCCTGGCAGCTAGCCTGGATATAGCGAAGGCCTTTTATCGTGTATGGCATAAGGTGCTTCTCGCAAAACTTCCATCATTTGGGCTTCCCGAGAGCTTATGCAAGTGGACCTCCAGCTTCCTCACTGGGCGCAGCATTCAGGTCGTTATCGACGGTCTATGCTCGAATCCCAAGCCAGTGAACACATTCTAGCGCTGTACAAAGCGCAGGTCCAGCCACATATGGAGTATTGCTGTTATATCTGGTCTGGCGCACCTCAGTATCAGCTCGATCCATATCACCACGTGCAACGCAGAGCAGCTCGAATTGTCGGGGACCCTGCGCTCTGTGAACAGCTGGATCACTTGGCGTTGCGTAGAGACTTCGCTTCATTGTGTGTGCTCAACCGCATTTATCATGGAGAGTGTTCCAAAGAGCTGTTTCACCTGATTCCTGCCGCCGAATTCCACCTTCGTACGATACGCCACAAGTTAGGATATCATCCCCACCATCTGGATGTGTGGCGGTCCTCCGTGTGCGGTTTTCAAGGAGCTTTCTTCCACGTACTACAAAGCTGTGGAATGAACTTCCTTGTGCGGTGTTTCCGGGACGATACGACATGGGTACCTTCAAAAAAGCGCGTACACCATCCTTCAAGGCCGGCAACGCTCCTGTGATTCCTCTAGTGTTGCAAGAAAATGTGGGCGGCGGTGATCACTTAACACCAGGTGACCCGTACGCTCGTTTTCCATAAAAAAAAGAATAGGCTACTCATCTATCAAGTGCACCAAATGCACCATGAACATTAACGGCCGTTGCAATAACTTATCTATCCTTTAGAAAAATCTATCCTTTTACACTTACTTACATTTCAACAACCTTTCGACATAAAGCATTGGGCTAAAGTATATTGGACGTAAGTATGGATAGATAAGATCTTGTCATTAAACGGTGATAGCAATTTATCCATAACTAGAGATACGTTAGTGAAAACGGCCATTAGTCGCGTTGATTGATGTATTGAAATGGTATAAAGATTTAACGGAAGTGATTCAAATGCTGAGTTCGACATACATATGGGTGACAAAAGCTGGATTTACTACAATAATCCCGAAACGACAAACTGCTCAGTGGGTGTTTTCCACCGAGGAGTAGCCAACTATAGGAAGAAAAAAAAGAAAGAAACAAAAAAGTAAAGAAAAAATTATGATGGCCACATTTTTCGGAAGGACAGCTCATTACGAGACAATTGTTTTAGAGAATCAAAATTCAGTAACTGCAGAATGGTACATTTACAATTGTTTGCCACTTGTCATAGAAAAAGTCGGTAGAAACTACTTCGCAGTAAGATCCTTCTTCAGGTAGACAATGCCTTGTCGCACATCGCCAGTTGAACCACCGACTATTTGGCATAAAAAGGCAAAAAAGGCATTTATTTTCTCAAAATTGATTCTTTTTGATGTCATTTCTAATATACTAGATACTACTACCGCTTCGGAAACAAATGGCGCTCTGAGAGAGAAGAAGCGGCGCAAGAAACTCTCCCAGCATTATTTTTTTATTGCGCTCTTTTCAACAAAAATATATTATATTGTACAGTAATTTCCATCGCTATAAAACAATAATAATCTAGTCCCAGGCTTTCCGATCACTTAGATATTCAGCTGTGGAGTAGGAGCTATTAAAAAATGGAAGAAACAGATAAAATAATATATTATTATTTTTAATTTAAGAAAACACTAATATCAATTATTAAATTATTTCAGCCCTGACTGAGCAATTCACAACAACATTTGAAGACGCACAAGAGAACAAACGATACTTCGTTCTTTAATATACGACAAAGTATGCTGGAGATAAGCAATACAAAACTTATTAAGCCCGGAGTAGAAGCATATTTCTATACCAAAGGATAAAATGCAGATATAGTCAAGCTGTTAAAAGTTTCTTAATTACAGCTGCTAGTAACTTTGTCGAGTCATGCCAGCGTCTGTCAAGTTTGGCAGCTTTCGTAATAATTAGGGGAATGCCGTGTAACTATCAGTAGTTAGTAAAAATCTATTAATTGTAATATTATAACACCATCCATAAATGTTATAAATTAAATTTATTTATACATATAATCTATAGTACCTAAATAGCGGGAAATCACTTCAAAATAACATTTTCTTTAAGAACAATTTTTATTTTAACTTAACAAACAATTTCATTTATATTATTTATGTATAAATACCCGATTGACTTGATATTTAGCCTGGTTACTCATTTGCGACGTCTTGCGAGGATATCTTATCCAAAATTATAGATTAAACATTGATCTCCGCTGAGCGTAGCGGAACTAGATACAACAAACAAACTAGATACCGGATTACCAATGAACTATAGCTTATTATTACGACAACTATTAGATGCTTCTGTGAGTTGTTATATTACTAATTTTGAATCATGAATTATGAAAATCGGTACTTTGAAATTCGTTTTTATGTCGTGCACCCGTTACTTTTACATTTGAAAATTAAAATTAAATCATTTTCATTTTAAAAAAGTTGCGAGCTACATATCTTTAAAAGGTTAAGGCGCAGTAATATATCAATATATTTTTATTTATGCAATAAACACAATTCAGTGTGCGTTATATGTCAAGATATTTTTTTTATATGTAAATCTTCGTTAGGCGTGACTTGGGGGTAACTCAGAATATTTTTCTGACGGAAGTAACGTCAGTACTTCCGGCAGAAAAAAGTCAATTGAAACAATTTTTAACCATTATAATTTAATGGTTTAAAAAATTGTTTCAAATTACTCAGTAATATTTACTGAAAATCCCCAAGTGTCTTTGTTCATTTATGACTACTTTGTAATAAATAATAAATAGTAAATAAAAGTTCTCAGTCTGACGTTTGCGACATTCGGTAATTTTTCTTCGTCTATTGGCAGGCAAAAGAGCCCATAGAGCTTCGTTAATATTCAATATAACGTTATATTGATATGTGTGATATTAATAATTTAATTATTTTTATTCAATTATTTATTAATAACACGGCTTTAATTAATGTAAGTATATATTTAATGGTATAAATTAAATCTTCTTGTCTTTGAACTTTTTAAGAATATTTGTTATATACTGGACGTCCTAGAATAGGTGGGACAAACAAGGCCAAACTAAAATAACATATATTGTCTATGAGCTTTCAGATAAGCAAAAAATAATTATGCCTAAAGTTAATTATAATTAAGTTTTACTTCAAACGTGCGTAAAGATTACACGCACACACTTTTTTTAAATAAACATATTCCCATAATTAATTAAATTAATTATACTTACTTGAAACAGAATTATGATATGAGTCAAAATAAATAAAACAGTTTTATAGTAAAAAGACATACAATAATAATAATACGCACGTACTTTAACAAAGTATCAAAACTAAATGGTCATACTAAACAATTGCGATATTGTTTGTCAAATTCAATTCATTGACATTGTATTAGAGGTGCCAAGTCAAAAGTTTACAAATAATTCCCACAAAGAGGATGTAAATACTACGTAATAAGAGGGGGGACTGCCTATGTAAAATTTAAATTTAGTTTACTATGAAACGTGCAGTAATTTGACATAAGTTTGAAATAATAGTAATTACACTATGGCGATTGGCGACAACGAGTAAAGCGTAGGTACAGTTGCTTAAAATGTAGTGGATTTCGGCTATCTCCGTTTTTTACAAGATTATAGCCATCATCCTGTCAATGACTGCACGTTTCATACAATCGAATGAATCTATTTTTATTAGAGAGTTTCGCTAGGCTGAATTCCAGTTCCAACTTTCGTTAGCCAGACTCTATATATTATGCGGCTATAAATATAGACTATGGACCTCCATAGTCTATATTTATATTTCCATAGATAGCTATCTATGGAACAGTCTTGAAGCGAGACAGTCAGTTATATAACTCGCCATAGCTTTATCACAACGTAACTTCAAAATTATTGCTAAGGATGCCCAACTTGGCAGAACCTAGCAGTACTTGATAAAGTTACCTGCTAACTGTAATTAAGAAACTTTTAACGGCTTCACTCTGTCTGTATTTACAGAAATAAAGCCTTAGTTTGTTCAGATATGTATTAGTTCAATTTCAGCATAGGTACTTTGACGTTTAGGTATTCATGAATTATTATTATTATGAATTATTATCATTAGAAGAACTTTATAAGTACAGGCGGACTAACTTATATACTTTTGTTTTTTTTTATTTGTTGTAATTTTCACTTTAGGTTTTATATTATTGTCTATTGTAAACTAAAAAAGAATGAAATAGTAATTAATTTATGGAACTGTTTTTGTCATAATATATATTTGTAGTCTTACTGTTGTAAATGACAGCTTTATTTATGTTTAGATTTGGGGGGGGGGGGGGGGGGGGTCACTAACCAAATTTGACATTGTGTGACAAAGGGAGAGGGCGGAGGAACAGCTTTATGACGTCACATGTCAAAATTTAAAGAAATATCATTCTATCTCTATCTTTTTTTATAAGTAAGGCTTATGTAGGCTTAAGTTGTCAAAGTCAAATTATCTTTATTCAATTAAACTAAGCGCTTTTGAATCGTCACAACAAGTATTTCTTTTAAATTACTGAATCTAGCATAATGTGTACGGAAAAAATTGAGCTCATGCAAAGAATATAAAAGAAACTCAACGGCCATTCTTTTCAATCATATAGAATATTTTACAGTGGCTGTAATATACGTAACAAACTATTTTGTAGGTCGCTGCATCCAATATATTATGATTCGTGTTAGTTGTTGGCGAGTAACAGCTCGCTGTCCGATCTATGGAATAATTTAGAAAATAGCCATATTCATTTTATTATTTATCTATACTAATATTATAAAGCTGCAGTGTTTGTTTGTTTGTTTGTTTCTTTTGAACGCGCTAATCTCTGGTACTACTGGTCCGATTTGAATGATTCTTTCAGTGTTGGGTAGTCCATTTATCGAGGAAGGCGATAGGCTATGTTTTTTTTTCCAAAATTAGGGATCCGTAATAAAATTGCTATTTTGTAACACAAGGTGTAAAATCGAAAACCTATTTTTGCGTGCGCTGCAAAAACTATTGACAATAGAACAAAATGATGTACAGGCTATAATATAGGCAATATTTTATTACTTATAAAACTATCGCGTGAATTATACTTTATATGGCAAAACAACGTTTGCCGGGTCAGCTACTATTAAAATAAAATTGTAAAAAATGTGACGTCACGGTAGGGGAGGGTTTTCAAAATCCTATGACAAGCACGGGGAGGGGGTTAAAATCCTTTTTTTTTATGAAGGATTTATAAGGGACGAGACGAACCGGACGTTCAGCTGATGGTAATTGATACGCCCTGCCCATTACATTGCTGTGCCGCTCAGGATTCTTGAAGAACCCCAAAAATTTTGAGCGGCACTACAACTACGCTCGTCACCTTGAGACATAAGGTGTTAAGTCTCATTTGCCCAATAATTTCACTAGCTACGACGCCCTTCAGACCGAAACAAAGTAATGCTTAGACATTACTACTTCACGGCAGAAATAGGCGCCGTTGTGGTACCAATAATCTAGCTGGCATCCTGTGCAAAGGAGCCACTGGTGAAAATTCTTAAAATTTGTGTGATGTAATTTATAGATGGATCCTAAGGGAACAACAAACCGATATTTTATAGCAAAGCTGGCGTTAGTATAATTATAATAAAATTATTTATTTGAGTCAAGAAATATATTGTACAAGTAATAATAATAATAAACTTTATGAAAAGCTTTACATAGATAACACAAACTCAAGACGCTACGTTTTGCATAATTGTTGAAGTTATAACAATTTAGCTTTGTAATTTGTACGTAAACTTTGTTTCTCACGCCTTCCGTATTTATGAAAATGGTACTGCGCTTTGAGATTTTGCATAAAATTATTATTATTTTTTATGAAAATGAGGGACAAGACGAGCAGGACGTTCAGCTGATGGTTATTGATACGCCCTGAATGGCTAGTGCCATTCAGAATTTTTGGGGTTGTAGTCAACAGTTGCGCTCGTCACCTTGAGACATAAGATGTTAAGTCTCATTTGCCCAGTAATTTAACTAGCTACGGCGCCCTTCAGACCGAAACACACTATTGCTTACACATTACTGCTTCACGGCACAAATAGGCCTTTGTGGTACCCATAATCTAGCCGGCATCGTGTGCAAAGGAGCAGCCACTGGTGGGAGGATAAATAATCATAAAACGTTGCGTGCTTTTGGTTTTTATTTATTTTTATTTATTTATTAAATTCCGCCAACAAGGTATACACTAATATAAACACAGTATAATACAAAAAAAATAACATTCATATGGTAAGTGATGCCTCAATTATAGGCGAAAATGACATGTTATTCAATTAAATTAAGCCACAAAATAAAATAAGAACAATGATATATTATATATCTTATACGAATACAATCTTAATATAAATTTACACAAAATATAATCGAAAAATAACGATCGAGGTCATTCCTCCCTTGAAAAAACCGTTTTAATATATTTTTCGACGTTTTATAAGCTCGATAATGATCTTGTGATTCCTCAGGATTTACAAGAGAGTTTGAGCATACATACGGGTCATTTTTAGCCTCCTCTTCCATAAAAAAGCGGCCAAGTGCGAGTCGGACTCGCCCATGAACGGATCCGTAGCAGCAAGTAACAGAATAAAAAAGTTCTGTGTGGGTATGTAGTTCGTTGTAACTAAATCGAAGTTTTAATAATAGTATCTTTTTTTTCAATTAGGTTATTGACAATATGATTTATGGCGTATTAAAAAACACTACTTACTAGATTTCGTTCAAACCAATTTTCAGTGGAATGTGATGTACATACATATATTTTTTTTAGTTTTATCATTCTGTTATCTTAAAAGTTACAGGGGAATCACACATTTTACCACTTTGGAACTGTCTCTCGCGCAAAATATTCAGTTTAGAAAAAAATTATATTACAAAACCATTTATCATTTTAAAGACCTATCCATAGATAAGACCACACACGTATGGGTTTAATGGAAAAAAAAACTCGAGTTTCAGTTTTAAGTATGGGGAAATCCCAAAATTTATCGTTTTTTTTTTCTATTTTTGTATAAAAATGTTTATGTGGTTTACAGAACACATCTACTTACCAAGTTTCAACAGTATAGTTCTTAAAATTTCGGAAAATAGTGGCTGTGACATACGGACGGACAGACAGGCAGACATGACGAATGTATAACGGCCGTTCCCAATATTCAGTCTATCTCCGGTTGTGGCCTACTTGAGATAAAAATCGTTACTATCGTTGACTTTTCTGTCCTAATAAACTTATCGACGGTAACTCACCTTATCCGTCCACGCTGTCTGCCGTCAAGGGGACGACGTATAGCTTACCAGCAATAGAAGTTTTTTTAGAAATTGCAATTTACGCGTCCCAATATAAGGCGAAACGAATGACACATCGGGTATATTGTGACAGCTTCAGATTATTGACAGCTAATTACTGACAGTAGAAGGTAGTAATTTATCTCTTTCTGTAGATAGTATATTGGGAACGGCCATAAGGGTTCCGTTTTTTGCCATTGGCCTTAAAAGACGTGTGCGTCTAAGGAAGCCCGACAAAAGTGATAAATTAAACTAATCTAAATTGATATTTAAATTTTGTATGTTCATTATTGATATCATTGTTAAATCCTATAAAAAGTAACAATTGATTAGAGTGAGAGAGGAAACAGACAGACTGGCGCCGTAACGCGTTACGTTACGAAGCGGTTTACCCTCCCATAAGAAGTTATCACTTCAATAATATAACTAACATATTAATGATTCTCACTTGTTGTAAGAAACACAGCACAAGAAAGCTCATTGTAGAAACTAAAGAGTTTGGTTCTACGTGAAAGAAACTTTTGTGAAAACAGCACTGTAGAGCTCTTATTATAACAAGTAATTTACGTAAATTTATTTTAGAAAATGAATAAGATTGCAATAATACTTTTATACTTATAAAAAAAATATAAACTTTGATAATATGTCTAGATTGAGAAGGTTAGTTCTACCTGTAATTCTTATTAACCTTATTATAAACTCAATTTTTTCGACGTTTTCAGAGCTGTCATAGTCTATCTGTGACGTATAAATGATCTAAGTAAAAACTTTGCAACATTTTGATGTTGGTATATGTGCTCCCAACCAATATTATATTTCGTATTAACATTACATTAGGTATATTCACGGATGAGTAAAATAAGGACTGATACTAGCAAGTGAAGCACAGTTATGCTAGTGTGTGTGCGGTTACGGGGGATACTAGTTACACAATTTTTTCTTCCTTAAATAATCATATATGGCCACTAATACTTATATAGTATCGTTTTTACACTATTTCACAACGCACGACGGCATTCTTAAAATATTTTATTGAGACCCAATCTGATCTGTCACAGACGATGACATAATGGCCGCCTATCGGCCTGTAGTAGTGTAAGTGTATGCGTGGGGCTATATATTTACACGTTAATCGGCATGTTTTGGTGCTACACTGTTATGTAAGGTAACACGGAGTCCTTATTTTTTTACTAGCCCGTGGTTATATTACATAAAGTCAAAGTCAAATAAACTTGAATCTAGTATTTTCTTTGATTAACGCGAGTGTTACACATTTAAATAAAACACTTTGTAAAGGTTTAAAACGCATGTAATTGTAAGTCCCCCTGAAAACGTGATCTGGAAAGTGCTAGAAACGTCAGGTTAACTAAACTAATAATAAAAAAGTAAGTTTTACGCAAAAATCTAATGTAAAAACTCAGATACAATAACATGCGTTTTAATAATTTAACAGTGTTTTATTCAAACTTTATTCATTTAGATTTAAACTAAGCGCATTTGAATCGTCACTATAATATATATTTTCTTTTAAATTACTGAATTTACCATTTGTTCGGAAAAGTTGAGGCCGTTAGAAGAAAATACAAGAAACTCAACGGCCACTCATTTCAATCAATATAGTTTGAACAATGGCTGTAGGTAATATACAAAACAAATTAGGTTGTAAGGTGGTGCATCCAATAAATGGGTGGTGTTCAAAATAGTTATTAACGTTTTAAATATTAAATATTTCATAAAAAGTTATAAAGAATAAATTATATTTAAATATAAAGATCAATATTACTATTGAATGGCGTTATTTTTATGTATAACTTGGCACCACTTCAATTTTTATCGAGTAAAAATATATTTTTTTAATTTAAGTGCCCTCTTTTATATGTATTTCACACCAGTATTTTTTTGTAAAAGGTTTTCCTACTCCATTAATTACGTTAGGCTTTTAAGGCTGGAGGGGGCGAACCTCATCCGTCGTCAATGGGGGAGGGAGAATCACATAACAGTTTTTTACAGGCGACAGTGCGACTAAATAAGAGAAAATAACGCAAGTATATTTTTTTTTTATTTACAACAAACAATTACACGTGACATCTTACTTAATAATTACAATTATTATAATATAAATACATGTATAATCAACTACGCTATCCACAAATTACTTATTTGTGTTGGAGAAACAAATTCACTAAAATCACTTCAGAAAGGTTTTAAAATACATACATATATATATTTTTATACATATACATAGAATCATACAAATATACATATTAATACTTATCCACATTATATAACAATATAAGTCAAAGATTACGTAATTATTTTATGCAACTTGTTAAATACCAGTTTCTTAAAGGTACCCACTCTTCTTTCTAGTGTGTCAAGGACGTTGTCAGAAATAAATCTTTACTGGCAGTATTTCGGAAATGTATTGGGTTAATTAAAATGAAACATTCTTTACAAAGTACAGCCCTCACGGATTGTCATACGTCGAGTTACTGAACTTTTGTGTATAAGCGACAGAGGTTTAGAGCACACATACTAACTTACTTCAGTTCAGTTCACTTACAACATACTAACGTAAAGACGAATTAAGCGTGTGAGACAAAAGAACAAACAAAGGGGACACAGCAGAATCTCTTGTTACTTTGACCAATTTTGATTGTCAAGTCGTAAAAAGTCAGCGACTCTTGAGCTCCTTATTATTTTGAATATTAAACCACTAACGCACACATTAAGAAATCAAAATTTCTATGTGGTTTATAGTGGCTTATGGCCGCATTTAATATGCGATCGTTAAGATATTTCAATAGATCGTAATGTCGTCCAATTAATGGTTTGTTTTTAAACAAATTATCTTCCGCATATAATTTGTTATAATTCCAAAATCAGGAATACCATCAAAATAACAATCCTTCCGTCTATATTAAGCAAATTGTTACTTAAGTTAATTGTTACTGGCACCTGTCTATGACGAAAAAACCAGCGAACTTAAATCACTACAGTCACAACTCCAGGTCCCTCATAAGAGTAATTGCTGGGGTAAAGGCGAAGCACATAGGCAGAATTGCAGACTTGAAACGCCTTTCCTCGGGAACTGCTGCGTTCTGGTCACTCACACAGGCTGTCCACCGAAATGTGTACGCAATTACCGGCTGCAATTTCCCCGAACCAATAAGATTCAAGGACCCTCAAGCATAGAGGAAACTCCCTATTATATATATATATACCAGTTGGAGGCTCCTTTGCACTAGATTATGGGTAACAAAACAAAACGGCGCCTATTTCTGCCGTGAAGCAGTAATGTGTAAGCATTACTGTGTTTCGGTCTGAAGGGTGCCGTAGCTAGTCAAATTACTGGGCAAATGAGACTTAACATCTTACGTCTCAAGGTGACGAGCGCAATTGTAGTGCCGCTTAGAATTTTTAAGAATTTCAAGAATCCTGAGTGGCACTGCATTGTAATGGGCACGGCTCATCAATTACCATCAGCTGAACGTCCTGCTCGTCTTGTCCCTTATTGTCATAAATAAAACTCATGTGTTCTAGTCACTCACACAGGCTGTCCACTGAAATGTGGACACAATTACCGGCTGCAATTTCCCCGAACCAATAAGACAAGGTCCTTCAAGCATATAGGAAACCCCCTATTATTTTATAATTATTATTAATTTTATTATTTTATAAAACTTTCACAATCCTTTTTATTACTAAACATCAACGTTTTGAAAATGATTGTAATTGTTAAATTATAAAACTTTGATAAATTATTTAACCTAAGTTTAGGGATATTTGATTTATTGACATAAAAAAAATTATCAAGTCTTTCGTACCTTCAATAGCCATTTCGTCAAAGCTATTAAAAGGAGAGCTATCTTTTATAACATGGAAAGTTGCATAGCTTTCTTAAAGCTTCTTAAAAGCTCTTTAGCGAGATGTAACCTAGATAAGGGTTTTGTAACTCGTGAAATACCCCGTGCCATCCACGGTTTACAAAAGTGAATTGAATGAAACATAAAAATGAAAACATGAGATTGTAAGGAAATTCTTAAGTTTTTCTAAATAATACGTGAAGCGAAAACTTTCCCCCTTTTTCGAAACCAAATACATTAAAAATTCATTAAATTCCTTATATTGAGGATTGGTCTCCGCTAGATACTAGATACCGCAGGCGTAGTCGCAAAGTGCGGCAACTAATACTACGCCCGCGTGGGCGTACCTACTCGAGTTACTCTCGAACAATGTGTGACGTTGACGTGCCACGTCATGTTCTGTTAAACTTTGCTAATAATTGAAACTAAAATGCCGGGTTGCGTAGTAAAACTTTGTAAAAATATTACTACAAGAAATAAGAAAGACACTGGGATCACATATCATCAGTAAGTATTTTGTATTATATTAATTTCAATGTAAAATAACACTAAGCGTATGTTACAAAATTTGAAAGATGTCATTCAGTGATTGTTCTTAGGTAGTGCGGTATCTAATTGGATCTATGTTAAATTCATTAAAAAATACTACACAGCCTACTGCTTGAATGACACACAATATACATTATGGAGGTTTACAGTCTTTGACAAATAAATCTATATATATAAAAATGAATTGCTGTTCGTTAGTCTCGCTAAAACTTGAGAACGGCTGGACCGATTTGCCTAATTTTGGCCTTGAATTATTTGTGAAACTCTAGGGAAGGATTAAAAGGTGAATAAATAGGAAAATGCTGCTAAATTAAATAAAAACAACAAATTTGTTTTTCCTTTGATGTGTCCATACATAATTCCTATGAGAGAATTTATTGACGCACGGTTTGACAGTTCTGCTGTGAAACAATTTCATTACGACAGCAGGGTGCATATTTTCCGAAGTAATTTTTGATTTTATGATATTGATTATTGACAAATTCATATAAAAACATTATTTTATTTATTATATATAGAACAACGTCTGTCGGGTCAGCTAGTAGTAAATAAATTTAAAAATAAAGTTCAAACTTAAAAATTGTCACCCATTTTCGAATTTCGAATTTGTAAGTAGTGTTTGTTGCGGCCAGAAATGGACATCAGTTTAAAACTTCTGTATTTCTGTTCTACCAGTGGGAGGTACAGAATGCCTGATAGATAGGTTTTAACAGCGGCGCCTTTTCCTGCCGTGAATATAAATTTTTGTCTCAAAGTGACCACCGAAATTGCGATACCGGTAAAAATTTTGGGTTCTATTTATAATCCTGAGCGGCACTGCATTGTATTGGACAAGGCACTTGGCATAAGGTGAGCGTCTTGTTCATCTCATAAAAGACATTATTACAAGGCATAAAAAGGCATAAAAGGCATTTATTTTCTCAAAATTGATTCCTTTAGAATTCTTTTTGATGTCATTTCTTATACTACTAGATACTATTACCGCTTCGGAAACAAATGGCGCTCTGAGAGAGAAGAAGCGGCGCAAGAAACTCTCCCAGCATTCTTTTTTTTGCGCTCTTTTCAATAAAAATATACAATATTGTACAGTCGCTATAAAATAATCACAATCTAGTCCCAGGCTGTCCAATCATTTAGATATTCAGCAGTGGAGTAATAGGATTTACGACAGAGCCATTTTTTTATAAAACATTTAAATTTATTTATAGATAATGCCTGAACAGGGGCTGGGACTTTATTGTAGAAGTGTATACATTTACCCTTAAAGCTATTATGTATCTTATGAAGCCTACTAGAATTAGTTACAAGCAATCCCTTATTTCTAGTGTTATAATAATTATTGTGTTACGGTATTACCACAGGTATTATGGCCAAATTCAAAATTCAAATTTGCTTATTATTTGCTTTTAAATTCAAATTAGGAACGCGATTATTATGTTATGAACTTCGAATGTCTACTGTGTCATTACCCGCCTTTTAAATATTTTCTTGGTGTTCCAGATCAAGTGTATGTTAACGAAAGTGTGCATAAATACTGACTTTAATGCATGGGACCAATTTTTTTATTATAATAATAATATTAATCTTTATTTGCATTCGAATAAGGTCAGTTTTACTGTCGGTCTTATTTTATTTATATTACGTTTCTCTTATTCTACCTACAAGGCATGCAAATATATGCTGTATAACATTTTATTTCATACAAAATTGAACCTAACCATTAAGTATTATATACTTAACAATACAATTTTAATTCTAATAAAATAGTAATATTCACGTCAAATTTATATGTCAAAATTCCTTAAATTTAAATAGTCAATATCCGGACCACCGAGCCTTGCTCGGATTTTTAAGAATGTACAAACTTGAATTTAAAAAAAAAAACTAATAGGACAACTAATAGGGTCTTCTGCTTTCCGGATCACCCAATGTCCCATCTGAGCTACTATAGTCTTGTATATAGTGTCGAAATTTACCTTTGTATTCTAAAGTTATTGTAGCTGTTTCTCATTAAAACGGATAAAACTACATTTTTTTAAATTGAAACCTAGCTAGATCGATTTATCGCCCCCGAAACCCCCTATATACTAAATTTTATGAAAATCGTTGGAGCCGATTCCGAGATTCCAATTATATATATATATACAAGAATTGCTCATTTAAAGATATAAGATTTATTGAATAAAAACAATTTTTTATTAGCCATGTTGTTAATTTGTTCTTAAGTTGATTACATGTCATGTCTTTTAAATGGTCGGGTAACTTATTATATATTTTTATCGCCATGTAATGAACATTTTCTTGGCAGAGTGTCAATTCACATTTGGGTAGAACTCTGAAAGCGCGAATTGCGTCCGAAGAATTTCTCAAATGATGAGCCCATAACACAGAATGGATGACACATATCCGTGGTATGCACACCACGCGGCTTGTTCTGATACTGTCTGTCTTATTCTCCTAATGGCAAAAATAAACCTGTCCAATTTATTACAAATGTCTTCAATATGTTCTCTCCGTTTAAGATTTTTATCAATTATTACGCCAAGAAATTTAATATTATTTATGTGTTCAATCATTGTACCATTATATTTTATGTTCAAATTATTATTTAAATCTCTGTTAGTATTAAAATGGATTATTTTAGTTTTTAATATGTTTAAGTTTAAGTTATTATTATTAAGCCATCTGGTAATGTCATTAAGTGAATTAATAATTGTATTTTTTAGTGTAATTATATCTTTTTCTTTAATAATTAATGTGGTGTCATCGGCAAATAGCACACATTGATTAGTTGTAGAGTCTGGGAGGTCATTGATATATGATAGAAATAACAAAGGGCCAATAATGCTACCTTGTGGAATGGCGCAACTCTGATTTTCTCTAAATTCCGAAGTGTAGACAATTTTTGTGGATTTATTACGACACTTAACTATTCTTGATATTTCTGTACGTTGTTGCCGACTTCTTAGGTAACTTTTAATCAAGTTATGGGCATTGCCTCTTATACCGTATTTTTCAAGTTTATCCAATAAATTTTGATGTAATACCAAATCATAGGCATTTTATATAAGGGCAGACGACATGGACACAAAATAAGTTTGAAAACAAAATTTATGAACGATGCGGGACTCGAACCCTCGATCTCTCGCGTTCCCTGCGACCGCTCTTCCACTGAGCCAACCGTTCGAGTGACATCATAAATATTGATATATCTTGTTCAACTCTCAACCTCAAGTCAATTTCCAAATATGTAATGTATTGTGGTTGAGCAGGTATCTGTAACGGTATCTGTAAAGTATATCCTGTAGATGAAGCCACAACCAACAATAGTATTTACTTAAAAGAAGTATTTAAAAAAAATTGCCATATTTGAAAATTTATTAATTAAGCTTGGAGAGTGCAAACAAAAAAAGAGGAATATAAAAAAGAATCTGTCACGCTAAAATATTAGAAAAAATATTTATCTTATATTTATCCAAATGTTTCCTTTAGTGTTGATTCCGCGAATATTTGTCTTTAAACAATTCGACACGTGTTTCGCCTCTACACGAGGCATCCTCAGGACATGTTGACTCGCCAAAATCTGGCACGTGCCGAATTGTTTAAAGACAAATATTCGCGGAATCAATTCCTAATATGTAATGTATTGGGGTTGAGCAGGTATCTGTAACGGTATCAGGTAAAGTATATCCTGTAGATGAAACCACAACCAACAATAGTATTGACTTAAAAGAAGTATTTAAAAAATATTGCCATATTTGAAAATTTATTAATTAAGCTTGGAGAGTGCAAACAAAAAAAGAGGAATATAAAAAAGAATCTGTCACGCTAAAATATTAGAAAAAATATTTATCTTATATTTATCCAAATGTTTCCTTTAGTGTTGATTCCGCGAATATTTGTCTTTAAACAATTCGACACGTGTTTCGCCTCTACACGAGGCATCCTCAGGACATGTTGACTCGCCAAAATCTGGCACGTGCCGAATTGTTTAAAGACAAATATTGGCGGAATTAACACTAAAGAGTACTCAAAACATTTGTATAATTATGGATTTCCGCAAAGTAACGCCTACTTCAAAAAATTATCTTATATTTTCCTTTTTTTACACACCTTATGTTATTATAAGAGATATATTTAAAGTTCGTCTCTCGAAAATACAGCATTATTAATGTTTGTTAAATTTTATTCTTGGTAAAAAATTCAAGCATTTGAATTAAAATTATATTGTGAGACTGGCTATTGGGCGCTAGAACAAGAATTGGAAGGAATAAAATGTTTATAAATCCTGAGTTAAATTTTGTAAAAATTAGTTTGAAAATATCGAGTTTTATTAATTAATATAAAAATTATTAAATTAGTATTCAATTTCAGCTAAAGTGATTTATAAAAAGGCATCACCTTGATTTAAATAGACAACCAATAATTTTTTTTAAATGAATAATATCTCCCTTATAACATAAAGGCAACTTAAGTTTATTATAAAACAAAAAAAAATATTTTCCAGACACTTACGGTTAAATTGAAATAATAAAAACAACACCATAAATTTCACATCCATTTTCGCTCGATCACTCACGAAAATTAATAAAATTAAACGTAGTAATGTTTCATTTCACAAATTCACTAACATTGTTAAACATCTCAAAGTTCCGCGCATACTTTTTCAATTCCCCCTTTTTATTACTAAACATCAACGTTTTGAAAATGATTGTAATTGTTAAATTATAAAACTTTGATAAATTATTTAACCTAAGTGAATTAGGAATATTTGATTGATTGACATAAAAAAAAATATCAAGTCTTTCGTACCTTCAATAGCCATTTCGTCAAAGCTATTAAAAGGAGAGCTATCTTTTATAACATGGAAAGTTGCATAGCTTTCTTAAAGCTTCTTAAAAGCTCTTTAGCGAGATGTAACCTAGATAAGGGTTTTGTAACTCGTGAAATACCCCGTGCCATCCACGGTTTACAAAAGTGAATTGAATGAAACATAAAAATGAAAACATGAGATTGTAAGGAAATTCTTAAGTTTTTCTAAATAATACGTGAAGCGAAAACTTTCCCCCTTTTTCGAAACCAAATACATTAAAAATTCATTAAATTCCTTATATTGAGGATTGGTCTCCGCTAGATACTAGATACCGCAGGCGTAGTCGCAAAGTGCGGCAACTAATACTACGCCCGCGTGGGCGTACCTACTCGAGTTACTCTCGAACAATGTGTGACGTTGACGTGCCACGTCATGTTCTGTTAAACTTTGCTAATAATTGAAACTAAAATGCCGGGTTGCGTAGTAAAACTTTGTAAAAATATTACTACAAGAAATAAGAAAGACACTGGGATCACATATCATCAGTAAGTATTTTGTATTATATTAATTTCAATGTAAAATAACACTAAGCGTATGTTACAAAATTTGAAAGATGCCATTGAGTGATTGTTCTTAGGTAGTGCGGTATCTAATTGGATCTATGTTAAATTCGTTAAAAAATACTACACAGCCTACTGCTTGAATGACACACAATATACGTTATAGAGGTTTACAGTCTTTGACAAATAAATCTATATATATAAAAATGAATTGCTGTTCGTTAGTCTCGCTGAAACTTGAGAACGGCTGGACCGATTTGCCTAATTTTGGTCTTGAATTATTTGTGAAACTCTAGGGAAGGTTTAAAAGATGAATAAATAGGCAAATGCTGCTAAATTAAATAAAAACAACAAATTTGTTTTTCCTTTGATGTGTCCATACATAATTCCTATGAGAGAATTTATTGACGCACGGTTTGACAGTTCTGCTGTGAAACAATTTCATTACGACAGCAGGGTGCATATTTTCCGAAGTAATTTTTGATTTTATGATATTGATTATTGACAACTTCATATAAAAACATTATTTTATTTATTATATATAGAACAACGTCTGTCGGGTCAGCTAGTAGTAAATAAATTGAAAAATAAAGTTCAAGCTTAAAATTTGTCACCCATTTTCAAATTTCGAATTTGTAAAATTGTTGCGGCCTGAAATGGACATCAGTTTAAAACTTCTATATTTCTGTTCTACCAGTGGGAGGTACAGAATGCCTGATAGATAGGTTTTAACAGCGGCACCTTTTCCTGCCGTGAATATTAATTTTTGTCTCAAAGTGACCACCGATTTTGCGATGCCGGTAAAAATTTTGGGTTCTACTAATAATCCTGAGCGGCACTGCATTGTATTGGACAAGGCAGTGCCGCTCGCACTTGGCATAAGGTGAGCGTCTTGTTCATCTCATAAAAGACATTGTTACAAGAATTATTGTGTTACGGTATTACCACAGTAGAGTGTGGTATTATGGCCAAATTCTAATTTGCTTATTATTTGCTTTCAAATTCAAATTAGGAACGCGATTATTATGTTATGAACTTCGAATGTCTACTGTGTCATTACCCGCCTTTTAAATATTTTCTTGGTGTTCCAGATCAAGTGTATGTTAACGAAAGTGTGCATAAATACTGACTTTAATGCATGGGATCTATTTTTTTAATAATAATAATAATAATAACCTTTATTTGCATTCGAATAAGGTCAGTTTTACAATCGGTCTATTCTACCTACAAGGCATGCAAATATATGCTGTATAACATTTTATTTCATACAAAATTGAACCTAACCATTAAGTATTATATACTTAACAATACAATTTTAATTCTAATAAAATAGTAATATTCACGTCAAATTTATATGTCAAAATTCCTTAAATTTAAATAGTCAATATCCGGACCACCGAGCCTTGCTCGGATTTTTAAGAATGTACAAACTTGAATTTAAAAAAAAAAAACTAATAGGACATCTGGATTCGAACCGGGTCTTCTGATTTCCGGATCACCCAATGTCCCATCTGAGCTACTATAGTCTTGTATATAGTGTCGAAATTTACCTTTGTATTCTAAAGTTATTGTAGCTGTTTCTCATTAAAATGGATAAAACTACATTTTTTTAAATTGAAACCTAGCTAGATCGATTTATCGCCCCCGAAACCCCCTATATACTAAATTTTATGAAAATCGTTGGAGCCGATTCCGAGATTCCAATTATATATATATATATATATATATATGTATATATATATATATATATATGAATTGCTCATTTAAAGATATAAGATTTATTGAATAAAAACAATTTTTTATTAGCCATGTTGTTAATTTGTTCTTAAGTTGATTACATGTCATGTCTTTTAAATGGTCGGGTAACTTATTATATATTTTTATCGCCATGTAATGAACATTTTCTTGGCAGAGTGTCAATTCACATTTGGGTACAAGTAATTTGTTTGGGTATCGAGTGTTCCTAGAAGAGTGATCTTTCATTTTGGTGAAATATTCCAGGTGTTTATGTACAAATATACACATATCCCGAATATACAGAGAGGGTAGTGTTAATATTTTCTTTTTGATAAAAAGTGGCTTGCAGCTATCCATCCAGTGTGCATTGCATATTGCACGAATACATTTTTTTTGAACTCTGAAAGCGCGAATTGCGTCCGAAGAATTTCCCCAAATGATGAGTCCATAGCACAGTACGGATGACACATATCCGTGGTATGCACACCACGCGGCTTGTTCTGATACTGTCTGTCTTATTCTCCTAATGGCAAAAATAAACCTGTCCAATTTATTACAAATGTCTTCAATATGTTCTCTCCATTTAAGATTTTTATCAATTATTACGCCAAGAAATTTAATATTATTTATGTGTTCAATCATTGTACCATTATATTTTATGTTCAAATTATTATTTAAATCTCTGTTAGTATTAAAATGGATTATTTTAGTTTTTAATATGTTTAAGTTTAAGTTATTATTATTAAGCCATCTGGTAATGTCATTAAGTGAATTAATAATTGTATTTTTTAGTGTAATTATATCTTTTTCTTTAATAATTAATGTGGTGTCATCGGCAAATAGCACACATTGATTAGTTGTAGAGTCTGGGAGGTCATTGATATATGATAGAAATAACAAAGGGCCAATAATGCTACCTTGTGGAATGGCGCAACTCTGATTTTCTCTAAATTCCGAAGTGTAGACAATTTTTGTGGATTTATTACGACACTTAACTATTCTTGATATTTCTGTACGTTGTTGCCGACTTCTTAGGTAACTTTTAATCAAGTTATGGGCATTGCCTCTTATACCGTATTTTTCAAGTTTATCCAATAAATTTTGATGTAATACCAAATCATAGGCATTTTATATAAGGGCAGACGACATGGACACAAAATAAGTTTGAAAACAAAATTTATGAACGATGCGGGACTCGAACCCTCGATCTCTCGCGTTCCCTGCGACCGCTCTTCCACTGAGCCAACCGTTCGAGTGACATCATAAATATTGATATATCTTGTTCAACTCTCAACCTCAAGTCAATTTCCAAATATGTAATGTATTGTGGTTGAGCAGGTATCTGTAACGGTATCTGTAAAGTATATCCTGTAGATGAAGCCACAACCAACAATAGTATTTACTTAAAAGAAGTATTTAAAAAAAATTGCCATATTTGAAAATTTATTAATTAAGCTTGGAGAGTGCAAACAAAAAAAGAGGAATATAAAAAAGAATCTGTCACGCTAAAATATTAGAAAAAATATTTATCTTATATTTATCCAAATGTTTCCTTTAGTGTTGATTCCGCGAATATTTGTCTTTAAACAATTCGACACGTGTTTCGCCTCTACACGAGGCATCCTCAGGACATGTTGACTCGCCAAAATCTGGCACGTGCCGAATTGTTTAAAGACAAATATTCGCGGAATCAATTCCTAATATGTAATGTATTGGGGTTGAGCAGGTATCTGTAACGGTATCAGGTAAAGTATATCCTGTAGATGAAGCCACAACCAACAATAGTATTGACTTAAAAGAAGTATTTAAAAAATATTGCCATATTTGAAAATTTATTAATTAAGCTTGGAGAGTGCAAACAAAAAAAGAGGAATATAAAAAAGAATCTGTCACGCTAAAATATTAGAAAAAATATTTATCTTATATTTATCCAAATGTTTCCTTTAGTGTTGATTCCGCGAATATTTGTCTTTAAACAATTCGACACGTGTTTCGCCTCTACACGAGGCATCCTCAGGACATGTTGACTCGCCAAAATCTGGCACGTGCCGAATTGTTTAAAGACAAATATTGGCGGAATTAACACTAAAGAGTACTCAAAACATTTGTATAATTATGGATTTCCGCAAAGTAACGCCTACTTCAAAAAATTATCTTATATTTTCCTTTTTTTACACACCTTATGTTATTATAAGAGATATATTTAAAGTTCGTCTCTCGAAAATACAGCATTATTAATGTTTGTTAAATTTTATTCTTGGTAAAAAAATTCAAGCATTTGAATTAAAATTATATTGTGAGACTGGCTATTGGGCGCTAGAACAAGAATTGGAAGGAATAAAATGTTTATAAATCCTGAGTTAAATTTTGTAAAAATTAGTTTGAAAATATCGAGTTTTATTAATTAATATAAAAATTATTAAATTAGTATTCAATTTCAGCTAAAGTGATTTATAAAAAGGCATCACCTTGATTTAAATAGACAACCAATAATTTTTTTTAAATGAATAATATCTCCCTTATAACATAAAGGCAACTTAAGTTTATTATAAAACAAAAAAAAATATTTTCCAGACACTTACCGTTAAATTGAAATAATAAAAACAGCATCATAAATTTCACATCCATTTTCGCTCGATCACTCACGAAAATTAATAAAATTAAACGTAGTAATGTTTCATTTCACAAATTCACTAACATTGTTAAACATCTCAAAGTTCCGCGCATACTTTTTCAATTCCCGCTCTTTTGAAACCAGGAACGTCTAGTCCCCGTCATCCCCTTGTTCGTACTGAAGGTTGTTACCAGCGGCCAGCGCCCTACTACGAAAACTCATATCAAACTCACCTATAAAACACATTATCCTTTATTCTAAAACTCGATTTTGACGTTTTTCTTATGTTAATGATTAGAGACTGGATAATATGGACTATCAATGTATTATACATAGCACTCGACTGGATTTCTTTAAAGTTAATAAGTTAAACATATATTTACGGTTGTGTTTTTTCAAGAGGAATATGTTGCAGCATCACTACGATATATTATACGATTTTTATATATTATATTCTAATGGTGAGTGATTTTTAGGGATATTACTTAAAGATTCGTCATGTCTGTCTGTCTGTCCGTGTATGTCAGAATCACTTTTTTCCAAAACTATAGGTACTATACTGTAGACACTTGGTAAATATATTATGTATTCTGTGAACAATAAATTTTGGGGGTTCCCCATATTTAGAAGTGAAGCTCAAATTTTTTTCATCTTTCGTCATATTGAGGTTTCTAATATCGATAATGAGCTTCCGTTTAAACTACTGTTCGATTTTTACACTACAATATGGAACAATCCGGCAATTTTATCGTTTTTCGCCTCGCGTTGCACGCTGTGTGTCTGAATGCCAACTGAACGCGCATCAAACGACATTTTGTTAGTAGAGGTCACTATAAAGTACACTATTATATTATCGTTTTTATATTTAATTTCTAAGTAAAGTGATCAAAATCGAGTACTAATTCCTTAGTAGTGGCGCTCCTTGTGCAGATTTCACTCAGCTACAATACTCTAGGGCTCAAGCATTTTAAGAGATCATCTTTATAGCGCTCGCCCGAAGTATTCGTAAGAAGCTGCCGTTTTGCTCTCCATACCGCTTCAACATTTACATTCGGAACGGTTTTATTATCTTACAATTTACTTGTTAAGGAAATTTATGTTTCTCTGTATAGGTCCTTGTATTCGCTTTTGTTGTTGGTTGCGAATGTTTGCTCAGGCAATAAGCTCAGACATATCTGTGTCTATTGACGGTCCGGATTCTATCGCTTTAATAACTTAAAGTTGTGTAATAATTTAAGTATAATAAGTACCTACCAGTACTTCTTTGCACAGGATGCCGGCTAGATTATGGGTGCCACAACGGCATCTATTTCTGCCGTGAAGCAGAAATGTGTAAGCATTATTGTGTTTCGGTCCGAAGGGCGCCGTAACTAGTGAAATTAGTGGGCAAATGAGACTTAACATCTTATGTTTCAAGGTGACGAGCGCAATTGTAGTGCTCCTCAGAATTATTGGGTTTTTTAAAAATCCTGAGTGGTACTGCATTGTAATGGGCAGGGCGTATCAATTACCATCAGCTGAACGTCCTGCTCATCTCGTACCTTATTTTCATAAAAAAGTAATGTCATTTTTATAACTCAAGCGTAAATTTTGAATGTGAGGTATGAATACAGTTTTTATGGAGTAGAAGTGTACTGGTACACGCTAAGCTTAGGTATATGTTTGAATAATAAACTAATAATAAATAATAAAAATATTTGGGAAGTGATACGCTCTGTCTAATACAATGCTGTGCTCAAGATTCTTAAAAATCCAACATTTAAGCACGGACTAGTAAAAAAAGAAGGACTCCGCGCCTTGATATTAGCAAGAGAAGCACCTTTATGCTAGTGTGTGTGAGGTTACAGGGTAAGTATATCAGTTACACAATTTTTTCGCCCTCAAATAATCATATATCCACAAATACTTTTATATTATTTTTTTACACTTTTTCACAACGCAAAACAGCATTTTAAAAATATTTTATTGCGACACAAACTGATCTGTCACAGACGATGGCAAATCTCATAATGGCCGTTCGGCTTGCATTAATGTAAGTGTATGCGTGGGGCTATGTATTGACACGTTTACCGGCTTGTCATGGTGCCTCACTGATATGTTAGGTGACACGGAGTCCCTATTTTTTTACTCGTCCGTGCATTTAAGCAGCACCGTAGTAATTAACACAAATACGCATTTTCACAATCCCACATGAGATTTGAGGAAAGGTTTCTGATCTCATTCTCACTCAGGCGAGAGAAAGCATTGCTCAAACAAATTGTGTAGATAGCACCTAGGAGGAATTATTATATTTATATGTAATGAAATAACTTAACAAGTACTTATCGATTTTAAAAGTTCTGTCATCAGAATGGTATCACCACTGAGTATCATGGGCAGTATTATGTTATTGAAACTTTCATGAGAAAACAAAATTTATGAACGACGCGGGACTCGAATCCGCGTTCTTCAACTGAGCCAACTGATCGAGCGACGTCGCGTTCATAGATCTTGATATGTCATGTTCAACTCTCAGGTTGTGGCTTCATCTACAGGATCTACTAAACAGTTGACAACCTGCTCAACCCCAATATTTGGATATTAGAGTTGAATAAAGCATCCAAAATTTATCATCGATACGTCACTCGAACGGCTGGCTCAGATGGAAGAGTGCTCGTTACGCGCGAGGTCCCGAGTTCGAGTCCCGCATCTTTCATTTTTGTTTTTTCAAATTTATTTGTGTAATTAATCCCAGATGTGAGGGTTATCACTTTAAAACATAACAAATTATTTTCGTGAGACATTATTAACTGTATATATTTAAAGTGGCTATACTCACCATTTATCGGTGGAGGTACCGACTAGTTTCGGACCATTCGGAGTTCATCAGGGTGAGTGTAGTGTGTTCGCGATAACGTCCCATCTCAATCAGATATCTTCATGAGAAACTAATTGGTACCTACACCGACAAACCATGGTGTAAATTAATGTAAAAAATCATTCGTAATTATAATAATGTAAACACAAGTCAATATTGCTGTTAAAAAGGCTAGGACGTTAATTTTTTAATTGGAATACTATAAAATTCTGAACACAGTCGGGGCAAGCAGCAAGTGCTTCATAAAATATTAGTTAATATTCAAATATTTTTATTCAAAATAGGATGTGATACTTATTGAAAGTAAAAAACTACCCAGTCCAAAAGGTCTGCCTCAGACGTGAGAAGAACGGGCGCAACAAACTCAGCGGGCTTCTTTTTTTTAAATAAAAACATGGTTACAATGTAATAAAATTTATAATTTAATCACCTCTGGGCGGTCGCTCTATTCCCAATGAATGGTATCATTAAGAAAATCATTTATGTTATAGTTTCTTACATTACTTTTACCAACATTTTTAACAATTCTTTTAAATTCGTAAACAAATGTTTGGAACATTATCTGGGATCTTGTTGTAAAAGCATATACATCGCCCCACAAAAGACTTACTACCTCGACTTAGCCGAGTAGTAGGCATTATAAGTTTATGTTTGTTCCTGGTGTTAACATTATGGTTATGAGAGTTTCTAGCAAATTCACTTAGGTGCCTATGTACATACATAACATTATCAGGAATATATTAAGTTCCATTGAAGCAACAACCAATAACATATCTCATCTAAAAGCTAAGGTTCGAATTACATTTATCCAACTTAGTATTATCTCAGAAGTTAAACTCAGCGGGCATGTCGTGGCATATTGCTGATTATCTTCAGTTGTAAAGCGCGCTATATCCGAATTCGAAACGGATTTAAATTCGTAGATGTCTGATATATTCCTGAACATTTTTATTAATTTATTCATTTTGATGTTTAAGCTACACAACAAGTTCAAAAAAGTGTTAATTTTTTTATGAAAGAGGAGGACAAAGGAGCCGCCTTATCACATGATGTTAAGTGATCACCGCAGCCCACATTCTCTTGCAACACCGAATGACAGGAGCGAAATTCTTAGTACATCTAAAAATATGAGTGATCGCTCATTAGATTCGGAATGACGTCTAGTAAAATGTATGGAAAGTATGCAATTGTTATTAACAGCATAACGTATAAGTTCCAGAATAAAGTATTAAAGGATTGTGAACACATCCTGGTACATTCGAAACAGCGAACTCCATCGGGACCTTAACATTGAGTTTGTAGACAATGGTATCCAAAAATATGCTGAAGCTCATCAACATAAACTTCATCATCACGTGAATGTCGAGACAATACAGCTCCTTGACAACACTGATATGGTATGAAGACTAAAACGAACAAAACCTTTTGTTTGTTTTGAAGTTAGTGTAGTGCTAGTGAATTAGTATAACACAATATGAAAATAGTGATATTATAAAAGACACATGAAAAAAGTGACTTCCCCTTAATAGAGACATTATGAAATGTGTTCAAATTCAAATTCAAATATTTTTATTCAAAATAGGATTTATAATCACTTATTGAACGTCAAAATCTACCACCCATTCAAAAGAGACTGCCTCAGACCTGAGAAGAATGGGCGCAAGAAACTCAGCGGGCTTTTTTTTAAATATAAAATATGGGTTACAATGTAATATCGTACAATAAACATTTATAATTAAAGAGCCTGAGGGTGTTCGCTTTAATCCCAGTCCGTGGTGTCATTAAGAAAATCGTTTATGCTATAATAACCTTTCCCACACAAACGTTTTTTAACAATTCTTTTAAATTTCGTAACACATTTGTTTTGTACATTTTCTGGGATCATATTGTAGATGCATATACATCGCCCAACAAAAGACTTACTAACTCGACCCAACCGAGTAGTAGGCATAACAAGTTTATGTTTGTTCCTCGTGTTAACATTATGAATGTCACAGTTTCTAGAAAATTCCTCAATGTGCTTATGAACATACAAAACATTATCAAAAATGTATTGAGAAGCAACAGTCAAAATGTTTATTTCTTTAAATTTTTCTCTTAATGATTCTTTAGGACCTAGGTTATAAATCGCGCGAATAGCCCTCTTCTGCAGCACAAAGATAGTATTAATATCGGCCGCACTGCCCCATAACAATATACCATAGGATATAATGTATGTTATTGAACACATTCTTAGTTTAATCTATCTAGCAGTTTAAGTTAAAGTAGAATTATTTATTAGTCTAAGTTAAGGCTAGATTGTAATGCAAGTGGGGCAACATTATAATAACTATATTATTATATTCCCTAATTGAAAGAAAAAAAAAATTTATTAACAAATTAAAAACGAAATTTTATACAAGCAACGTGCGTTATAGCGAAAATAAACCGGAAGTAGATAATTAATGAATTAAATACTTAATAACTTAGACTATTGTTAATCTGTGCTTAATAAATAAAGTTTTTATAAGTTTATATTAATGCAACTGAAAATCACAAATAATAATGATTTAATTTAAAATATTTTTTTGTTTAATAATGGACAATTTGTTTTTATGGAATAGGAGGACAAACGAGCGTACGGGTCACCTGGTGTTAAGTGATCATCGCCGCCCACAATCTCTTGCAATACCAGAGGAATCACAGGAGTGTTGCCGGCCTTTAAGGAAGGTACGGAGCACTGGGTCCCCGACAATTCGAGCTGCTCTACATTGCACGCGGTCAAATGTATCGAGCTGATACTGTGTGGGCCGGCTTAAAGTATTGCCGTGCTCTATTAATGACGCCCAGCTTCTTCGAAGCCAATTTTACTTTGCCCTCCAGGTGACCACTGAATTGGCAATCGCTCGAGATTTCGAGACCCAGTATTCCGATACTAGGCGAGGCTTTAAGGCAAGTATTGTCAAAGGGCGGTGATACGACAAATAGGGTTTTGTTAGTGGTAAACGCGCCAACTTAAATCTTCTGGGGGTTAAATTGGACAAGGTTCAATGTACCCCATTCCGCGACCTTCTCGATAGAAGACACAAGTTTCTCCCGGCACAGGTCGACGATATCCCTAGAGAGACCTGCATGGCCCGTGAATACGGCATCACCAGTGCTGTCGTCTGCATAGTAATGTATGTTGGATGTGCCTTGGGGCACTCCAGCGTTCACGGGCTTCGGGTTCGAGCAATATCCGTCGACAACGACCTGTATGCTGCGCCTAGTGAGGAAGCTGGAGGTCCACTTGCATTAGCTTTCGGGAAGCCCAAATGATGGCAGTTTTGAGAGGAGCGCCTTGTGCCATATACGATCAAAGGCCTTCGCTATATCCAGGCTAACTGCCAGACCTTCCTCCTTGCTTTCAATAGCCGCCGCCCGTTCCTTGTCTTAAAACGAATATTTTATTTATCAGTGTGTCATTCGTCAGAGATTCAGTTGATGGTAATTTTGACAGTTCAGATTAACATAAAGTAGTGCAGCCGTTAGCGTTCAATATCTGAATAATAAATGGTCTGATTCTGTTATTATGTGTTGTAGCTATTGGAAACTTTCTTTTACCAGTGGGAGGCTCCTTTGCAACGGATGACGGCTAGATTATGGGTACTACAACGGCGCCTATTTCTGCCATGATGCAGTAATGTGTTAGCATTACTATGTTTTGGTCTGATGGGCGTCGTAGCTAGTGAAATTACTGGGCAAAAGAGCCTTCACAACTTCACAAATGGGCAGGGCTTACTTACTTAGGGTTACTAACAGCTGAACGTCCTGCTCGTTTCGTCCCTTATTTTCATAAAAAAATTCTTGTAAGCGAGATTATCGCTTGAGATTTTACCAATGTGTTCCTCTATGTACTTGAATCTCTTTGGGCTTATCTTGAAGTTTGGACGTAAAGTTAAAGTCACTATGTAAACGGACACAGTTAAAGCTTATCATGAACGTACAGCTCAAACTTAGTTCACGGAACTTAAAATGGCTTGTGGTTACTTTATAAAAGCCGCTTTAATATCAAAGGGCATTCAATTATTATTACTTATTTAGCTACTTAAAAAAGTATACTCTTAAAATAAAAAATAGCTGTATGTTGTACGACTTATGTGCTCCATAAAGCATGGTAGTAAGGTAATGAGCACACCACACACCAACTTTCTGACCCCAATTTGACCTTCTATTCCAAAAAGTACTGATGTCATCTCTGGGTGGGCACAGTACCATCTACTTCAATTTTTTTATGAAAATTTGGGACGAGACGAGCAGGACGCTCAGCTGATGGTAATTGATACGCCCCCAATACGATACAATGCAGTGCCGCGCCAGCCAAAAATTGTGAGCGGCACTACAATTGCCCTCGTCACCTTTAGACATAAGATGTTAAGTCTCATTTGTCTCCCAGTAATTTCACTAGCTACGGCGCCCTTCATACCGAAAAACAGTATTGTTTACACATTACTGTTTCACTGCAGAAATAGGCGCCGTTGTTGTACCCGATCGAATCTAGCCGACTTCCTGCAAAGGAGCCTCCAATTACTGCTGGTATTTGCAAACGAAGAGACTTATTATAAGTATTTTATTCATATTACAGGTATTAGGTTTGCGTAGAAGGTGTTTATTAAATTATTTAATACTTTTTGGTTTTTGAAGTCGGTTTTTTTAAACGTAGTTTTATTTTCTTTTTACTTTTTGGTGTGTGTTGTTCTGGTAACAGTTTGTTATAGGTAATAGTAATAGGTTGTTCTGTAACCTACATTAGGATTTTTCTAGATTACATTTCGTTATTCTTTATTATCATATTTTAAATAGTATTTTCTTATGAAGCTATGGGTAGGCCTACGAAGGGTGCCGCGCGCCTTAAAAATATAGATCCCAAGAAACGGGAACGGAAAAAATGAATCAACGTTCTACAAAGCTGTGGAATGAACTTCCTTGTGCGATGTTTCCGGGACGATACGACATGGGCACCTTCAATAAAGCGCGTACACCTTCCTTAAAGGCCGGCAACGCTTATGTGATTCAACTCAACGCTTATGCAAGTGATTGCGGGCGGCGGTGATCACTTAACACCAGGTGACGCTCGTTTGTCCTCCTATTCCATAAAAAAAGAAAAAAAAATCAACTCCCAAAAAGTGCTGTTCGAAAGTCTAGTTTACGTTCTTCTGAGACGCTGAAATATCATGTAGAATGTTTGTTAGCTATGAATGACAGCATAAGGCCAACTTATCGGGACACGGGTTAGTTATAATAATATATAATTAACCTAAATAAAAACCATTAGTAAAGTCGTACACAAACTATATTTACATCATCCACGTACCTAAACAAAAATATTCATAAAATGGAAAATACTGGGCCAAACTATGTCAAATTTTTATGGGATCAAATGGCAAACATTGCATCAAACCACGAAAATCTGATCATAAATCTCAGCGTAATCGGTGCACATACATAAAAAGAAACAATCGAATTGAGAACCTCCTCCGTTTTGAAGTCGGTTTAAAAGCTTTAATTGCATCATTTTTGTAGCCGTACTCATAGGAAATCTGCAAAAGTAACTGCATCAGATAAAATGCTAAGTAAATACAGTAATAAGGAATAGCTTATGCTGTACCGTCAATAAATAAATAATGTAACAGTAGGTCCAAGACCAAGTGGCTAATTTTGTGAGGCAGATGGCGCTGTAGTCGACCATTACTGTATGTCATCCCGAAACGACTAGTGACGTAACGTAACGTTATCGATATCTTTACAACTAGAAATAGCTGACTTATTTGGTGTGCATTAAAAAGTTTTGCGAACTACAGAAAAGCTATAAATGACGTGTACACAATAGAAGAAAAACTTCATCAAGGCGAGGTTAAAAACAATAAATAGGTTTTTTTGTTTTATATTCAAATAGCCATAGCATTTGCAATATGTATTATAATTGTTTATACTCGAGGGGACGATACCTGAAAGATTGTTTATGACCGAGCGTGACAGCTCAGTCTCATCGAATACAACAAAATAAAGCATCAGAGTGCCTAAATAAAGCTTACTCTTTTATAAATATCGATGCCAAAGGTAAAGAAAATTCCGATTTATTTAATATTTTAGAAATAAAGTGACCAAATCACAGGACGGCCCACATAAGGGGCACTATTTGCCGATAGAAAGTCAACAGAAGAAAAGTTTTATAGTCGTGTGCTAGTAATTTAAGAGCCACCCATAGAAATCAAACAACGTAATAATACAAGTGTATCGATAATTAGCTGCAGAAAAAGTTCTTGGCGGTGGCATTAAACACGAAAACATTCGTATCGCATGTTTCTCACTATCCAGAGCGTTGCAAGCGTAGAGTAATTCAATATGTACGTATTTATAGGCATCATCGGCAATTCATCTCGCAAACAATTTTTAAATTCTTCACGTTTTGTAATATCTAATATTTACCTATGTATTAAAACAGAAGTTGGGCGAAAATTTTTACTTCCATTAGAGACAAAATGTTTATCTTCTCTACCATAACAAAAACACAAAGCGATATATCGAGAGAAACACACAGTGATTGAACCCTACAGATCTTTTTATAAGATATTTACTATCGATATATGTGATCACATCCCTAGCCGCTGTCTAAAAGCTATTAGCAGTTGCCAGCGCTGCGCACCTGCGTCTGTCATTTCGTAGAGAGATTACTTACCTTCTAGGACGCTATTGTTAGAATATCAATAAGCGATAGTTGATACTCTTCGTAATTATGCTTCGATTAGTTTTTAACCTTATTATTTTTAACGGAGGAGGTTTTGAGGATTACCACTGGAGTAACTTTGACTTTGATATTAAAATGGAACGTCGCCTCAAACTTTTTCGTCCATTTATCGCATGTCACATTACATCCGTGCCTTATGGGGTATCGTATGCAAGGGCTTCATTGGCACAAGCATAAACAGATTTTTTTTTTATTTTTTGTTAGTAAACTTTTCCCTTTTTTATATTTTTAGGTACCTACCTATCTAATAATATTATCGAGTACCTTCTTGGATGCTTTGGTGATAACCAAAGAATATATAATAGTACAATTACGGAAGTCTCACTCCTCAAAATCAATTAAAGAAATAGGGATCTTGCGGTCATACAATAAGTTGTAATCAAATCACACAGCGCTACTAACCTACAATTTTATTCACCTAGAAGTTGCCTCTCTTTCTATCGCGTGACTCTTATCTCTTGTGACGACGTTAGGGTTGACTTCTTAACCTAAAACTGTACCTAGCAAGTATTTATTTTATTTTTTGGAAATAGCTCAGTTTTTAGTATATAGGAAATAAATAGGTAGCTATCATGAATAATTACTTTAAATAAGATTGTTTCAGCCTCCTGGACGCATAAAAATTTTAAATTTGGATCGCAATGTTTCCCCATTTTTAAAATATCATTCGGATTGGTAAAGTAGGTGACAACACAGCTCGTGCGTCCGTCACTGCTTGCTCGTGAGTCCCTACTAGATGGTCTACTGTGTAGAGGCCATCGTGCGTACTTACGATTTCGATGCCTACACGGGAAGTGAGACGTGAGATAGGCCTGCTATCACCTACAAATTTGTACGGAACCTCGGTAGGCAGGTCCCGACTCGCACTTGTCCGGTTTTTTCATTTGAGGGCATTGAACTTTTAAAAAAATAAAAGAAGCAAGTAAACCTCTATAATTTTAATTAAATCGTGACGAACATTTTGACCTAATTAGTACGTTAATTACAATATTGCTTGGCGAAACTCTCGGAAAATTATTTCAAAAAACTCTGGAATAAAAACTGGCAAGTTTCGGGACGAACTTCGAAACAGATTGCTTTCATCGTTACGGTTGTAATTGAAGAGAAGTAGCGTTTTTATTTGACATAATACCAATTGGCACCCCAATAGGAAAGTAAAGCTTAATATGGTTTATTTTTAATTTATTTTTTAGAGTTTTTGTCTCGCACATTCCGTGTATCCACCAGCTTCAAGTTTTCTTGAATTATTTATTTCGTATTGCATGTTTTCTTGCATGTTTATTCACATTTCACTGATAAATATTACCATTTTATAATTCAATATCAATAATTTGGAATTTAACGCAGTTCCGCCGCGACCACTATTCATGCAATTGGATCGAAATATCGGCCAGCCTAGCGAAACTCTCTAAGAAAAAAGGGATTCACTCGATTGTATGAAACGTGCAGTCAATGATAGATTGACAGATGACGGATATAATCTTGTAAGAAACGGAGATAGCCGAAATTCACTAGGTAACTGTTCGCTTTCAAACTTAGCCGGATTATACATCGTGGCCAATCGCGTTACTATAATTACTACTATTTCAAACTTGTGTCAAATGTACTAAACTAAATTTCAATTTTTACTTAGGTAGTCCCATCTCTAATTACGTACTATTTACATCCTCTTTGACCCTAATTTTTATTAAATAACAAATAATTGAAAATCGGATGAAATATTATTAGAGAGTTTCGCTAGGCTGTTAAGAGTGACAGATAGGTTAGACTTTACCGATCATTTTGAAATGATTACACAACATTGCACCAATTTTCTAGTAATATCCAGGATCTGCAATATGTAAAATCATAATATCATTAAGAAAATTCTCTGTAAAAAACGTTTATTTGGATGACAAACAGCCTTGGGTTCATTGCTGTTCAACTTCAGGTAACATAAAATAAGCTGTTTAATAAATATAAATAACGAAGTATAAAAATTTATTTTTAAAATTAATTAAGTCATTACGTTAATTTTATAATGTAAAGTGCTATTTAAGTGGCCTACTTACAGAATAAACATTAGAAATTACGCCCCCGGAACACGTATTTTCAAGATATTCAATGAGACTGAAGCGTCACGACTAATGCGGGATGTAGACCAAGAGCTATATAGGTTATAGGTTATCACGGGCTATTATCCGCAACTCGACGACTACAGCGCGCCTATTTTGCGTGGTGAGGAGGGCGGCTAATCCTGCCACCCTAGTTCCTCAAGGTAATGTATCAAACCTCTGATGTCACCCATGACCTCGGGGAGAGTCCTCGGTGACCCCAGGTGTTTGGCCCGGTATGAGGCCACACTCCTACACTCCAAAATGACGTGTGCGGCCGTTTCGTCCGCCTCCGTGCAGGCTCTGCACAGTGGGCTGTCGGTGACACCTATATTGAACAGATGCTTGTTAAAAGGGCCGTGACCCGTTAGTACATGAGTTATTTTTCGTAACCTAGGTCGTGGAAGTTTTACTAGCTTGCGAGAGAGCTTGGGGTCTATTTGAGGTAGAGCTTCTTTTGCTTGTCTACACCCACTTACATTCATCCAGTACTTATTATGTAATTCCTTGGTGTGTTGGCGTATTACCTTCGTAGGCCAGCTAGGCGGGAGAGGGATAGTTGGTTCTGGTCCTTTTGCTGTCATCGCTGAGCCTCTCCTGGCCAATTCATCAGCGGCATCATTCCCTCGTGAGTTACTGTGTCCCTTTATCCATTGAAGAGTTACTTGGTTGTTATTTTCGCATAACTCCCTCAGACATTGGTGACAGTTGTATATTAGCTTAGAGGTGATAGTGTGGCTTTGTAGGGCTTGTAGTACTGATTTGCTATCTGAAAGGATGCGGATGGAGTAGTCTTTTACCTTTCGAGTCAAAGTAGCAGTGACTGCTTCTATGATACCCATACATTCTGCTTGGAAGACAGTGTTATGAGCTCCTAGTGATGCAGCTATTCTTATATTTAGGTCATCCGAGAACACTCCGTATCCCGTGCCCGACCTTGTCTTTGAGCCATCTGTGAAAATCCTGAGGTTTTTTGTACTGAGGTCCTCTTTCAGTTCTTCATACAGCTGTATTTTGTATCTCTTATCGAATATGTATTCCTTTGGAGATCTATCACTTACTGCCAACAGCAGAGGCTCCTTTTCAATCACCTCATTTAGAACCTCTGGGTGTGGGGATTGAGTGGTTTTCCAAAGATTTAATGTCTTCAACCTTACTGCGGCGCAGGCCGCCTCTTGTTTTATATAGAGGTGTAGTGCCGGAAGATTCAGCATAGCTTCTACAGGCGCGGTAGGTGTAGTTCGCATACATCCTGTGATAGCCATACACGCTAGTCTTTGGAATCGTTGCAGTTTATTACAAGTAGTGATCAGCTTGGTGCGTGGCCACCATACAACTGCGCCGTAACATATCATAGGTCGTATCACAGCTGTGTAGAGCCATAGTACGATGTTCGGGGCAAGTCCCCATGTCTTTCCCAACATTCTACGGCATTGCCAGAAGGTTACGGTAGCTGTATTTATTTTTGTTTCCAAGTGGGCCGCCCAGTTTAACTTGCAGTCAAGTATAACTCCTAAGTATTTCACTTCGCTGTTTAGTTGGAGTTCGGTGTTAAACAGTTTTGGCAGTTTATAGTTACCCAGAACTCTTTTGTTTGTGAACATTACCAATTCCGTTTTATGTGGGTTGACTGATAGGTCGTTATCTATGCACCATCTTTCCACGATTTTCAATGCTGCATTTGTTACTTCACATATAGTACTGGCAAACTTTCCGCTTATTAATATAGTTAGGTCGTCTGCGTAGCCTACCGTAAAGTAGTGATTTTCGTTTAGAGTGGTAATTAGATCATTTACTACCAAGTTCCATAAAAGAGGTGAGATAACTCCTCCTTGGGGGCAGCCTTTAGCTACAAATGCTTTCTGTGTCTCACTTTCATTTAGTAAAATCACTCTGTGTTTGAGCATGTTTTCAATCCATGATGACAGAGTTGTACATACTCCATGGCGGTGTAATGCTTCTTTTATTTTTGTAAATTTTGTCTTATCGAAGGCTCCTTCAATGTCCACGAAAGTTCCTAGACAAAAGGTTTTTTCCGAAAGTGCGCCCTCTATAACGTTCACTACAGCGTGGAGTGCAGATTCGGTGCTTTTACCCTGACTGTATGCGTGTTGGTTGGGGTGTAGGGGTATGTTCTTAAGGTAATTCTCCCTCAGTTCTCTTTCACACAACCTTTCTAGGGTGTTCAGGGTAAAAGAGGTAAGGCTTATGGGTCTGTAAGATTTAGCGTTAGAATAGTCACTTTTACCTGGTTTAGGTATGAAGATCACTTTAACTTCCCTCCATATCCTAGGGATGTATCTATGCGCTAGACACGCCCTGAAAATGTTGATCAGCCGGTTGTGGAGACCTTCTCCTCCCCATTGCAACAAGGCGGGAAAGATCCCATCAGGTCCTGCTGACTTAAAGGGGTGAAAGGAATTTATAGCCCACTTTATTTTATCGGTTGTCACCAACTTGTGTGCTTGTTGCCAGTCAGCTTCCTCAGCGGTTATGTTTTCATTTACCCACTCGATATGCTGCATTATTTTGCATCCTGGAAAGTGAGTTTCCGTCAGGACTCGCTCTGTTTCCTCTGGTGAGTTGGTAAATGTACCGTCAGGTTTCAGCAGGGATCCGAGGATTTGCCTGGGTTGGTTAGAGATTAATTTCCTTGCCCTGTTGGCCTGGTTATGGCATTGGATGCTGCTGCAAAATTTACGCCAGCCTTCTGATCTTCTGTATCTGATGCGTTTCTTGTATTCAGACTTACACTCTTTGTAGATGTCCCAGTCGTATTGATCGCCTGTGTTCATTGCGCGGTTCAGATGTCTCCTCACTTTTTTCCTGAGCCTTTCTAATTCAGGTCCCCACCAGGTCTGGGGTCTTGGTCTGTCTGATTGAGGGCTGGTGAGGGGACATGTAGCATGATAACTGGCAGTCATGAATTCATATATTTTTTCTATTTGGTTTTCGATGTTGTCTACTCCGATTATCCTGGCTGGGAGTGTATCGTCCTTTAGACGCGATTCCATCAGCGACTTGTACTGAGTAAGATTCGTTCTGCGGGGTTTCCTCTTGGGAGGCGGTGTAGTGATGTTTACCTCCATGTTAAAAAGTATCCATTTGTGGTCTGAGCAGGATGCTTCTTTCGACACATGCCAATTGGATATATAATCAGACACTCCCTCTGTTGCTAAGGTGATGTCTATAATTGTTTTGCTCCTTCTATTTACAAAGATGGGTTCTGAACCTACATTCAAGATATTAAGGTTAGTAGAAAAAAGGTATTCAGTGAGTTGCTTACCCCTTTTGTTGGTTGTTTGCATGCCCCAGAGCGGGTGATGTGCATTGCAGTCTGCAGCCACAATAAGCTCGCTCTTGGTTGTCTCGCAGTAGTTCACCAGTTTGACAAGTTCTTCCGGCGGTGGGTCTTCCCCGTCAGGCATATAGACGGAGGCGACCACTATCGCTCTCTGGTGAGTTGGAAGGATGTGTCTGTCCAGTATTTTTATTGCGCATAAGTCTCTGTAACAAAAATCTGTTAGGGGTTGCACATGTAGATTATTAGAAATGTAGATACAGGCTCTAGGGTGTTCTGGTCCTGAGTAATGTATAAGCTTACCTCCGATATTGGAGAGATGGCATATCCGGCCCCGCCTAACCCACGGCTCCTGGATTAGGGCGAGAGCTGTAGGGTTAACCTCCAACCATTTCCGAAGTTGGGCCGTTGCGGTTTTGCTATGGTGGAGGTTTATTTGGATGGTGCTGCACTTAGAAGGGGATGCCATCTATGGATAGCACACCCTCCTCGCCATCCCCGATGCAGAGCTCTTCAATGCCCTTGGTGCAGTCGGCATCGCCTTTGGTGCCCGTCGCCAGAAGCTCTTCGAGCTCCTTTAGGCTGTCGAGCACTTCCTCCGAGGGAGAGCTAGTGGCGCAGTTGCCGTCTGCTGGGTCAATTGCTTGAGCGTCCATGGGTTCCGGCAGTGCATCACTGTCGTCTATATTATTCCCAGTTGTTGTCGATGCCTCACCGTTTGTATCCTTAGAGGGGGGGGTCTCGGTGTATTTACCTCCTGGCCCCTGGAACTTCAGATATACTGAGCCCAGCATGAATGATAGCCGGCGCTCATGCTCCACGATTTTGGGGATTTGGTCCTCCGGGATGCTTACCACGATGAAGCTGTGGTCGTTGTGGTGATAAAGGGCGTGTAACAACCAGCTGTCTACTTTGGCCCAAGAGTTCTGGAACCGTAGCATCCCGCCGATTGCTTTGGTGTCCTTTCATTCACCTGGTAATAGAATGCCACACCTGACGCGGTTGGGAATTTCCCAGATGTTTTTTACTGCCAGGGTGTCACCGTTAGGGAGTTGGATTTGCGGGACAGCTATTTTCAGCCACTCCAATGTTTTAAGATTAGAGCACCACAGTTTTAGGATGCCCCCATCATAGACGGGTTTGCCCAGAAACGCAGGCCCTTCTCTGTCTTCATTCATAGCGGCCATCATGGCTGTCATGAGCTTATCTTCAAGCTTGCTTTGTATAAGCTGTGCCATATTCGCGTCAATATGCCCTGTAGTGGTAGATGTTATGGCCACAACAGGGTCGGTTTTCGCAGCGTTGGCGTATGATGTCGGTTTGGGCCGATTTAGCAATTTGGCCCTCTTGTGGTCACCCCTCGGAGAGTTGGGGTCGTCCAAGCGAGTGCGTTTGGTGGATGTCGAGGGTTGGGCTACTCCGCCTGCTTTGTTGGAAGGAGGCCTTCGGTTGTCTGGGGCCTTCCTAGGATCATACCGGGCTTGCCTGACCGGCATATCCGAACCTCGTGAGGTGCTGGGTTGCGGTTCGGGTTCAGAGGAGGGCATTGAGGCGCTAGCTTTCTGAGCGTTGGCCTTGCGAAGGCGAGCTGCTATGCGCCTTTGCCTCCTGTTGGGTCGATGGCGATCTGTGTTGTCATGTGCCGAGTGACTTTCCCCTATTCGGGGTTTGTTTTGGTTTCGGCCCTTGTAAGATACGAGGGTCCAACCTGCCTCCAGTCTGCTGACTGATTGGGCAGACACTGCTGATGCGGCGTCTGTGCCCATAGACGGTTCCCTATTAGGCTCCTTGGTCTGTAATTTCTGGGTGCCAGCAGGTGCTGAACACGCTCCAGAGGTCTGTGTGGTCCCGGTGGATTTCTCCGCCGGGGAATTATTTTGTTTTGGGGTTTTTTTGGATCATGGGTTGTCCATAGTTTACCGGGTAAAAACTTCGTTCCCCTTGCTCCCCACCCTCCACCGAGCCCGCAACTGGGGATGGTTAACTTAACCATCAGGGCTGCAAGGGGAATATAGGTCCAGCTGGTTGGTCTCTTGCGCGACATCGGGAGCTCGAGATGAGCGGCTGATGGATTCGATCCTATCCATCAGTTCCTCCACCCATTCTTACCCCGTCAGCATGGCTGAGCACCTCCCCTTGCGGGGACCAGCCGAACCTCGCCTGTGGCCCTGCCAAGGCGGGGACACTTGACCATTACCCTCGTGGCGGCTACTCACGGGGCTACCGTTTAGCTTGAAATCAGGACCGAAGGAAGCGTATTACGTTACAGGGGTAACTAATCCCCGACCCCTGTCCCGCTCAACCTCCCAGGACTCCGTCATCCCCGCGTACGGCGATCAACTGCGCAGGCCAAAGACGCAGGTGGATGCTGTAAAATCTTCCGGTTGGCACCCACTAACCGCCGGAAGAGTGGAGCAGATATTAGCCACTGGCCAGCAAAGGACTGCCATTACGCAGCAATTAGTGAAAATCGAGCGCAATAACAAATCAGTCACAGGCGCAATGTTTCCAGGGTGCACCGGAGAGGTAGGTGTCACTCTATTCAGAACGCCTAAGAGAGGTTTCATCGTGGATCGACACCACCGCCCACACGTGGAGGTTTCTGCTAAGCACCCCTGCTAAGGACCAAGAGCTAAGCTAAGTTAGTTTAGCTTAGCTCGCAAAGCTGACACAGTTTTCTATACATGTGTGCAGACCGCAAACAAGCGTTGTGTATGCCGATGTGCAGCTACACGAGGGCTTAACAGCACATCCTTCGCTAGTGCTACCCACTACCCAGTGTCCTTTGTCGTACGCACAGTTGTTTTGTAGTGAATATGGAGCAATTTATTGAAAGTGAAACGTATTCATCATCGGTTATATTCATAGCGAATGACATCCGTCTAATTGAACTTCGCAACACTGACTGAGCTTTGCATTAGCTCTTGGTGTGCTCGCCATTTATTTCTAGCTTAGCTTAGACTAGCTTGCTTAGTTTAGCCTTGGTATAGCATAGTTTTCGGTCTGCAACCCGCTTAAGGAATGTCGACTAAGGGGGGCTCTTTTAGTGAGGAGACCACTTTCCCCCATTATTGAATGTTATATTGTAGACTTCTCCAGGCGCAGGCGATTTTAGGCCGAGTTATCGACGCTGGATTGCATGCAACATGCAAAGTTTATGCAGTATTATATATTGTACGATGGTACGGCACCCTTAATATTTGTTTTCATTTCCAAATTCAAATTCAAAATCACTTTATGCATCTAGGTCACGGAATTGACTCTGAATTGCGGTCAATATATTTTTTTTTATATAATTTTGTATTTTTTTTAAACAACCATTCCATTTTGTATGAACGCAACACAGCAAATATCCGTATTATCTATACATATAAATAAAATTGGAGTGTCTGATTGTAATATTGAAATAACCGTTTTTTACTACATGTATATGAATATATGTACGTTACATACACCAAATTAACATTATTTACAATATTTGTCTCTGTCTGTCTGTTTGTTCCGGCTAATCTCCGAAATGGCTGCACCGAGTTTGACGCGACTTGGCTTGATTGGCAGTTAGCTGATGTAATAAGGAGTAACTTAGGCTACGTTTATTTCAGAAAAATTCTTTTATTTTAGAAAGATAAAGTAATGTTGCAATGTCCAAGAAACGGCCTAACTCTAAAAATAATTTATATGGCAAAACGACGTTTGCTGGGTCAGCTAGTAATATATAAGGATATTTATTATAATAACAATAATCGCATCAGAGCTTATGGCGTAAAGTGCGACGTTAGACTTCACCGGCAAAAATGGGGTCAATAAGTACGCTGGAGTTTGTAACTCACGCCACTTCGCTCTTGCAACGACAAAGTTGTTTCAGAATTATTCAATCATAAACGTACGGAAGAAAGTTTTATTCTGTCCGGTCTGTGCTTCCTTATTAGCAATTACAACTCCATAAACTTTAGCTTTCAACAACATGTTTTATTGTAACGTTTAAAATAATCAATCAATTTTAATGAGAAGGATTGATGAGACAGTGAGATGACTTTCAGACATACGAGCCTAAGAGGTTAAAGTCTCATTAACCCAATAATTTCATATGCTACGACGCCCTTCAAAACGAAACAATTATACACATTACTGCGTCACGACCAGCAGAGAAGCTTTCCAATGGTAAAAACTAGAGTATCTCATGAGTTGAAAATACATATAATATGTCTGAATTTATCTAATAATACTTTGCAAAATAAAAACTTGAAAAAAACTATCAATTAACAATATTATATTATGTATCTTTTAAATATTAATTTGGAAATTTTGGGTCGAAAATAAATGATCACCATATTGCCGACTTCACCATTAGTAATGCATTGCCGGTTGAGAGTATTTTTCGATATTGCTATATATGTATTACAGCTACTTTTTTACTGATTAAGAATTAAATTATAAAAAGGTTTGCTAATATTATTAAATTATTTGATAAGTTATAACTTCGCAGCTTGAATTCCACCTTCGAACGACATGCCACAAATTAGGATATCGTCCACATCATCTAGATGTGGCGTTCCTCCACGGTGCAATTTTCTGGTTTTCTTCCAAGTACAGCAAAGACGTGGAATGAGCTTTCTTGTGCGGTGTTTCACATGGGTACCTTCAAAAAAAGCTCGTATACCGTCTTTAAGGGCCAGCACCGTTGCTGTAATTCCTCTGGTGTTGCAAGAAAATGTGGGCGGCGGTGATCACTTAGCACCAGGTGACCTGTACGCTCGTTTATACTCCATTTGCAAAGATAATACCATTCTATCATTAACTTTTATGATCAACGATTGGTTGGTTCTAAAATTTGAATAAATAAAGAAACGAAATCTTTTAAGCCTTAGATCCCTTTTTATGGCAAATAAAAAGAATCTAATGAACCCTCCATATAACCTGAAATAGCTTTTTTATGTTCTCGGAGGGGTTTTGATTTTATTTGTTTTTTCTGCAGACTTTTACATTAGTTTATTCACCATTGTATTTGCAGTGTATTGTACCATTGTATTTGATCCACATAATAGTAAAGCAGGTGGAAAGTGCCAATAAAATTACTCAACATGGGAACCCATGTCACCCAGTTCAAAATTAACTCTTATTACAATCGATGGATGTCAGATAAAGCAATGTTTACTTCGTCATATAAATCTTGGCTTCTTTCCTCTTTGAATATGAGTGAAGTGTCATCCGCAAACAATACTACTTTGTGATTCGTTTTAACAAGGTATGGTAAAAGTCTTATGTAAAAAGAAATAGGAACTGTCCAAGAATAGATCCTTGTGGTACTCCCATACTGAGAGGAGTCCCAGGAGATCTCATCACTTTCACATCGACATTCTGAATTCAATTTTTTAAATATGAAATCAAAAGATCGAGTGCAGTTCGATAATAACATAGCTTCCTGGCTAAAATTGAAAGTTGAACACAATCGAAAGCATTATATAAAATTACAGAAGATACCAAGTGCATACAGTGATTCATCTATTATTCGGTAAATCAAAGTCTTTAAAGTGACTTTGAGCATAAAAGCTTAAAGTCCTTCCATCAATATCCTTGAATATTTTCGAGACGTCATTTCTCAGAAAGTAGGTAATTGTGACTGAGCCACTCGCGGCAGCTGCATAGCATTCCATTTGTATTTTCTATTGCGTGATTTTATTTGTTATAATATCAACTCTGTAATATAGGGCCTAAATGGCCATGTCACTGTGGGGAATATATGTCACAAAAATTATGTGCTTGGCAGTTAGCAGTACCTAGAGAAAAGTGCTGAGTTGTTTTGGAATCGGTGTCTTATGCAAGGAAGGCTCATTCAGAAATGATTTAATTTTTTAAAACAATACTGCTACTGCGAGCCTCCGATAACGGGTATTTTCGGGTAAACCATCGAAAATATTATACACTCGCGCAAAAGCAATATCCATATTATGCTCGTGAAGTACATACTATGAGGAACGCCAAAATCCACAGGGCCATAAAACATATTTTTTTAGTTTTTCTTGCAATAAATATAAGCAGTCATGGTAACATTCTTTGATGTTTTAATCAATGCTATTTCAGCAAATTACCTACGCTACGTGAAAGCCTTAAAATTGCAAAAAGCGTTTAAATTTAAGCCATTAAAAGAGAGGTTCTCTTAATTAGTCGTAAATACCACAAACACAGCTAATTTTAAAATGGAATATACTGAAAGTTTATTCATTCGTGTGAAAACATTATTTTCCGAATTATTTAACAAATGACCGAGTTCTGAATGGCCAATCAAAAATTCACACGACAAGTATTTATATGAATAAAAAGGTTTGCATTTGCTCGTTACGAATACAACCCAATGAATCGAATAAAAACATGCCTCGTGATAATATTCTAAAAATTTTCTTTTTCTTGCTTCAATACCTAAAAACAAAAGCCAATGCATTTCACTAATTGAAAACAGGCACAAACCTAACGGATACTTTCATGGGTACTTCATGAAAGTGTCCCCACACCTGTACTTATTGAGGGGAAAACCCCCCTTTTTAATCTAAGATAAAGGGTACATTGAGTGCTTAACCATCCCTAGCGTCTAATCGGAGAAGCACGCAAATGAAAATTTGGTGCGAGACACCTAAACATTTTTGTCAAATGTTAATGTTACCGTCTATCGCAATTAATCTAGATAAAAAATGAATCACCGAAATGTATGTGCATATTTAATATATATTTTTTTATCAGAAAAGTGCTCATTACAATGAAGTGTCGCTCAGGTTTTTTAATTGAATGTAAAATTCTGAGTAGTATGGTAATTGCGCTAGTCACTTCACATCTAAAGTCACAATAGCCCAGTAACTTCACTAGATATATAATTGACCTTCCAAACTGAAACACAATAATGCTACTACGTTACTGCTTCACGGCAGAAAAAGATGCCGCAGTGGCACCCACCTATCCGGCATTTTGTGCAAAAAAGCCTCCTCCGGTAACTTCTAATCAATTGCACAAAGTTGAATCATGCATTGATTCATTTAAGTTCCTATATCACCTAGTTAGGGCAAAGGGCATCCACAGTACACCTCCATCGCTATTCACAAACATTGTTTTATTGTTTCACAAAGTTCAATCATTGACATTGAGTAATCAGTTGTTCACTTTCATATTTTTTATGGAAATTAAGACAAACAAACGTAAATATTACACCTAAATACGTAATGCGGTAGGTAATACTTAGGTACTTCTGTCAACGTGCAGTAGCAGTAATGTTTAAAAAGTTCTGAAATTCGGGGGATTCAACACATTACCGATTACAAATGTTGTAACCGTAAAGTACGTATTACGCATTTTGGCCTTATTTTTTGAACTCTGAGTCGGATGTCGCTTCGTGCCATCGTACGAGATATAAATACAAGTATAATTTCGTCGTACAAGTTATAATTTTGTGCAAGAAACAGTTTTTTATTTTTCATGGCGACTATTTTGGATACAGCCATTTTGGATTTTAATATAAAGTATAGGAAATAGCAATAGTGGTACACTACTGTAAAAAATTCAGCTATAAAAATAATGTAATAACTTGGCTGTGTCACTATCTAGCAGTCTATGAGATATAGCGTGCTGAAAGACAGATATTGGAACCTGAGTAAACCCTAAATCTGCACGGTAGTGCAATGTTTATAATATTATAGGTTGATAATATGGTGATCTCATACCATGAAGTGAACCCCCGAGCATAAATATGAAAAGCTGAAGTTTTGAATCTAAAATTTTCACGTTCTACATTTTTCGATTCTTGCGTTGATACGCAACAACATTTAATATACAATCACCTTAGGCCGTATCACAAAGCCGAAAGTTCTATTTTCGAGTACACTGTTGCCTTTTTCTCGTTAGCACATCACATCAATAGCCATCTGAAGTTTGCAGTTGACGTGAATTCTAATCTTCTACAGATATGGGTGATTTTTGACTGTTTCACTATTTATAGAAGAATGTCACTAGATACGGGATAAGAGAATGGTGCCTCTTGTTTTACGGTAGTTGAATAGATTCGACAGAGGATTCATTAGAAGCGGTAGCGATTATTAAACAAGAAGAATTAAAAATATCTTGTATAACTCCACTTAACTTTGGGCAGTGGAATTATTACAAAAGTCACTCTAACTACAAATAATTATATTATTTTGTTGATATTTTCAGACGTGTGACGTGTCTGTAGATACTTAATTTATGTCAGCAAATCATTAGCTGAACTTTTTGCTTTTATTTGTAAAAAAATTAAACAATATTGTTTTTTTCCTAATACGATATACATAGTATCTACAAATTAATGCACTAGCGGACGTGACACATGTTTTCTAAACGTTGCATGAAAAAAAGAAAACAAAGAAAAAAACAGACAGTCGTAGGGGCTGCTAATTTAGGTGAAACTTTTTCAAATTTTAAAATTATGTGTATAACTTCGGAGTAAACTACAACAATTAATACCTCCCAAATTGTAAATTAAAATTTTATACTTAGTTATATTGCTAAGTGAACACTAGGTATACTATAAACCACAGAGTAGGGATAGATCCTTACATATTAACTATTAACAAATTAAGAGATAAAATACAAAAACTAGATCGGGAGCATATTATTATATGAAATAAAGGACGGGAGTGGTTTCCCGTATAGCCCAGCCATGTCCAAGCGTGACGGCCCAGGCTCATTTCATGCCCTCAAAATAAAGTGCTTATCGCGCCTAAAGAAGTTTCGACTTCAAAATTTTATGGCAGATAATTAAATAAAAAAAAAAAAAACAAAAAAAAAAGTAATTAGTATTGCTCGCATAATACTACGATAAAAATTTGTGGAAACCCTTATAGTTATGGTTATTGTTTTGTAAAGTGGCTTTGATCCAGTTCAATTAAGCCCTGTTTCACTGCGACCGATGTGATCTATTGTGATAGCCACTCTAGCCACCACATTCAGAGAGAATGTGTAGCGGGGTTTAATCTCCACTATTACAGAATCTACACGCTCTGCAATATCTGACACCTAAGATTGAGAGTTGTTTGTTTAATCTGCAGTGCCCCGTTAATGTCCTGGTTAGAATGCGTAAGTTTTCTCTACTAGGGCTAACCTAGTGCCTCAGTGGAAACCCTTTGTGGCATCACTAAAAAATCCAATCCAATTGCAAATATTAACCATGAAGGACCCCTTTTAAATATTTTGAATTTCATTTATGAATATATGAAATTCAAAGAATAATATAATATGAATAGATATTTAAATTCAGAAAACAATATCACCCTTCTACAATATTCTTGCTGCTCGCTTAAACAATACGATCATGGCCTAACACTTCATCGACAAGAGATAATAATGATACTTCAGTCTCGATTAAATTTCATCCTGAAATGTTATCAATTTTTTAATATCAGCGTTACGTGACACTTCATTAAAACAGCACTCGAGAATTAAGCCGGGGCGATTTACGAGAGAAATTAGCATTTCCGTGAAGAAGGTTGAGACTTGAGACTTCAACGACTGTATATTATATGATAACAGAATGTTGTTACAATGATTTGTTTTCTTTTTAAGAAAGAAAACGATATGTTGGATATTGAATCCGCATTTCTCTCTAACAGAAAAAATGAACTTTTAAAGTATGATTTCGTTATCTGTCTGTTTGTCAAGGCCCTAGTTACGGTTCTCTAATACTCTTTTACCATATGAGTTGATTTTTGATTTTATAAATTCTTTATTCATAAATAATACACATTAAACATAGGTAAAACACTTATGTACATTATCTCAAATCTTATTCTAATCGTAATATTATAATACGTAATAATAGGTTGGTGTATTCGCTTGTTGGAGGGTTGATGTGAAAAAAATACCATATTAGTAGTTATCTACCAAAAGTAATGGACAGAAACTTTATAACTAAAGACTCAGCATCCATCCGTCCGTCTGTCTATTAAAAAAAAGAATGTGACTTACATAATGGCCATTATGACAATATATTTTGTAAAAAAAAATATTTAATAAGTAGCTCGTGCTTTTTATTGTTATATCTTGTACAATCTTACGGGTGCGAGACCGACTTATATATTTGACTCTTTTTTAATTCTTTTTCAAACAGTACACCTCCGAGGCACAACTCCTCCCTAAACAACATAAGTTCCACTTTCCGGAAAATGTCTCAATACATGAATCCGTGATCAATTGTTTTGTCACTGTCTTAATAACTGTGAATAAAAGAGAACGAAAGAAAAAAGAAAGAAGAGAAGCAAACCCATCTTATCGCGGATAGCTTATTAAGACGCATTCTGTGATATATCGGATCTGACATAATAAAATCGCCAGCTCTTGATATTTATGGATTCTAGAGAATCTACTTGAAAATCGGTGTCGTCCCGCCGCGGCCCCGCTCTCGCCTCTCGCCTCCTCACGTCGCGCGTGCGTCTCAAGCACATCTCACCTTTAACTATGTATGTAGTTACAAACCTATCTTGGCTGACACCAACTCCAAAAATTACAATAATCGTAACTAGAATTAGATTAATTAATTAGATTGTATAAAATACGCAATTATTTTTATACTTTTTAGTGCATATTATATCAATTGTTTTGGAATAGTGTTTTTGAAATCGGTTATTTTTTTGATATTTTTTTTTATTTTTTGATTTTTAGTGAATTTGTCTAAATATTTGTAGATATACTAAATTTTTCAATGCAGCAATGAACGTAAGCGCATTGCAATTTGATTACAGACAGTTAGAAATTCTGCCACAGATCGCAATGTAAGTCGTTAAAGAGTTCCATTGATTATCATATTCGACTACGACAATTACTTGACCATAACTACGTTACGGTAGATGACTTAGGTAAATATACTAATAGCATAAAAAATATTCGGCCAAGTATCGTTAATTTTAACGATACTTGGCCGAATATTTGCAAATGCTCCTAAGAATTGAAGAGTTCCGTTACTTTGTCATGAATTCCATAATCGTAACCCAACCAAACTCTCATCAAACTAACTTTGAAGTATATCCTTTCCAATAAAAAAAGAATCATCGAAATCGGTTGGCGCAATATTGAGTTATTCGAAAATTTGTCGTCCACATACGTATAGCAAATTTAAGACTTTTATGGATTTCTCGTAGATGCCACTGTCAGATCTAGACCAAATTACAATGGGACCACACGGGAAGCACCAGCTTTCAAATAAAACAAAATTACCAAAATCGGTATACCCAGTCGAAGGTTTTGAGGTAACAAACATAAAAAATATATACTGACGAATTGAGTACCTCCTCTTTTTTTGAAGTCTGTTAAAAATAAGCCCGCTGAGTTCCTTGCGCCCGTTCTTCTCAGGTCTGTGGCATGCTCTTTCGAACGGGTGGTAGTTTATTGACGTACCTAGTTATATATAAGTGATTTTGAATACTATTTTGAATAAAAATAATTGGATTTGAAAATCTCTTGAGAATGAAAGGATTGAGTAAAAGGAACCTAACAACATAAAGTTAACTACTTAAAAAAATCCTTTATCGTATCACGTAACTGGTCGATAACACTCCTCTTAGTGCTACGCTTAGAGTAGGTACTTGAATACTGCACCTCAAAATGTCGAGATATTACCTGGAATTTATGATATACCTTGTTATCTGGAAAGCTAAGTCAAATTAACAAACAAACTGATGTCATCCATAGATAGCGATAGTTTGTAGGCCGAATTGCCGGCCACATGTGGAGTATAATTATTGCTCTCATGTCCGGTCTGGTGCACCAGTATCAGCTCTAACCATATGAAGGCGTAGGTACCACGCACATATTCTTGAGTTCGTTCATTCGCTTTACCTATTACATCACCCCGCGTTTAGGATCACGAGGAAGATTCCGAAGAATTAATTATTCACCTCAGGAAAATTTATTGAACCAGGCGTTTCTTTGGCAAAAATTTATAATTATTAATTGTTGACTCTCGTTCCAGAGTTGGGTGGGCGAGCTTTTGTAGATGCCTCGAGTAGAAGCGAAACGGGTGTCGAATTTGTTTCAGCAGGGTTTCAGATTACCAACTAATGCGGTCGGACCTACAGTTCAGTGGAAACCGATTTTACGGTGGAGGACGCGTTTAACACCTTACTCCAGGCCATGCTGCATTCTGTATGTAGACTATTAACGCCAAAGGTCATTATAACGATTAAATAAATTGGTATTTGACTTTAATTATCGCTGAGTTCCTGCATCGCACCATATACCACAAGCTTACAAACATCCTATAGATACAGTGCGAATCAATCTTACGGCCGTTCCCATATTCAGTCTATCTCCGGTTGTGGCCTACTTGAGATAACAATCTTAACTATCGTTGACTTTTCTGTCCCAATAAACTTATCGACGGTAACTCACCTTATCCGTACATGCTGTCTGTCAATGGGAGGACGTATAGCTTACCAGCGATAGAAGTTTGTTTGGAAATTGCACTTCACGCGTCCCAATATAAGGCGATAAGAATCACTTATCGGGTATATTGGGACAGCTTCAGAGTATTGACAGCTAATTACTGACAGTAGAAGGTAGTAATTTATCTCTATCTGTAGATATAATATTGGGAACGTAGAGTAATTCTGGTAAAATGAAAGGTGATATTTCAGATAGTGGGTTGTGGTGTGATATTAGAATTAGGTGGTAAAAATCGCTTAAATGGTTGTAGCAGCGTCGTGAGGCGAGTCGTTCCTTTTCTTGAAATATAAGTCCTATGGTATATTTCTATGGGGCAACGCTGCCGATATTAATACAATCCTTGTGCTGCAAAAGAGGGCTATTCACGCTATTTATTACCTAGGTCCTAAAGAATCATTGTGAGAAAAATTTATTTGATTTCAGAGACTTCGTCCAGAAATTAAACAAAACAACTCTAGGCTTAGTTGTTTTAGGTGGACTAATTGCATTTGAAGGTGAAAACAGGCGGAAAGAGTGGCTGGCCCTTGGAAATTCGCAATAAGAGTAGGTAGAATGTGTGGAATTTTAAGGTTCCGGGAATTTTTATATTGTGATTTGAAGTGGTAAGGATTAGGTTTTTAATTATTTGTAGGTACGAGCGACGCGAAATGGTTTACATACACTTCTAATGTAGAGTATTACCTATGTTCTAAAGGTTATTAGAGATTAGGTACATATTACATACTATGAGTCTCAAGAACTACGAAATACGTACCATATTGGTTCGGTACTACTGCATTGCACATGTAGGATGCTATTAAATAACTAATAAAGTTATAACAAACAAGACTTAATCTAACATTGTAAATAATAAATATAATAATCCTATGGATAAATAAAACTAAATGTTTAGTAAAAATATTATTTGTACTGAAATAAATTGAACACTTATTCTTACAAAATCAGTTGCCTTAAAGTAATTAATATATATTATTATGGTCCTGAAAATACACTCCATAGATCTTGAGTGTTAAGCGTCAGTTAAATTATTATGTAGATATTATTACATTGTCACATGCTATGGTTTTCACTGATCGACAATATGCTAATGATTGTTAAATATAATTTGTACTTGACAACAAGATCTATCATAATCTTTAACTCTAACTGACCAATTTGGCACTTGGATATAAAAAAGTAGGATAATATTTTATATGTCTTGATAGTCTCTTGCTGTTAGACATCCGATATAAACAGGCCAGGTTTAATACTTAAGTGTGTGTGACAAGCTGCATCTTACCCTCATAATTTGTATGACACTTTAGTGTTAGTGTGTGTGCATTGCTAAGATAGAGGTTAACTGTAAACCCATTTTTTTTCAATGTTTTCACAGCTCTCATAGTCTATCATATCATATATTAAGCAGTGGGAGGCTCCTTTGCACCAGATGCTGGCTATATTACGGGGACCACAACGGCACCTATTTCTGCTGTGAAGCATTACTGTGTTTCATTCTGAAGGGTGTCATAGCTAGTGAAATTACTAGGCAAATGAGACTTGACATCTTATGTCTCAAGGTGATGATCACAGTTGTAGTGCCACTCAAAATTTTTGGGTTTTTCAACAATCTTGAGTGGCACTGCATTGTAATGGGCAGGGCATATCAATTACCATCAGCTGAACATCCTGCTCGGCTTGTCCCCTATTTTCATATATTTTTTTAATCTAGATGAATAAATGATGTCAGGCTAGTATATATACAAACTCTTTCACTAGATCTAATGAAAACACTAATCATTAATTTCTATAACAGGATCAGGAGTATTAAGCACTACACAGTCATCAACTTCCTTGACATTGTTATTGTCACCATTCCTTTGAAAAACCTTGTTCATGGCAGCTGTAACCTCATTTAACTTATATTGTACTATATAACAGCCAACAGCCCATTTATCACTATTAATTTGCTGCATCCATTTCTTAATTTCAGCACTCACAATTTCAACTGTATTGCAGTTCTGAGTGTTAAGCACTATTGTATACCTAAAGTACATTATCCTTTCAACTATATTTAGGATATCTGAATAAAATTGAAGCGAATTTGAAACATTTATGAGTTTTGGTGTACCAAAGTCTGTAAATATCCTAAATAACTCAGTTGCTATGTCACCTTTACTCTGTGATGTCAGTGGTCTCAATAAAATATAATTAGTGGCTAGATCCTCATAAATTAAAATATCTGTGAAAGTATCTGTGACATTAGCTTGCGGTGAATAAGGTTTCTTAATTATGTTAAGAAATATTGCATCATTGAACACAGAAGCACCTTGACCTGCAATTTTTGATAATGTTTGATCTTCCCTGTTATAATTACAGACATTACAACAATCTAGAAATGTTTGTAAACTGTAAGTTGTAAAGAAATATGTAGTGTTAAGTAGGTTGCACATAGCAGCTAAGTTACTGTGATTGCTAAGAACAACATGTGCATCAACAAAAGCATCAAATGCATCATCATAAGGCAAAACCTCCAAAGGTTTTTCTTGACCCAGAACTACTAAAATAGAAGTGTCTTTATCCTTCACTACTACATATGGTTCCATACATCGAAGAAATTCATTTTGGCTGCTTGATCTAACTTTTGGATCCAATTTAGATGTATCAAGCAACTTATCTATGTCATCTCGAGTCCAAGAAACGGGATCGCTTCGTTTAGTGTATTTCTTCATTCGAAATAAATACTTTGACTTCACTCCTGGGTAGTCGAACTCTATCTTGGTTTTCATGACGTATTTTGGTAGAGAATAAAGAATTGTGTATATACATGATATGGCATACAGCACAGATTTCACTTTAACTTTACATTTCGTACGATAAGTTAAATTCCTTATTCCAATGGGTATAAAATAGAACTGTTAGTTAAACTCCAATTCTTCCTGTTCACAACTTCAATAGGTAGGTAGTAGCGACCTACGGTGTTTATTACTGAGTTTGTAGTTTAAAAATCAAAAATTTTATTTACTTACTATCTATCTATCTATCTATAATAAATTATATTTAGTGACAAATGGCTGAACTGATGTAAATTCAAAAATGTAATATTAATTATTATTTCACAAATTTACAAAAGGTAAATAAATTATTATAAAATACGAAGAATATACTACTCTCAAGTATCAACCGATAGATCAAATATGACAATTGATATTGACGGTTGACGCCGTTGAAATTTAGTGACGTTGTCCGTCGAGTCCTCGAGGACTATCTCAAGAAAGGGATGCCTAAAAAACTATATTGTATCGATATATCGCTCCGTAAAGGTATCGAATTCATTTTTATAGATACGCGATATTATCGCTTACCCATAAATCTATATATATTCAGCTTTACAAACCCTCATACGTCATACTCTATACGTCGCTTGAGGGATATATTATTCCATCTCGTGAGCTTACTAAATTTGTGGTACTCAAATTTACAATTCACAAGTCGATGCAACCGATGCATTTTAAATGGTGACATGGAGATCTCAACACAACCATATAGCTAGCTATATATCCAACTATTTGCTATATACATATATATTCATAAGCTTGGTTATGATCTCGTAAACGAGACACTATGCGGTGTGCCTCCAATTTCTTCTAAGATATCTATAATACAACCGTCACTTTCATTCTCATTTGCATCATTAGTCCGTGAAGATGAAGCTGCTGTATTAATATTACGCATTGAAGAAAAACACATAAAAATACTAATGTGTTCTAGTGTTTCGTGTTCGTATCGATATCCATATTGTTGAAATCATAATTTTGCGCGGTGGCCATGTTGGATTTAAAAATTATCCCAACTTCGTTCTCTGCACTCTCGAGAATCTCGTATACGATACCCATATTGTTGAAATCATAATTTCGCACCGTGGTCATCTTGGATTTAAAAAATTATCCAATATTCGTTTTCTGCACCCTCGAGAACCTTGGATACGATATCCATATTGTTGTAATCTAAATTTTGTGCGGTGGCCATCTTGTATTTTAATAAAAAATGATCCCAAATTCGTGTCTACTTGCAAAGAGGATATCACATGTCAGTAAATACTACGTAAAGAGAGGCGGAACTGGCTAATAAGTAAAAAATTGAAATTTAGTTTAGTAGGAACCGTGCAATAAGATTTGAAATTATAATTAAGGCGATGAAATATAACGTAGTGGATTTCGGCTATCTTCGTTTTTTACAAGATTAGAGCCGTTATCTGTCAATCTATCCATCACTACACGTTTAATACATTCCATGCATTTTGCTTTTTTCTTTGAGTAGCTACTTGAGGAGTGTTTAAATTCTCTTTGTTACAGAGTTCCTCTAGGCTGCCTACCTGATAAAACTTAAGTTTAAACATAAATCGAATAAGTATAATGATCGTGATAATGTTGATAAACAACTTGTAATTAATATATTTTAATACTTCACTATACGTTGGGAAAAAAGATTTAGAGATTCAGAGACCTATTTGATTTCCTGTAACTTGAAGATTGGTACCTAGGTATTTATTAATTCAAATTCAGGTGCATACTGCCGAATATGAACGTTTAAAAACCAAACAAAGTAAAATGATTCATAGTATTACCTACACTGTGCACTGGATAATAGTTACCTACTAAAGTAAGATAAAGAATATCAGCAATCAGAGTAGTATATTATTTGGTCATCATATCACCATGGCAGCTCCAGATAACATCACTGTTAAGATTGAAAGCTCTGATGATGATGTAGAAGAAATTCAAATATTAGCGGGTAGTTCTCAAGGTAAAAGCTCTGAAGGAGACCATCCTGATCCACTACAGCTAGACTTTAATTACACAGAAACCAAAAAAGAATATATGTCACTTCTTAATAACATTTTCAACCACAAAATTAATCATGTTGACCCTTGGACTGCATATAGCTATAAAAAAATATTGTCACAGGCAATGTTTTCAAGATCCCCAGAGGTACTTAAATATGAAGTGATAGTAAATGACATGGTTCAATCTTTAGTACTATCTGGGACAACAACTGAGGTATTAACATATGAAAATTGCTTCGATGTTTTTGTTGATGCACATATACATGCTACTAATCATGGGGGCTATCAGGAAATGAAAAATTTATTGAATGGCTATTATGTATATGAAAAGAAGTGCTTACATAATTTTCTTCGCTCTTGCACATCATGTAAAGAATTGTACAAACCTAAAGAAGAAGAATATATTGAAATCAATAAAAGTAAATTCAATCAATTAGTACAACTTGACTATAAAGATATGAGGAGCATTCCAGGAAAATTCAAATTTATTATGACATATACTGACAAAGCAACAAATTTTGTTCTGGTTAGACCTTTATTAACCTGTGATAGTGAGTGTATAGCAATGGAGTTATTGAAAATATTTGTAGATTTTGGACCGCCTAAGGAGATTTATACTATGAATATACAAAAAACATACAAAGCCATAGAAATTGTACAGGCAACACTACAATTTAAATGTTCTATTCGGGATACTGACAGTCACAGTGATATAACAAATCAGGTGTATTCAAAAATACACAGTTGGGCACTTGAAAATAACTGTTCAAATTGGGGATACAGCTGTTGGCTTATACAACATCAAATGAACACAGAAGGTAAAAATAATCCAATGAAGAAAATATTTGGCCGATGCACACCAAGTTTGGTGCTAGAAAAATTAGTTGATAAGGCTGGTGGTGCTGAAGATCTTAGTAGTGATGAAGAAGATGTTGCAAAAAAGAATAAACAATATGTTAATGACAAGGTCCCCAAGACAAAAAAATTACACTGTGGACAGTGCAAGGCCATAATGTATGGACCTGGCAGTGACTGCTTTAGCTGTAAGATGACCTGTCATGGATGTTGTGGTGTACGAATCAAAAATGACAAGTCTGATAGTAGTTATTTTTACTGTACCAAATGTCAAAATTATAAATTACGTCATGAAGGAAAAGTTTCTGTGTGATTTGCGTATCTAGTGTACTAAACCATTTACTATTTGAAATTAAATACAAATATCAAACAAAAAATGTTTATGGAATTTTGTTACCCAAACATGTACAACAATATTCCTAACTGGAACTTCATTAACATTATAGCACATGTAATGTCCATAATAATCGATTTTATTTAAGAGGAACTTTCAATCGGTTTAATACATCAAAATAGTTTGAGTTTAAATATTAATTATTCCTTTTCTATATAAAATCTTTATATATATAAATTATGTAACACATTGTTTGTCTGTGATGGACTAAATTAATGAACGGATTTTAATGGGGATTACTTCATGGAGTGCATTTTGCTCCAACTTGAGAGATATGATACTTTTTATTTCGATTTGGGACCCATAATTATTTTTATTTCCAATATTTATTTTGTATGGACATATTTTCTATGAGATAATTTAGTGACACACGGTTTGACAGTTTCGCTGTGAAGCAATTTCATTATAACAACAGGGAACATTTTTTACGAAATAATTCTTGATGTTTTGAAATATTATTGGCAAATTCTTATAAAAGTTCAGCTAGTAAATATATAAATAATAAATCAATCAATTAGAAATATTTATACATATAATAACTTGCTGTTCCCGCCCGCTTTGGTGGGCAAATTTTAAAAAGAAATAAATTATATTTTATTCTTATAACAAATACAACAAAAAAAATACATAGCCATAAACCATCTAGGATAAATTTAGCATTGAATGGACCACCGTTACTTCCAAGTTTCATGTCGATAAGATCAATGGTTTAGGTGTGAAAGAGCCTCAAACAATGACCATTTTCATTATATATAGGTACTTAGATTATTAATAGAATTGATTTATTTTTATGATTAGCTTAATAACGTAAACTATACTCATATGGTGAATGGGTCAACATCCTTGATCTCAAGAAGATATTAAAGTATCAAAATATCGAAAATTTATGTGTGCCTTAATGTAGGGCATATGTCACCATCTACAACCAAACTTTGCAATGAGCATACTTTTTTCTCATTTCATTTGTATTTTGAAAAATACAGTCAATATGAATGTTAAAAATTATACTGGTAAAGAGCTGGAAATTTCTTAAATATGAATTAGTTGAACTATCCATGAGCCCACAATAGGCTCAGAGATGACAGCCACTGGACCAGAACCAACAGCCCCCCTCTCCTTTGGAAGGCCTGTATGAGTCATGAGTAGGGTTGCCAGCCCTAACATATAATATAGTATCCAACTATTTAAAGTGCCTACCTATAATTATTTTAAAAATATAATATAGAAACTTCAGCATACAGAGTGCATATTTTCTGTGATAAAGTGGAAAGATGAGCGCATTAGAGCCATTATTGGTCTGATAAAAGTAGAGTTACTGGTGTTCTGTAACTCAAAATTATATTGTGTTGATAATTAAGAAGGGTTCAAAATAAAAACTTTTAAAATCTTTAATTCAAATTCAAATATTTTTATTCAAAATAGGATCAAAATCACTTATTGAACATCAAAATTTACCACCCATTCCAAAATGAATGCCTCAGGCCTGAGAAGAACGGGCGCAACAAACTCAGCAGGCTTTTTTTCTGTCAAAAAAATATGTTTACAAAGTTATATTGTACAAAAAAACATATTATTTAATAGCCTGAGGCCGGTCGTTCCATTCCCAATCTGTGGTATCATTAAGAAAGTCGTTTATGTTATAGTAAACTTTACCACACAAACGTTTCTTAACAATTCTTTTGAATAACGTAATCCTTTTGTTTTGAACATTTTCTGGGATCCTGTTGTAAAAGCATATACATCGCCCCACAAAAGACTTGCTAACTCGACTTAGCCGAGTAGTAGGCATTATAAGCTTATGTCTGTTTCTGGTGTTAACATTATGGTACTGACAGTTGTAGCAAATTCACTTATGTGCCTATGAACATACATTACATTATCAAGAATATATTGAGAAGCAACAATCAATTACTTTGAATTTTGCTCTCATTGATTCCTTAGGGCCTAGGTTATAAATAGCACGAATAGCCCTCTTCTGCAGCACAAATATAGTATTAATATCGGCAGCGCTGCCCCACACCAATATACCATAGGTCATAATAGTATGGAAATTATTAAATGTTAATTGTCTAATCTTTTTAATCGCGTATGCTGCAGAACCAAATCTGTTCGCCAATCCTACAATATGGGGGCCCTATTGTAATTTGGAATCCAGAGTAATGCCAAGAAATTTAGCAGATTCCACCGGTTTTATCACCTCTCCGTTTAACAAAACACTTGCCTAGGTTATAAATAGCACGAATAGCCCTCTTCTGCAGCACAAATATAGTATTAATATCAGCAGCGCTGCCCCACACCAATATACCATAGGTCATAATAGTATGGAAATTATTAAATGTTAATTGTCTAATCTTTTTAATCGCGTATGCTGCAGAACCAAATCTGTTCGCCAATCCAAATATATAAAATTTACCGTACCAAATGTCAACATTTTTGACATTTGGTACGGTAAATTTTATATATTTCGTTTTCTTGCTATAAAACAATAGGTTATTAGCGCTTACGTTTGTTCCTGGTGTTAACATATTGGTTATGAATAATTAACAATATCATTAACAAATTTGTTCCTAAAACAACCAACACGAGATCTAAATATCCGGTATGGTTCAGCTCTTCCTTAATAAAATTGCTTGCTGAAAAAGAAAAATTACGTAAGAGGTTCCGAATATATAAGAATCCTAGAGATGAATTAGAGTATCACATGATTAGAAAGCGTTGTCATAAACTTTATGATGATTGCTATACTAAATACAAGCGAAATATTGAAGCCAACATTCCATATAATCCAAAATGTTTTTGGAGTTTTGTTAAAAATAAAAAAGGCGGCCATTCAACACTTCCCTCTTGTATGAAAATGGATAATGTTACAGCACAAACAGCAGCGGATATTGCCAATCTATTTTCATATCAATTTTCTTCTCTATACACTTGTGGTCAGCGTCGCGTTCGCAGTTCTAGTGTAGTCGATATTGGTAATGTTCATTCTCTGATGTCCCTGAGCTTCAGTGAAGCTGAAATATCTCAGAAGATAAAAGGACTCGACATTAATAAAGGAGCTGGGCCAGACTTGATTCCTCCTCTCTTTGTTAAACGATGTAGGTTTGCAATATCATTACCCTTAACTATTATCTTCAATAGATCACTTAAAGAAGGTGTATTTCCTGAAGAATGGAAAAAGTCTCGTGTTGTACCTGTATATAAAAAGGGGGATATTACCGACGTAAAAAATTACCGTCCTATATGCATTTTGTCTTGTTTTTCCAAGCTTTTTGAATCAGTCCTTCATCCTGTTATCTCCAAAAATATTGACAGTTTGATCTCCGATGAGCAACATGGTTTCAGGAAGGGCCGTTCAATTCAAACGAACCTCATCTCTTTTGTCACCGAAGTATGTCAAGAATTAGACAATGGGCGCCAGATTGATGCGATATATACAGACTTTAGTAATGCCTTCGATAAAGTCAGTCATCCTTTATTGATTCAGAAGCTAAGTAATTATGGAATTGGAGGAAACTTACTGAAGTGATTCGAGTCATATCTTCATAATAGACTTCAGTCAGTAGTTGTAGGAGGCACTGAATCTAATTCATATATTGCGCGATCTGGTGTTCCTCAGGGATCCCACCTAGGACCGTTGCTCTTTTTGATATGTGTGAATGACGTTAGGAATCATATCAAATATTGTAAAGCATGTCTCTTCGCCGATGATTTAAAAATTTATAAAGTTATCAACTCTGCCTCTGAGGCTGCTTTTGTTCAAATTGATCTCAATGGTATAAAAGATTGGTGCCTATTAAATGGTATGATCCTAAATTCAAGCAAATGTTTTCATATTAAGTACACTAGAAAAAAAACCGCTTGTTACAGTGTATGAGCTCGATGGCGCACCATTAAAAGAAGTGCAGGAAATTCGTGACTTGGGGGTAACTATTGATAGCAAACTAACGTTTATTGCACAAGTTAATAAAGTAGTTACCACATCCGCACGAATGTTAGGATTTCTAAAGCGAAACTCGAATTGTTTCGGCTCCAAAACGAAAACAATTCTATATAACGCTCTAGTGCGCAGTCATATCGAATATGGTAGTATTATATGGAATCCCCTGTATACGATCCATTCGCAACGCATCGAGAGTATCCAAAGAGCATTCACGCGACACCTTGCATACATTAGTACTGGATTCTCTCATAGACACCCGTACCATCAGCACCTCAGGAAATTTAATATGATTTCATTGCTCGATCGGAGATCTCTTTCCGGAGTAATATTTTTGTACAAACTCTTAAACGGTCAAATACAATGTAGTAACCTCTTGCAGAATGTTAACCTTGCTGTCCCATATTTATTCCCAAGGTTCAAAATCAAGAGAATCTTCCAAGTTCCTTCTGTAAAAACCAACCTGGGAGTTCAGGCGCCTCTCGCTCGAATTCTTCGCGAGTACAATAAGTTAAACGATATCAATTCAGAACTTGATATATTCGGTGGTGGGTTGGTCAGGTTTAAAGAAAGTGTTGTTAAACACTTAGCTCGTACTCAATCGCATTTGTCAAATAAGTAGTTTTTCTTTTTTTTCGTCTTCATTATTTTTCATTATTTTAATAAGTTAAAGTTATAATTTGTACTTTCATTTTTTATTTTTTTTTGTTTTTATTATAGTTTAGATAGTATTAGTTCTATTTTTCAGAAGTATTTAGGGAGTCTTTTTTGTAATTTTATATGTTCACCATAATTGTCGTATACTTTAGAACTTCTAATTGTAACATTAGATTAAGAAAATTGAATTGTATATGATGTGGTGTGCTTTAATAAATAATATTACTTATAATAATAACTAAATAAGAATACTTACCCCTCTTCTGCAGCACAAAGATGGTATTGATATCGGCTGCATTGCCCCATAGCAATATTTAAAAGCTCAAAGTAGTAAAAAATATTTATAGAAATGATTTAAGAATATTTTATTTTAATTAGTCCCCTGTCTACTATATTTTTTTTGGGTACTGAATCCTGATAGGTACTGAAAAATACTATATTCGATCTAACAGAATAGTTGTCAGCCCTAGTTATAAGGCAACATAACATGGAGCTACATGATATAAGTGAATGCACAGATAGGAAAGAAGGTCTTCAAACTCTGATGTCCCCAAGGACTCTCCCCGAGTTGACATATATATAAAACTAACTTGAAGTGTTGGGCTAATCTTGTTACCCACGGCACGGTTTGGTTTTCCGTATATTTGTCAACGATGTGGCGATAGATATTCACAACCACTTGGAAACCTCATTACAATATCAAAAGGTATCCCTGTACAATAGGTAGATGATGTATGCATTGCATGTGTGGTTTTCGGTGCCTTCCTAGTCTAAGTACGTACTATGAAAAATTCAGCTAAAAATAAAAGTCTGTTTTTACCCGCAACAATTTTTAAAGTCGTGTCGCGACAATTTTTTTCGCTGAGTAAGCAGTTTGCGAGTTCCGTAACGTTGGAATCCTGAGCTAAAATGAATCCTTGAGTACACAACGTTAAGGAGAAGGACGTTTAAATATAATAATTATTGTTTATTATTTTACTAGTGCAAGACAACGATATAATTAGGTAATATAATATACTTGCAATAGTATAAACTTCCATGACTCGGAAACAAACATCCATATTCCTCATATAAATGTTTGCACCTACCGGGATTCGAACCCGAGACCTAATCTAATAATTAAATCTAATGAATATCACTTTAGTCATGTAGGTCACGGAAATGACACTTACGAATGTAAAAAAATTACTTATTGAATTTACCGCCACTTAGTAAAGGGTTAAGCTAATGAGAAGAAGTGGCTAGAAACTCATTGCCACTCTTTTGAATCAACATTTACATTTTCATCGTTTTACAAATCATTAAAAGTACAATATAATATGTAAAGTGAATGCGGTGAGTGTTTTATATCAAACTACTTAATATTATATACTTCATTAACGCGTGGTTACTAATACTGACCTACGTACGAAACACAAATATTTTTGGATCTATAAATAAAAATTTTGCTGTGACGCCCATCATAGAACTCAAGCCACTTGCCCGAACAAGTATTTGGTGTCCCAGCGTGACAGCTCAGTCAATTATCACATAAAAATAATCTATTATAAAACGAAAACCCATCGTGTACAAGACATCGCAGTCGTAATGAAATTTTTTCACAGCAGAACTGTCAAATCCTGCGTCAATAAATTCTCTCATAGAAATTATGTATGGACACATCAAAGGAAAAACAAATTTGTTGTTTTTATTTAATTCCAGGCATTTTCCTATTTATTCACCTTTTAAACCTTCTCTGGACTTCTACAAATAATTCAAGATCTAAATTTGCCAAATCTGTCCAGCCGTTCTCGAGTTTTAGCGAGAGTAACGAACAGCAATTCATTTTTATATATATAGAAGAAGATATGTATAGAACGTCGTATTACTCGTATTATAAAGTTAATGTTCTTTGATTACTTATTTGTCCTCAAGGCAGTTTTGAAAAATTTTTCTTATATAAGATAGGTAGATTCATAAATAGTAATATAAGTTATCTATCACTACGGTTAGGTTTAGCGTAATGATTGATAGTTTATACTCAGCTATATTTTTTATGCAGTAAGTTTTTGTAAAAGCGCTATTGAAGTGATTTTAAGTTTAGATACAAAACCGGGCAAGTGCGATTATGACAGCAGGGTGCATATTTTACGAAGTAATTCTTGATGTTATGATATATTATTGACAAATTTATAAAAAAAACATTATTTTATTTATTATATACAGAACAACGTCTGTCGGGTCAGCTATACTATAGTATAAAAGTAATTATAAATAAGTAACTTATATATATAACAATTAGATTTTAGAACAAAATTTTGTAGCTAGTGACAAAATAACATTTTTATTTATTTGGAAACAAATACAGATACATCCTAAAAATAAAGTAGGTATAGTAAAAAAAAAATAGAAATATTATATATATTATACGAGTATCTCTCTCTAAACAGTTTCACTAAGTATACTTAATGTTTAAATATAGGAACACTTTAATTTTCATATTGAAAATGAATATAATATAAGAAGCTTCCTCTTAACAGGAGTGAACGCAAAGTAAGCGAACATAATTATTATAAAGAGTTGGACATCCACTAACCGCTAAATATTCATGAGGACCCTCAGAATATAATTATATCTTTTGGATGTTTAGTTTCGCAAGGTATAAAATTATATTTACAGTATTTTTATTTAGGTACTAAATTCTAAAGTAGGTATACATTTTTTTTCCTAATAGGTTGGTAGGTATATTATGTTCTGCGAATATGCTTTCAATATTATACAACAACGTCAACAACTGGCAATCGAATCTCTTCTGCAGCACTCAAAAGACAATATAGTATCGATTGATGTAGGTATTCTAAAATGTCATTAATGTGTGTTCATAGTCTTGGTCATCTATATTCACAATAAAATATCGTAAGCTACTATAAATTTACATAAAGTCTATTTTTCTAATGTCTTATTTATTCACAACAAAACAATTATGATTACATGAAGTAAAACTATCACTGCTAGAAAATAGCTGCCAGCACTAGGGTTTCCAGTAGGCCTATTGAGGAGCGTAGTTTGTACGTTCTCAGCGCATCAGAACCCACAAGCGTAGATAGTGTCTTGACACCAAAAGGCACAAACACAATGATGTAAGACTCACTGAGACCGTCATACAGTTTTTTGGCATTAACACAAATATTAATTTCAACATTATTTATAATACTAATATTAAGCACACCTGTAAGAGAAAGGCACAGCTTTGACTAAAAATAATTTAAAGTGTTTTATAACTAAGTATAAATGAAAATTAATGTGAAAATTAATTTAAGTTACTAGGTATACCTCTATTTAGTTTATAGTATGACTTAAAAGTATGTTAGTATTTTATTTTTAAGTGAGCCAAGAGAGTCATTGAATATATCTACATTTGGGTGTTGTCTAACAAGCATGTTATATTGTTCACAAGCTCTGATAATTGGGGAATTCAGTCCTAAATTTTATTTTATAAGAGGTCTGCTAAAATGTAGTATGCATACTTTTACGGCGATAGGTGCCTCGAAGGTACGGTGAAAGACATTTTATCGAGTACCTCCGTATTATTGATATAATTGTTAACTTTTTTTGGATATAAATAAGATATCAAACAATAAAAAAATTTACAACGCACGTTTAGGGATTTCATCTTAAAGAAAGAAAGGTGCTGTGTGTAATGACATCTTTAGCTAATTCCACTTGCTAAAAAAGTCAAGTGTCTGGTGAATGATCTTTGAATGATTTGCGAATTTATATTATAAAAGGGATTCCATATTACACAAGCATATTCTAAGTAATTTCGGATTAAAGCGTTAAAGAGATTAATTTTGGTGGATAAGACCTCTATTGAATTTATTTAATTAAACCAAGCATTTGTGCATATTTAGTTAAAATAAGATCAACGTGAGATGTTAAGCGAAGTTGTCCGTCCAATGTAATCCCGAGATCCTTTATTTCACTAAGTTTAAGCAATGTTGTGGTACTGGATTGTAATACGATGGAATTGGTTTCTTCTCCCTTGAGAATCTAACACGTTAGCACTTTTGAGTGTTGAGTTCCATTTTATTGTTCGTGCACCACTGTTCAATTCTGCACAGGTCAGCCTGCAATTTAATTATATCCTCTGACGATAAAATATTCTTATAAATTTTCAAATCGTCTGCAAAAAACAAAAATTTTGAATAATGGACCGTGGTGAGAGCCTTGAGGAACGCCAGTCATAGCAAAGTAAGGCTGCGAACTGTAACCATTCACTGACACAATCTGAAGTCTTTTTGCTAGGTAAGACTGAAACCAACTGAGGAGTGAACCAGCTATTCCAAAGTGGTATAGGTTTTTGATGAGGATATTGTGATCAACTTCGTCAAACGCACTAGCAATGTCTGTTTAGATTGCATCTACTTCTTCGCCCCGATCCACTGTAGCGCAAAGATCTGATAGAAACCATGCTAAATTTGTTGTAGTGGAACGACCTGGTAAAAATCCATGTTGATTAACAGAAACAAATTAGTTTGTAGGGTGCTGCATCCAATATATGAATCGTGTTGAATATTAATTATCGTATATTAATAATAATAATATAATATTGACACACTTTTCACACAAATTATCTTGCCTCAAGTTAAGCATATATAGCCTGTGTTATGGGTTACAAGATAATTATATCTTTAATACAATATTAGTCCGGTCAATTTAGACATAAAAATAGTGATCAAATAAAGAATATTCCGACAGCGTCAAATCTTCGTAGAGACCTTAGGTTTACCACAAGGAATAAAGTATCAAAAGTCCCCCATCCCATGTGAGCTTAGGGACTTATTGGGGGCCCAAGGTCAAAATTTTAGGTTTTTTGGATTTTTCTCGAAAACGGTAAGTTTACTCGAAAAAGTACCTTGAAGTAAAGTTGTAGATCTTAAAATTTTCTATAAAAATGATCCCTATGATTTTTTCTCTACGACCCACTATTTCCCAGATATTGCGCTTGTAAGAATCACGTTCTACATAATATGCACACATTTCCACACCACCTGTGAGGTAGTGTACTCGGCGCGTTTTTTTTAACGTGGTATCCCCGGTAGGCCTATTCCACGAACCTTTATGACGTTATTTTCAGGAACAATAATAATTTAATAGTATGAAGATTATTGATATGGGTTACTGAGTTTAACTGTCGTTCTAACTTTTTTTTATTACTTTAATCTGACTCATCAACTCGACGACTATGGCGCGCCTATTTTGCGAGGTGAGGTGGGCAGCTAATCTTGCCATCCCAGCTCCTGAAGGTACTTAATCAAACCTCTGATGTCACCCATGACCTCGGGGAGAGTCCTCGGTGACCCCAGGTGTTTGGCCCGGTAAGTTGCCACACTCCTACACTCCAGAATGATGTGTGCGGCCGTCTCTTCTGCCTCCATGCAGGCTCTGCACAGCGGGCTGTCAGTGACACCTATACTAAACAGATGTTTGTTAAAAGGGCCGTGGCCCGTTATACCATGGGTTAATTTACGTAATCTTTGGCGTGGGAGTTTTAATAGCTTGCGAGAGACCCTGAAGTCTACTTGGAGTAGGGCCTCTTTTGCTTGTCTACACCCTCTCACTTCCGTCCAGTATTTACTCTGTAATTCCTTGGTATGTTCTCGTATGACCATTGTAGGCCATCTAGAGGGGAGGGGGACGATTCGATCTGGTCCTATTGCTATCATCTCCGAGCCTTTCCTGGCCAGTTCATCCGCAGCATCGTTGCCGCGTGAGTCACTGTGACCCTTTATCCATTGAAGAGTTACCTGGTTGCCATTTGCACATAACTCCGTCAGATACTGGTGACAGTCGTATATTAGCTTTGAGGTGATAGTGTTGCTTTGTAGAGCTTGTAGTACTGATTTGCTATCTGAGAGGATGCGGATTGAGTAATACTCGTACTTTACCTTTCGTGCCAAAGTAGCTGTGGCCGTTTCTATGATACCCATGCACTCTGCTTGGAAGACAGTGTTCCGAGCTCCTAGTGGTGCGGCTATTTTTATATTTAGATCTTCCGAGAACACTCCGTATCCTGTACCAGATCTTGTTTTGGAGCCATCGGTGAAAATCCTGAGGTCTATAACATTAAAGTCCTCTTTTGGTTCTTCATACAACTGTATTTTGTATTTCTTATCGAATATGTAATTCCTTTGGAGACCTGTCACTTACCGCGAGCAGCAGAGGCTCCTTTTCAATCACCTCAGTTAGGACCTCTGGGTGTGCGGGTTGATTGGTTCTCCAAAGATTTAGTGTCTTCAACCTTACTGCGGCGGAGGCCGCCTCTTGTTTTATAAAGACGTGTAGAGCCGGAAGATTTAGCATTGTTTCTAAGGCTGCAGTAGGTGTAGTACGTATGCATCCTGTGATAGCCATACATGCCAGTCTTTGAAATCGTTGTAGTTTATTACACGTGGTTATAAGTCTAGTGCGTGACCACCAAACTACTGCACCATAACATATCACAGGCCGTATCACAGCTGTGTAAAGCCATAGTACGATTTTCGGGGCAAGACCCCATGTCTTCCCTATCATTCTACGGCATTGCCAGAAGGATATTGTAGCCGTATTAATCTTCGCATCTATGTGGGCGCCCCAGTTTAGTTTGCTGTCAAGTATTACGCCTAAATACTTTACTTCGCTTGTTAATTGGAGTTCAGTGTTAAACAGTTTCGGCAGTTTGTAATTACCTAGAACTCTTTTGTTTGTGAACAATACCAGTTCCGTTTTCGTTGGGTTAACTGTCAGATCGTTATCTTTGCACCATTTTTCCACGATTTTAAGTGCCGCATTTGTTACTTCACATACAGTATTGGCAAACTTTCCGCATATCAGTATAGTTAGGTCGTCTGCGTAGCCTACAGTATAGTAGTGGTTTTCGTTGAGGGTGGCAATCAGATCATTTACAACCAAGTTCCATAGAAGAGGTGAGATTACACCTCCTTGGGGACAGCCTTTGGCAACTATAGCTTTCTGCGTTTCACCTTCATCGAGTAAAATTACTCTGTGCTTAAGCATGTTTTCAATCCATAATGTCAAAGTTGTACATACACCATGTCGTTGTAGGGCTTCTTTCATTTTTGTAAATTTTGTCTTATCGAAAGCTCCTTCGATATCCAGGAAGGTTCCTAAACAAAAGATCTTTTCCGAAAGTGCACCTTCTATAACGTTCGTTACTGCGTGTAGTGCAGATTCAGTGCATTTACCTTGACTGTACGCATGTTGATTGGGGTGTAAGGGTATATTCCGCAGGTAATTTTCCCTCAGTTCTCTTTCGCACAGACTTTCTAGGGTCTTCAAGGCAAAAGAGGTGAGACTGATGGGTCTGTATGATCTAGCATTAGAGTAGTCGCTTTTACCCGGCTTCGGTATGAAGATTACTTTCACCTCCCTCCATTTCCTGGGGATGTATCCATGCGCTAGACATGCCGTGAAAATGTTAGTTAACCGGATGTGAAGGGACTCTCCTCCCCATTGCAATAAAGCGGGAAAGATCTCATCCCGTCCCGCCGATTTAAAGGGGTGGAAGGAATTTATAGCCCACTTCGTCTTATCATTCGTTACAACCTTATGGGCCAGTTGCCAGTCAGCTTCTTCAGCAGTTGTGTTTTCAACCACCCACTCCGTTTGCTGCGTTATTTTGCAGCCTGGGAAGTGCGTTTCTATTAATACACGCTCTGTGTCTTCTGGTGAGTTAGTGAAAGTACCATCAGGTTTTCGCAAGGATTCCAGAATATGTCTAGGTTGATTGGAGACCATTCTTCTTACCCTGTTTGCTTGGTTTTGGCATTGAATGCCATTGCAGTATTTACGCCAACTTTCAGATTTTCTGTATCTGATGCGTTTCTTGTATTCAGACTTACTTTCCTTGTAGATATCCCAGTCGTATTGTTCGCCTGTGTTCATTGCGCGGTTTAGATGTCTCCTCACTTTTTTCCTGAGCCTTTCCAGTTCAGGTCCCCACCATGGCTGGGGTTTAGGTTTGTCAGATTGGGGGGAGATAAGGGGGCATGTAGCGTGATAGCTGGCTATCATAAGATCACTGATTTGTGATACTTGTTTTTCGATGTTATCAACGCCGATTATCTTGCTATTAGCTATATCAGCTATTATCAGCTCGCTCTTGGTGGTCTCGCAATAGTTCACCAGTCTGACGAGAGCTTCTGGCGGTGGTTCTTCTCCATCCGGCATGTGATGCTGAGGCGACCACTATCGCTTTCTGGTGAGTATGTTGGTCCAGTAGTTTTATAGCGCATAAATCTCTGGAACAATAGTCTGTTAGGGATTGCACATGTAGGTTATTTGAAATGTAAATACAGGCTCTAGGATGTTCTGGCCCTGAGTAATGTATGAGCTTATCTCCAATATTGGAGAGATAGCAAATGCGGCCTCGTCTAACCCACGGCTCCTGGATTAGGGCGAGAGCAGTAGAGTTAACCTCCAACCATTTCCGAAGTTGAGCCGTTGCGGTTTCACTATGGTGGAGGTTTATTTGTATAAAACGGCACTTAGAAGGGGATGCCATCTTTGGATAGCAAGCCCTCCTCACCGTCCCTGATGCAGAGTTCTTCGATACCCTTAGTGCAGTCGGCATCGCCCTTGGTGCCCGAAGCCAGAAGCTCTTCGAGCTCCTTCAGGCTGTCGAGCGCTTCCTCAGAAGGGGAGCTTGCGGCACAAGTTCCGTCTGCTGGGTTATTCCCTTGTGTTTCCATCGGTTCCGGTGGTGCAGTGTTATGGCCTTCGTTTGGCTCTGCAGGTTGAATAGTAGCCTCATCGTTAGCATCCTTGGAGGGGGGGTCTCAATTTTCCACCTGGCCCCTGGAATTTCATGTAAACTGAGCCCAGCATAAACGATAGCCGGCGCTCATGTTCCATTATTCTGGGGATTTTCTCCTCCGGAACGCTTACGATGATGATGAATGTGTCATCATTGTGATGGTAAAGAGCATGTAGCAACCAGCAGTCTACCTCGGCCCAAGAGTTTTGGAACCTAAGCATGCCACCGATCGCCTTGGTGTCCCTCCACACTCCAGGCAGCAGGATGCCGCACCTTATGCGGTTAGGGACTTCCCACATGTTCTTTTCAGTTAGGCTGTCTCCATTTGGTAGTGTTATTTCTGGGACCGCTGCCTTTAGCTTAAACAATAATGTTTTCTTCAATTTCTTCTTGTTCTTCTTCTTCTCCTTCCTGTTGATGAACTCTTAGAAATTGTTCTGAAGATGAATCAGTTGTCTCTTTATCAAAATCACATGAATCTTCCTCTCTTGTATTTAGTTGAACATTTGAGCAAGAGACACCTTGGCAATTGGTACACGCTGGAGAACACTGCAACCCTACTTTTTTACAGCCACATTTGGCACTACAACCTTTCATGCAATTGCAAAAAATAGTGTTAAGAAGTTTTTCTGGAGCAGGGGGCAGTAAAGTTCGAATCGGTTCCAAAGTATTATTTATCAATTTCCAACCCCAGTCTTCAGGGTTCAGTTCATTGCCTTGCCATGTCTGAACTTGATAGTATACTCGAAACAAATGTTGCGTAGCAGTTGCCGATGTTGTCAAGATAGCTTTTTTGTTTCGTGTATTTTTTACAAATGTTAAATATCTGTATGTATCTATGCAATCAATTTTTTTTGGAGCTCCATAAACCGCAAGAAGAAACCGAATTCCTTTAGTAATTAGTATTTGAGGTGAAGAATTAATTTCTGTAAATACTTTTGCGCAGTCAATCAATACTTTTTTTTTTTCAAATAATTTTAATACTGAATTTTTGCCCCTTCTAAACATTGCTGACGTAGTATCGCATCCGGTTGTCGCATGTAATAAAAATAAAATAAAGTTTTGGCATTTTGGATAAGCTGATAAACTTTTAGAAGAATATATTTTTGTCCGTTGCTGCGCCTTCCCAGGTTTTAAAAAGTAAATAATTTTATCAGATGGAGTCCTTGCAGTGAGTAGTACTAATAAATCAACATCTTCACCCACTACAATAGTTGTATTTCTTGCATTAAATTGTTCTATTGCTGTTTCAATTATGAGGACATCGGCGTCATTCGGAGCTTGTTTCACGGAAATATTTTCAGCTGTTAATTTGTTACTCAACATAGAAATAAAACGAGATTTATTATTAATGTTTGCAAAAAAATGTTGTTACTGGAACTGTCATAAATTCATCACACATTATGTCGGTACCTGGGGATGTTTTTGTAACACGACGACGTTGTTCTGCAGCTTTTATGTTCTTTGTTGTGTCACTATAGCCATCAAATACTACCGTAACTGTATGACCATAATGTCTACGTAAATACTGAACATATTTTTCAAAAATTACGTTAAAGGATTCTTCTCGATCCCACACAACGTGATGTAGCAGATATCCTCCATCAATAACGTAAGCAGCGTTTGTACAATCAACCTCAGCATTGAATGATTGAAAGCAATCGTAAAGAGCCGACTTCATTGTTTTACGAATTCCAGCTGCATCGAAGAGTGATAACGGGTAAGGAGCTAAATCATATGCGAAAAATGTTTCAATTTCATCCTCAAAAGTCTTAGTGACACTCATACGTTGAAATAATAATACTGCGTCTATTGGTACTTCTTCGTCGTGAACTTTTACAGTGCTACTAACAGCTAAAAGAGGAAGTACTTTATCTGTGCGTTTCAGTTTTATATCATTGAAAGTTTGACCAGTCATTTTAGACATCGAGGCAATCCCAACTTCACGAGCTTTATGACAATTAATCTTATCGTCACCAACGACGGAAAATAAAAAGTGATATTAGCTCTGCATACTCTAACTATGTACACAGAATTTCAACACAATTTTTAACAGAACGTAGAAGTTTGTATCTAATCCTTATAGAACGCGTTCTGGAATTAGTCAGGGGTCTATTTGGGACCTTTGCTCTTTATTCTATTCATAAATGATCTCCCAGAAGTCATACAGGATTCTGAGGTGTTACTGTTTGCTGACGATCTAAAGTTGGTCAAGGCAGTAAAGAGCTCAGAGGACTCCTTATCTCTACAAAACGACTTAGATCGGGTTTACAAGTGGAGTGTTGATAATAAGCTGTTTTTTAACCTGTCGAAATGTGAATTCATGTCATTCTCACGCTCCTCCGTCGTGCAAGAGTTCAATTATTTAATTGGTGATGTGCCGGTGATGCGAGTACAGAAAGTACGAGATCTTGGGGTTGTATTCGATCCTAAACTCACGTTTCACTCACATGTGGAGACTATTGTTGAGGCTGCTTACAGACGGCTTGGATTTGTTCTACGTAATGCATCTAATTTGACGAACCAAGCACTTCGTATCCTTTATATGGCGCTAGTCCGTAGTATTCTTGAGTGCAACTCAGTTGTTTGGAACCCACATGAGAGCAAATATACTTTAACAATCGAACAAGTCCAAAAACAATTCCTTAGACATTTGTATAAGAGGCAATATGGATACTATCCATTTATGTACCCACCACTCTTTTTACAAGGACATCAGCGTTGATTCACTGCAGTTACGTAGGTACGTAGCTCTTACTAAGTTTGTTCTCAAAATAGTTCGGGGCAGAGTGGACTGCATATACTTATTACAACGTTTGTTGCGTTTCTTTGTACCGACCTCAAAAGTACGCGCGCGGCGACACGCACTATTAGCGCAGCCACCTGCACGCACTCCAGCGCATAAGCACACGCCTGTAATACGAGCCATCTGTCTTCTAAACTCTGTACTTGAGGTAGCACCCCAGTGTGATCTATTTGCCAGGTCGATGGAATGTTTGATCAAAGAATGTAAGAAAAGATTTGAGAGTTTGATGCCTGTAAGCTCTATAAAATAAGAAAACTAGTTTATAATTTTCATTGTTTTTTTTTCTTTAGTATAATATCTTTGTAACGCTTTAGATTTAATCTGTAATGTTACATTGTATCTTTGATAAATAAAAAAATAAATAAATACGTCCAGCTCTTATAAATTCTTTTGCAATGGACACCATCCGAAAATACTGTACCCATAATTGTGCAGTTGGTCCTCGTTTCTGATATTCCATTAACTTTTTATTAAATAAATCAAGTAAAAGTTCAGATATTTCCACATCATTTTCAATGTCATAATATAAAAGAGTTTTATTGAGGATATTTTCCACTGTAATTATATGATCTGCATCCATACCATCATCAATAGCTAGTTCTTTTAATATTGTTAATGCTAAAGTGAGCTGAAGTAAGGTGTGAGCTCGAACTGCCCTCGCGTAAGCATAGCCATTAAGCACTTTCTCTAAAGAGTTAGGTGCATAAATCTCAAAAAGCACTTCTTTTAAACCACTTCCTTGCATAATATAACCTAATGCGCCGAAAAATGACATTAAAAAATGAAATCCTCCCAGTCTCACTATAATCTTTGATAATTCCGATCCTTCAGGTGCAGTAGATACAATTTCGCGAGCTTTCGCAAATAGAGGTTGATCAAAAGTAATTATGCAAACTGTATGGTTGTGACGTTTAGCATCTTCTAAAGCACAAAGTAAAGTTGTGTGTTTCGTATTGTAATTACTTGCAGGCTGTTGAACAAATGGCAGAAATGAAATTTTTGATTTTGAAAAGTCTACAATATTGCTAGTCACGTGTTCAATATAACCATTCCAACCAGGTAAAGGGAAACCTTTGCATTTTCCATAGAACCATATCACATCAACTATTTTTAGAAAAGATACTTTTGTTTCATTTTCGTATTCAAAAACTCGCACATTTACTTTGCTATATCCTAGTATTTTGATAAACCTGTATAGGTACATGAGCCTTGGCTGCAAAATCTTTAGCTGAAAGGACTTTAGTTACTCGCGGCATCGGGTGTTCTAGTAATACTGAATCTTTGGGAGTTACAATTTGTATAATACCTATGATATGAAGCGTATTATTACCGTCCAAAGTATCTGCAACATATTGAACAAATGTACCAGTTTCTGGTGATAAAATGTGAGGTGGGCGACTGAAAACTGTTGCTGCTTCATACTTCATTGTTTCACTGTAAGATGCGCATAAACCAAACGATGAGAAAATTTGTATAAGCCGTTTTGAACCAAACCGCCGATGGAAAAAAACTGAAAGATCCAGTTCTAATTTAGACTTGAAGGATCTAGGCCGAACAGCAGTGATTATGCTATGACTAATATTGGTGCAAACTAACTTTAAATGATCCAAATTATGACGCTTGTTTTTAAGAATGATTTGTTCCAAAAACAAAGATAATGATTCGGGAATATCGTTATTTATATCTTCAAACATTCTACCCGGTGGTGGGTACATAGTATTATCAAACACACAAGATTAAATATCTTCTCGAATAATTTCTGCCGCAGCTTTTAAGGTTTTCCACCGCTTTTCCTTTTCATTCAAGTTATTGTTATCAGACCAGGCTTGACTTAAAATGTCTTGGTAATTGTCTACAAAACAAATAAATGTTAATTTTCCAGGCTTCTCTGTAATAATAATTCTACTACCATACTTTAATTTCAATCGTATTTTTATAATCCTGTTTTCTAAAGCTACATTTTGACAAACATTCTTCAGTTCATCTAACGAAAACTGGAAGTCATCGCTACTTTCAATGTAATTGAAAATTTCCTCAATTGCAGAGTTTATAGCCTCACTTTGAGGACGGCCAATTTTACCACCAGTATTAGGTCTCAGGAAGGATTTATAACAACTGTCATGGTATTTAGCGTCAGCAGCAACTAAATCATACTGAAAATTAATACGCGCAAAGACAGCTTTTGACACATCATCAGAACGATCTTTAGCTTATTTTAAAATGGAATCTTTGAATGTTAGTTTAGAAACTTTATAAATTTTTCGGCCATAAATCTTTACTTTCTTCTTTTCTGCTTCTTCATCCGCTTCACCGCCACAAAATAAGCAGTGGTTTTTAAAACAAAAGCTGGATTCACTTATTCGCGCTCTAGTATGAGGTGGGCTTACTTTTGAAGTACTGGCCTGTTCTTCCTCACGTTGTCTTTTAGATGCAGAGATTGAAGTTTTCCGGGTGTATGATTTTCTGCAATCCACGTGAATTGTAACGGACTTTTGGCTTCTTAAATAATCAGCAAACTCATCACTTCTCGTGACATTTGCATCGATTAAAGTTGGCATTCCACGACTGACCACAACAGTTTCATCTTAAGTCAAAAGTTTATTACAAATAAAGCAAAATTAAACTACAATAGTAGACGCTTGTAATAAATACGTATAGTCACTCGAACTGCTCGTTCAACACTAGAATCAGGTATACGTGAACGACACCACATGGACAAAAGAATAGGCAGATGTTTTTCGAGGCCAGATGTTATTCAAGAAGAGGGGATTCGGTAAGGGACCGGCGGTCATTTTAGAGTAAACTTTCTTAGAATAGTATAATGTATACATAAAAGAGACACGAGTAGGCATTTTTGCTTGCTTGAGTATTAAATATGTATAAACGTGGCATATGTGTGCATACTATGTAGAGCATGATTCTTACAAGCGCAATATCTGGGAAATAGCGGGTCTTAGAGAAAAAAATCAAAGGGACCATTTTTAGAGAGAATTTTAAGATCTACAACTTTTCTCAAAGGTACTTTTTCGATAAAACTTACCGTTTTCGAGAAAAATCCAAAAACCCTAAAATTTTGACCTTGGGCCCCCAAAGTCCTTCTTTTATGGAATAGGAGGACAAAAGAGCGTACGGGTCACCTGGTGTTAAGTGATCACCGCCGCCCACACTCTCTTGCAACACCAGAGGAATCACAAGAGCGTTGCCGGCCTTTAAGGAAGGTGTACGCGCTTTTTTTGAAGGTACCCATGTCGTATCGTCCCGGAAACACCGCAAAAGTAAACTCATTCCACAGCTTCGTAGTACGAGGAAGAAAGCTAATTGAAAACCACACTGTGGAGGACCGTCACACATCCAGATGGTGGGGATGATATCGTAACTAGTGGCGTGTCGTGCGAAGGTGAAATTCGGCGGCAGGAATCAGGTTTAACAGCTCTTCGGAACACTCCCCGTGATAAATGCGGTAGAAGACACACAATGAAGCGACGTCTCTACGCAACGCCAAGTGATCCAGCCGTTCACAGAGCGCTAGGTGCCCGACAATTCGAGCTGCTCTGCGTTGCACGCGGTCAAATGGATCGAGCTGATACTGGGGTGCGCCAGACCAGATATGACAGCTATATTCCATGTGAGGTCGGACCTGCGCTTTGTAGAGCGCTAGAATGTGGGCCGGCTTGAAGTATTGCCGTGCTCTATTTATGACACCCAGCCTTTCTTCTTCGAAGCCAATTTGGCTTTGCACTCCAGATGGGCACGGAATTGGCAATCGCTCGAGATTTCGAAACCCAGTATTCCGATAGTAGGCGAGCCTTTAAGGAAGGTGTTCTCGAAGAGCGCTGATACGGCAAATGGGGTTTTTTAGTGGTAAACGCGCAAACTTGAGTCTTCTGGAGGTTAAATTGGACAAGGTTCAACTTACCCCATTCCGCGACCTTCTCGAGAGAGGACTCGATAGAAGACACAAGTTTCTCCCGGCACTGGTCGACGTTTTACCAAGAGAGACCTGCATGGCCCGTGTATACGGCATCACCAGTGCTGTCGTCTGCATAGCAATGTATGTTCGTGTTGTCCAACATATCATTGATATGCAGAAGAAACAGGGTGGGAGATAGCACACAGCCTTGGGGCACTCCAGTGTTCACGGGCTTGGGATTCGAGCAATGTCCGTCGACAACGACCTGTATGCTGCGCCCAGTGAGGAAGCTGGAGGTCCACTTGCATAAGCTCTCGGGAAGCCCAAATGATGGAAGTTTTGCGAGGAGCGCCTTGTGCCATACACGATCAAAGGCCTTCGCTATATCCAGGCCAACTGCAAGGCCTTCCCCCTTTCTTTCAATAGCCGCCGCCCATCTATGTGTTAGGTAAACCAGAAGATCGCCAGTCGACCGACCATAGCGAAAGCCATACTGCCGGTCGTTGATCAACTGGTGACCCTCAAGGTATACCAAGAGCTGGCGGTTAATTATGCTCTCCATGATTTTGGAGAATAGGGAGGTAATAGCAATAGGCCTGTAGTTTGCCGGATCCGAACTGTCTCCTTTTTTTGGGATCGGATGGACAAGGGCTGACTTCCATGAATCAGGGACTACGCCTTTTGAATAAGATTGCCGGAATAAACGCGTTAGCACCGGCGTCAACTCAGGGGCACACGTTCTAAGCACGATTGGAGAAATGCCATCCGGCCCGCTCGACTTCCTGACGTCCAACGAAAACAGAGCTCGCCTAACAGTTTTCTGTCGGAACTGTACTTCAGGCATGGAGCTCTGACACCGCGGGATGGTCGGCGGTGTTTTTCCGTTGTCATCAAGAGTCGAGTTGGAGGCAAAAAGAGTGCACAGGAGATCGTCTTTCTCTTTTGCCGTATGGGCCAGGATGTCATTCCTCATGTGCAACAGCGGCATGGACGGCTGGTTGAACTTACCAAGAGCAGCTTTTGACAACGACCAGAACTTGCGTGTTCCGGTCGGGTAGCTGGAAAGCTGCTCACCAATTTTGACTACGTGCTTCGATTTCGCACGGGCGATTTGCCGCTTAAAAAATCTGTAGGTACGGTTATATTTCCTCTTCAGAACTTTGCAGTTCGGATCCTTTGAGCCCTTTATTTCTCAATAAAAACATAATATTGTCACTTACATGAGAACATAAAAATATGATGTAATAATTTATCCGCCGTTCTTTAGATGTTCAGTACATACATTTTATACATTATAGTACTTATTCTTCTTCACAAAATGTATGATTACACACTTTTACAGGGCACTGTCACATAACAAACAATTTCAGACATGTGTTTTATAAAAACTTTGAAACAATATAGTCTGATAGCTCACGTTTAAATGTTTTTAGCGACTTAATCTTTTTGAGAGATGAAGGTAGACTATTAAAAAGTTGTGCGCCCTCGTAAATAAACATACGCTTGCCGTAATTTGTTCTTGTCTTAGGTAGTATCAAGTAGCGGGCTCGTCTCGTGCTGCGTTTAGACGCATGTTTAGTTTGGGTGAGTAAGATTGATGTATGGATGGAATTATGTAGAATTTTTTGTATCAGTATACATGAATGGTATGTGTAAAGTTGTTTTATGTTCATGAGGTTAGTTTGTTTGTATATTTTAGAAGTAGGTGTTAAATAAGCGAAATGAAATAAAATTTTTATGAGTCTATTTTGTATTGTTTGCAATTCAGCTAACTTGGTTTTTTGAGCACTGCCCCATATTTCAATTAGATATGTAACGTGTGATTTAACTAATGAATTATAAATAATTATTCTAACTATGCCACGAAGTGAACCCAGCAGAGAAGAGAGTTTCTTTTTAACATATTCAATATGGACGCCCCATGTCAGTTTACTGTCCAATAGTAATCCCAAATATTTCTCAACGTGCTTTTCTGTTAAGGGAACATCATTTACTTTTAAGGGTTTATAGGGAGGTATTGGTTTGTTCTTCGCACTAAAGATAATATAAGAAGACTTTGTACCATTAATTGTAAGTAGATTTGATTGTAACCAACTGGAAAGAACATTAAGATCCTTTTGCGCATGTTGGGTAATGTCATTGATGAAAGCCCCAAAAAAGACAGGTGTCATCTGCATACAAGGCTATATGACCATGTAATCTTAAATTAACGATATCATTTATATAAATTGAGAAGAGTAGGGGCCCCAGGATCGATCCCTGTGGTACACCAAAACTAACGGGAAGGGGTTCACTTTTGTAGTCGCCAATTTTTACAATCTGTTGTCGATGACTGAGGTACGATTAGAAAACTTTAAATGCATTGCCGGTTATTCCTATGTTCTGAAGTTTAGTTCCAAGGATTGAATGACTTATTGTGTCAAACGCCTTCTTTAAATCAAGAAATATGCCCAACACAATGTTTTAACCATCAATATTTTGTCTCACTTTTGTCACTAAGTCAACGGTCGCAGCTACAGTATTACTTTTTGGTCTGAAACCGAATTGGCGCTCTGTAATGTATTGTATTGATTCCATATAAGATTCAAGACGGTTGTGCAATATTTTTTCTACTACTTTAGATAGTACTGGGAGCACAGAGATTGGTCTATAGTTGCCGGGATCAGTTATGGAGCCAGACTTGTGAATGGGACTGACTTTGGCTACCTTAAGTGAGTCTGGGAATCGTCCTTCCTAGAAAACTTTGTTGATGCATTCGGTAAGAACTGGAGCTATAAGGTTTTTTATACATTTTAGGGCCTTAGTACTGATACCATCAATACCAGTGCTAGAATTTGGGTCCAAATTGTCAATTATCCTTGTAATTTCATCTACGGTGGAGGGGCTTATATCTGAGAGTTTTTTTGAGTTACTTGAGGTATCTTTTGGGTGGGCAGTGGTATGATTATTATGGAACTGGGCCGGAATTTGGTTAGCTAATATTGACCCTATAGTAGCAAAATAATTGTTAAACGTATTGCATATTTCATGGACGTCAGAGATTTCCCTTGAATTAATTACTAGTCTTGAGGGAGCACAACTTGATTTTAGTTTGTTGTTGGAAAGGCAATCAATAAGATTCCATGTTTTTTTTTGGGTCTTTGATATGGTAAATGAATTTATTGAAGTAGTAGGCATCTTTTGTTTTCTTTATTAGTCTAGCTGTTTTGTCCCTTTCCATTTTAACCTTACTCTGCAATAATTTATTATTTGGATCTTCCTGAAGTTTTAACCAACATTCATTTCGCTGATTAATCGCACTAAGAATTTCTTTGTTAATCCAGTCTGCTTTAGGTTCATTTAATATTTTAATTTTTGTTTCTTTACTTTTTTCAATCAATGACTTCAAGTCTATTTATAAATAGTTTAGATTGCAATTGGTTCAAATTTTCAATGTTTTCACTTTGAAAATTAACCATCTCTTGGTAAAGCTTCTCATAATTTATAGCTTCATATTTAACTCGACTTTTACGGGGTGGGTTATACTTTTTTAAAGTAAGGTGAATTTGCCTATGGTCTGAAAAAGACGAGTCAATCAGGACAAGGTTGTAGGTATCACTTTGTAAATTTGTGCCTATATGGTCCAATATTGATTTCTTGAATTCATAAAAGTTTGTGTCACCTGGATTGTAAATAGTTCCCACGTTTAGTGCATACTTTTCTAATTTTACCCAAAGGTAGTTGTTTCCTCCTACATATCGTGTTTCAGTTAGGGTATGTTTTAGGTCATTATGTATATAAGCTGAAACTCCACCTCCCGTTTTGTCTGTCCGTAGGTTATAATAGTGTGTATAGTTAGGAAGTTGAAACTTATTGGCTTGTTCTTCTGTCTTAATCCACGTTTCAGCCAGTAGTATTACATGAGTAGTTTTAGGGACTGATCTTATTATGCAGGCTAGTTCATCGAATTTGTTACAAATTCTTCTTGCATTAAGATATAGAAAGTTTAGGCAGGATTTAGTGTTATTCACTTCAGAATAGTTACAAATAATTTGGTATTTAATGGTCTTCTTAATGCATGAGTAGGGTGTCTGTACTAGTTTTTTGGTGCAGTGGAGATGATTTTCGGTATCCCTTTAACATATTTAATAGTAAGGTTATTCTCACCCTCTCCAGTGCGGCGATTTAGCTCGTTTCGCAGGTTATTCAACAGTTTCTGCTGGTTAGGAGAATTATCCGAATACATTTTAATACCAATTGGCAGTTTATCTTTTGAGCGTAGTAGTCGTTTGACAGTTTCTTCGTTACTAAAAGAGATCTTGATTCCACGATTTTTGATTCACTGTACTTTCCAATGCGGTGAATTATTATAGGGGTAGGTATGTCTTGAAAAGCTTTAAGTATTTTCATCACATCAAAATCATCTCTAGTGTATCGCTCTTCAGCATTTTTACATTTTTGTTCAGCCACTCCAACGAGAATAAAGTTCCTCTGTCTTCTAATACGTTCTTGAAATTCCATGAGTAACTCTTCATTTACCAGTGGCTGAGATCCACTGTGACTTGTAGATGGTATTGAAGAAACGCTAAGTTTGCTAATGTCATTTTCCAAAAATTCTAGTTTTTTCTCATCAATATCTACTCTTTTCTCAAGTTTCAGGAGACTGGACTTCAATTGGTTCTGTTCTTTGGATAGATTAGTTATTGATGTATTCATTTCTATAATTTGCGCTTTAATATCAGTCACGTTATTGTTAATTGTGCTTATATTTGTTTCCTGAGATTCCTTCATACTTTTTACTTCACTCTTAAGGTCTGATATACTGTCGGACATTTTCGCCGTAGATTCGCAACTGCCGCACATTAATTCCTCAAGTATTTTAGTGAGATTTGTTATTTCTCCTTTCAGGGTTGGTACGTCAACAGCACAGTCACAACTGCGATCATCTGGTTGCTTCCTTTTTTGAATTTTTTGAGTTCTTCTTTGGGTGATATGAGATTCATTATCACAGAGAGTAGATAGGTTTGGCTGGGATTGAGAACCTGTTCCAGTAGGTGAACGGATCATTTTCAGGCCAGTAGCAAAATAAATGTAAACGCACCTTCTTACGTAGGCACGAGTTTGCAGTGTATGCGAAGGCGCAGGTAAGTTTGAAGGTAGTTTTGAATTTAGCAAATCAAGAAAATAAAATTTAATAAGTTCACACAACACGTCTGCTCGGTACGGGCAATGAACGACGAAAACTTTGTTTTTGTTTCTATATGGATGCTTCGTGAACATGATGATAGTTATTACTCTCTCAATAATTAGTAATTGAATCCAACAAATTCAATGATTTATTAATTTCTTTAAATAAATAAATAAACTATATACTACAACAGGTCAACCTGGCACCACAAGCAGCACCCGTTCACGAGTTGACGCAGGGACCAGCCAATAATCGCCCGGTCGCACCGATAGATTGTTTGCACCATTTTGTATATACGGTCTCCCTTTTTTTATGGAATAGGAGGACAAACGAGCGTACGGTCACCTGGTGTTAAGTGATCACCGCCGCCCACATTCTCTTGCAGCACCAGAGGAATCACAAGAGCGTTGCCGGCCTTTAAGGAAGGTGTACGCACTTTTTTTGAAGGTACCCATGTCGTATCGTCCCGGAATCACCGCACAAGGAAGCTCATTCCACAGCTTTGTAGTACGAGGAAGAAAGCTTCTTCAAAACCGCACTGCGGAGGACCGCCACACATTCAGATGGTGGGGATGATATCCTAACTTGTGGCGTGTCGTACGAAGGTGGAATTCGGCGGCAGGAATCAGGTTAAACAGATCTTCGGAACACTCCCCGTGAAAAATGCGGTAGAAGACACACAATGAAGCGACGTCTCTACGCAATGTATTAGGCGTTTAGGAGTTATAAAGTCAATGACGTAAATAATCTCAGTGACGTAGTAATTCTTACCTTAGTAAGTAATTACCTAATAATATAATCTGTCAGCATAAGCCATGGAATGCAGAATTAGGCCGTGATTAGATGTTTATATTAGAAATTCTGTTTAGCCTAAGCAAACAGCATATTAAACGCATGGATTGCTTGAGAATTAAGATGGATTCATAAGTTTATTAATAACTAGCTGACCCGGCAAACTTTTGCCATATAAATTATTTTAAGTGGTCCACCCTTTTTTATCCGACTTACTCAATAAATCCGACTACTACGAAAAAGTCTAGTCATTCTTCGGGTTAATATATTTATATAAATACAAATTCAAATATTGTTATTCAAAGTAGGATTTAATATCATTTATTGAATGTCAAAGACTACCACTATGATACACAAAAAATTGCAGTTTTCTATTGGTAACAGAATTTTCAATGAATAATAAACGCTATAGTTTCAAGGGATGGATAGGTAAGGAATGCAAAAGTTATAGGAAGCTACTGCAATATACTCCTATAAACTATGTTAATAAAAATAAAAACGAAGTAATTCCTTATAATTAACTATTCAACACAATATGTTCAGAAAAGTTAAGTGTTCATTTGTCTATTCATCTTTTGCTCGGTAGTCGATAAGAGATAGCGCTAGTTAAGTTTTCATTTGTATACATCTTTTGCTTGCTAGTCGATAAGAGATAGCGCTAGTTAAGTTTTCATTTGTATATATCTTTTGCTTGCTAGTCGATAAGAGATAGCGCTAGTTAAGTTTTCATTTGTATATATATCTTTTGCTTGCTAGTCGATAAGAGATAGCGGTAGTTAAGTTTTCATTTGTATATATCTTTTGCTTGCTAGTCGATAAGAGATAGCGCTAGTTAAGTTTTCATTTGTCTATTCATCTTTTGCTTGGTAGTCAATAAGAGATAGCGCTAGTTAAGTTTTCATTTATATATATATCTTTTGCTTGCTAGTCGATAAGAGATAGCGCTAGTTAAGTTTTCATTAGTATATATCTTTTGCTTGCTAGTCGATAAGAGATAGCGCTAGTTAAGTTTTCATTTGTATACATCTTTTGCTTGCTAGTCGATAAGGCATATATATTCATTAGTAACAACCACACTTATGTTATATTTTGTTTAATTCACACTATAGTTTTATAAATTATAGCCTATTTGTTATTCTGGTGTGTAAGCTATATTATTGTAAAGTTTCATAAAAATCTATTCAGTAGTTTTTGCGTTAAAGAAGTTCAAACATACATCCAGACATACAAACTTTCACATTTATAATATTAGTAGGATGATGCCCTATGTATATTACATAGAATAATAAAAAGTTTGCGGGTTATTATATATCGATATCAAAGAAAATTGCAATCTATACAAGCGAATACACAAGAAAATAATAATTTAATATGTCTCCAACTGTGTAGGAAACGTTTAATATTAAATGTGGTTATGTTTACGTTGGCAGATAGTCTAACCGCATTGCTGCGAGGAAGCAAACATACAAGTTTGTCTGCAATAGGTATTAAAGTTAAGGGTTGTCACTAATTTAATGATAACTTGTTTTTTAACCGACTTCAAAAAAGGAGGAGGTTCTCAATTCGTCGGTATGTTTTTGTTTATGTTTGTAACCTCAAAACTTTCGACTGGGTGACTCGATTTTGAAAATTCTTTTTTATTTGAAAGTTGGTGCTTCCCGTGTGGTTCCATTGTAATTTGGTCCAGATCTGACAGTTGGATCCGTGAGAAAACCACAAAAGTCTTAAATTTTCTATACATATCTACGTGTAGCAAAGTGGATGAAAAATTTAAGAATAACTCAATATCGTGCCAACCGGTTTTTATGCTATCCGGATATTTAAGTCATCTACCATAACATAGTTATGGTCAAATAATTGTCGTAGTCAAATATATCAATGGGACTCTTAATGACTTACAGTAACGGTGCGATCTGTGGCAGAATTTCTAACAGTCTGTAATAAAAAGGCAAAGCGCTTACGTTCATAGTTGCATTGAAAAAATTAGTATATCTATACATATTTAGACAAATTGTTAGTTAATGTACTTCAAATTCACTAAAAATCAAAAAATATTTTAACAAAAAATCAACCGACTTCAAAAACACTATTCCAAAACAATAGATATAATATGCACTAAAAAGTATAAAAATAATTGCATGGCGTATTTTTATAGACATAAGATGTTACGTCTCATTTGCCCAGTAATTTCACTAGCTACGGTGCCCTTCAGACCGAAACACAATAATACCCATAATCTAGCCGGCATCCTGTACAAAGGAGCCTCCCACACCAGTGGGATGAATGAACATTTATACACTTTACTTCTAATGTTGTAATTCGTTTTATCACGTATTGATATGCTACTGTTCTTAATCAAACAATAAATATTATTATAATTTAAATCGTAATTGCTCATGAAAGGTTATGTTTTTTATTTACGCTCAGTACGGCTTTTCAGCTAAATATATAACATATTATGTCACTGATATTATCATTCTGATTAGGAAGTTTGATATTTAGTTGTTCTGTATCTATACTAATATTATAAAGCTGCAGTGTTTGTTTGTTTGAACGCACTAATCTCTGGTACTACTGGTCCGATTCCGATTTTTCAAAATTAGGGATCCGTAATAAAATTGCTTTTTTGTAAGACAAGGTGTAAAATCGAAAACCTATTTTTGCGTGCGCTGCAAAAACTATTGACAATAGAACAAAATGATGTACAATATATATATAGGCAATATTTTATTACTTATAAAACTATCGCGTCAATTATACTTTATATGGCAAAACAACGTTTGCCGGGTCAGCTAGTTTCTTTATAAAATAAAGATATCGTCTATAGGTTTATGGTTACTTAGTTTCGTATTGTTAATATGTTTTGACAGGTATGTACAAGAATGTATGAAAGAAATAATGTTACAATATGACGAAAGTGATCAATCGAAGACTTTTTTTTCGTTTGTAAGAATTTGTATCTGACGGAATGAGACAACATTGACAGTACGGAGAGCTTGCCACAATACAACATTCAATTTCAGTTTAGCCGTTTCTAAGGTTATATAGTAATAGAAACAATGTGTATAATTTTTTTTTTTTTTTGATTAATATTTAATCTGCATATAGGGCAAACTACTGATTTTATCATATTAATAGATTCCGCAAAAAGTAGGTTAGAGGTACAATATTAATATACCCAAATATAATATACACACTCTAGATAATAAAAACATTATTTTCAGCTTTTTTCTAAGAATAGCTATGGTGTTAGCCTTTAGTCTTGACTCAGCCAGTCACTCTTGTATTTTATATAATACTAGTGGACCCGAGAATCTAAACCAATCTCAAATTCACTGGAACACACAAAAAAATCATCAAAATTGGTCCAGCCGTTTAGGTGGTAGTTCAATTGTGAATCGAAACCATTCTCGAATCCACCTGAAGATACACAGAAAGTTACATTAAAATCGGACCAGCCGTTTAGGAGGAGTTCAGTTACAACAGACGCACAAAAGAAATATATATTAAGACTAGTGGAACCAACAGACGTTGTCCCGTACACATGTTTTAAATTTGAAAAATCGGTCCAGCCGTTAGGAGCAGTTCACTAACATACACATGAGCAGGAGAATTATATTATATGGGCGGAATTGAGAATCTAAACCAATCTCAAATTCACTGAAACAAACAAAAAAGTCATCAAAATCAGTCCAGCTGTTTAGGAGGTAGTTTAATTGTGAATCTCAACCATTTTCGAATCCACCTGAAGACGCACACCAATCTCAAATTCACTGGAACACACAAAAAAATCATCAAAATTGGTCCAGCCGTTTAGGTGGTAGTTCAATTGTGAATCTAAACCATTCTCGAATCCACCTGAAGATACACAGAAAGTTTCATTAAAATCGGACCAGCCGTTTAGGGGGAGTTCAGTTACAACAGACGCACAAAAGAAATATATATTAAGATATTTTAAAAAAAAATTACACGTGACAACCCTACGTAGAACGTACACAATCCGCTAGAATTATACATCCGGAATCCCAATTGAGTTAGTTTCACTCAAGTCCTCGAGAACGCTTGCTGACGATCTAATATTACTCGTTACATAACCCGTCCCATGGGAAATACGTTGTTAATTAGTGACGTCATTGAAGAAACTAGACCACATACAAGTTCTAATGCTATAGTTTAAAAAGTAGCTATAATTTACATAGTTGTATAGGTACTAGGACATAAAATAGTAACCCTGTATTTATTGGAATCCTCTAACTCAAAGGTGCTCAAGCTTGAACTGCTGGCGATCGACCTCATAATTGTTAGACTACGATCGATCGACGTATCGCTTACCAGCGATAGAAGTTTGTATGGAAATTTCAATTCACGCGTCCCAATATAAGGCGATAAGAATGACTTATCGGGTATATTGGAACAGCTTCAGATTATTGTGAGCTAATTACTGATAGTAGAAGGTAATAATTTATCTCTATCTGTAGATAGTATATTGGGAACGGCCGTTAGAGGCTTCAAGTGTGTGTGATGAAGCATTGTCGTCCAGGTAGTGTCACGACGACATAGATATTAGAAAATTTATTGAATTAGGCGTTACTTTGCGGAAATCCATAATTATACAAATGATTTAAGTCTTCTTTAGTGTTAATTCCGCCAAAATTTGTCTTTAAAACAATTCGACACGTGTTTCGCCTCTACACGAGGCATCCTCAGGACGTGTTGTCTCGCCAAAATCTGGCACGAGACTTTTTTTAGTCAAGGTAAGTGAAGGTCTGCTCTAAAATGTCAATGAAAAAACTCATAATTATTAAAAATTTCGAGTTTATTGGTTCTAACATAACACACACGTTCTAGTGTCTAAATTCTAAACTTAACTAAAGAGTGACTTGGGATGTTAAATCTGCATGACACTGCATGTCCTGAGTATACTTTTCATAAGATGGTACGTAATTACCGATTTTAGTTACCTACAACTAAATCTGTGAATAGTTCTATATCGGATTTTTTTCTTGAGATCGACTCAAAAAGCTCTCAACCATTTGAGCACCCCTGCCTTAACTAACATTTGTACGGAGATTTATGTATCGAAGTTCGACTCAGACGATCTTTCATAATTAATAAATGACTGGATTTAAAAAAGAAAAGAAACAACGAGAAAACTAGTTTTACTTTACAGTGCCATCATGTGGATGTAGTGAATAATAAAAATATAAATAGTATTATGTTCATGTTCTACTGTAAGATTACTTTGGAACCTGGGTGTTGTAAAATGCAGACGATTTCAACTTTAAACTTCTAAACCTCAACAAAACCTTCAATTTCGTTTAGCCAGTTACATTTGTTGTTAATCTTTTTTTAGAATATTCATTCATCTTTTTATTCATCATGTGTAGATCTTAAAATTTTCAATAGGTCGAGTGTCATTTGATGAATCATTTCCTCGAGGCAAATTTATATTTCACTGCTAAAGAATTTAATCGATCGAAAATTCAAGCGCAAAAAGTATGATTAAACTATTATAACAATAAAAGTATTAAAATCTATTTCGAAATTTAATATATTTCGTCAAATTGATGTACACAAAAATGTCCAAATTGGCCATATTTATAATTTAACAAAGGTTGTCATACAAATATATGTTAATTTCCGATTATTTTGTGTAACATAATGCCAAAAAATACTCTGGAAAAGATGTCTAAGTCTAAAAGACTAATTTTAACATAATATTAAATTATTTCGACATTTTAATAACCTGTTTAATAAATTATTTTATGTAAATAAAAATATTATATTTGAGTGTTTGTTCCTCTCATTATAGGTTACCTTAACTTAGATCCAAATCCATTTGGAGCGTTGAGGAGTAATATATATACATTCAAACCAATAAATAAACATACAAATGTCGCCTTTGTAATATGAGTGTGATTTTTGATTAAAAACGTTAAAACCTCCGACTGAACAGATCTTGATCAGAAAATAGGGGCGCACTGACAAGTGTAAAACTTTAAAACTTAAGTAACTGCTACTCCACTGATGTCACTGTCCAAATCGGGTTCTAAATTCAAAATACGCAGCTTAAACTGAAAAAATGTTTTTATTGCTGCCTATTCACCATTAATATTTTAAACAACTGGAGTAAACGCAGAAATGTATAAATATGGCAGTCGCAGCTTATTATGATGTAATTTGTGGCATGTGCCATTTTTCGACTTTGTTTTTGTATGACGTGAATTGTCTATGTATATGTATAGAACGTCATTGAGTGAACGTCAATTTTGTTCTTTAGTTTTTTCCTACGCACGTACCTAAAAACGTAGTGACGGATATGGACTACCGCCAAGATATTATTCAGTATGACGTCATTCCGCGTACAACAATGTTAATTTTAGCTTAACATTCGCAGGACTCGTTAGCTCAGTAGGTAAGAGCACCGATATAGCAATGTCTTGATCATCGGAGGGCGGAGGTTCAAATCCTCCACGAGTCGGACCTTTTTTTTTAACAAAATCAAAGAATATAATATAATAGTAGAAATAACAAATTGAATAATAATATTTAATTATTATTCGTTGTGGCAAGATAATTAGGCATAATCTTTTTTGGCGCGTAATGTTTTTTGCGGAACAATTTTAAAATCGAGCTATGATATGATACTTTCGTTCATTTTCAACACGGATTTCGTACAACTTGTCTTTCCTTCCTCTGTCGGAATAAGACGGAGGCACTCTTTCACCGCTAAAAGGTATTTAAAAGGTTTCTTTTATTAGACTCTTTGAAAAATGACCTTTGAATAAATCCGAACAATTCCATAGGGCATGATAATTCATTTTACAAATCATTGAAAACTAGCTTCTAGATACTTCCGAGACTAAGAGCGAGAGCGCACGAAAGACAACTATAAGTCTTCCTTCTCTTTCACCTCCCACTCACACACTTCCTCTGTTGTTCCATACCTTTCATTCTGTACTGTACCGTATTTCCATTTATGTGCATGGTTAACATAATATCTACAAAATTTCATGATCATAATGAATTCGGTTGAGCAGTTAAATGGAAACATTAATGGACCCCTCAATCAAAAAAAATTTCAAATATGATCAATATCTTAATTATCTGTGTTTTGTTTTTATATTTATGTTTTTGTAAGTGCAAGGGTAATTAAATAAATTACTAAAAACGGCTTAATCACATGGCCGCAAACAGAGGCCTAGTATGTATGTATTGATGTACTCTTAATGTTGTCAAATCTGACATCAATAAGAAAACAGTTCCACACAATATTTCCTTTACTAAATGTAGTATTCAAAAATTGCGTTACGTTTGGTTAATTTTTTTTTTATGGAATAGGAGGACAAACGAGCGTACGGGTCACCTGGTGTTAAGTGATCACCGCCGCCCACACTCTCCTGCAACACCAGAGGAATCACAAGAGCGTTTTCGGCCTTTAAGGAAGGTGTACGCGCTTTTCTTGAAGGTACCGTCCGGGAAACACCGCACAAGGAAGCTCATTCCACAGCTTCGTGGTACGTGGAAGAAAGCTCCTTGAAAACCGCACTGTGGAGGACTGCCACACATCCAGATGGTGGGGATGATATCGTATTATTTGATGATATTTTAGTCCTTAACGCACTTATGATTGTCTCGCCCGTCTCAGCCTGATAGTTTGTTGTTTTAGAGTTCAAAATAAAGCCTCAGTTGACGTTTCCTTTTAGACCTTGTTGTTAGCACCCGAGTAACTTACTCATGTGTGCTGCGCTCCTACTAGATACCGCACTACCTAAGAACGGCAATTTTTATATTGTAGTGTGTATTGGCTATTTGTAAAGATGCTTGTGTGGGTGGCATCTTTCATTCAAATATTGTAACATATATGTACCTATATACGCTTCGTGCTATTTTACATCGAAAAAAAATACAAAATACTTACTGCTGATATGTGATACCAGTCTCTTTCTTATTTCTTGTAGTATTATTTTAACAAAGTTTTACTACGCAACCCGCCATTTTAGTTTCAATTATTAGCAAAGTTAAACAGAACATGTGGCACGTCAACGTTTTACGTTACACATTGTTCGAGACTGGCTCGAGTACGCGCACTTGGGCGTAGTATTAAGCCTTAAACTAGGGTTGTTACTTAGAACTTCTTCTTCTGTGCTCCTGGACAACACATCTACAAAATTTCATAATCATCATCGTAAAGTCAGTTCAGCAGCTAAGGCGCCCAAGAGTAACAAACATCTACAGAACAACTTTATATTAAAACAGCTAAATAAATCTCAAATGTTATTCGCTCACATCGACACTATGACGTTATTTGGTCAACTATACCATTTGTATCATACTTCAGTTACCATAAGCCTCGTGTAACTCATATGTCTACCGAACCGCAACCAATGGCTGAGAATTAAGTAAATTTCAATAACAATAGGTACTATGTGAAACTTGTAAAATAAAAATTAAACATATTTTTCAGTTTAATGCGCTATAGTCCTAAAAACTAACATTTTAGAAAAGTTGCTTAAAATAATTCTACAAAATACTACGGTTCCAATTTTTTAACATCTTTATCTTCATTTCTTTATCTAAATTATGAGCAGTATGATCCCAAATTCGTTCTCTGCACCCTCAAGAACCTCGGATACGATACCCATGTTGTTGGAATCATAATTTTGCGCGGCGGCCATCTTGGATTTAAAAAATGATCCCAAATTCGTTCTCTGCAGCCTCGAGAATCTCGGATACGATATCCATAATGTTGAATTAATAATTTTGCGCGTAATATAACATTTCTCTCATACGTCGATATAGAAGTTTCACTTCAAAAATGCATAAAAAATATCACAGTATATCGTACTCTTGCGGAACTGTAAGTTTTGAAAAATATTACGCGGTCCTTCCGGAGCGGGGTCGTTGACCCGCATCGCTTGGTTTGTGTCTCAGCCATGCCCGTGTCTATGTGTACCTATCGAATCTTATAGATATACGTTCGAGCGATTTTTGCCTAAAGTGTTGGGAATACCTCGCCTTAATGAGATTAAAATAAACGTAACTAAATTAGGTATGCGGCACAATAATATTATCATTGGTTTTAGATACTTGATACCTTATTTTTTACAATACTGTTCTTTCTACAATCGTAAAATAGCACGAGCAAATTTTTTTAAGGATGTTGCTTTGTTACGCCAAAGAAGTAGGTACTTATAACTTGTTGCGTGCGTAGGTACCTAAGTACACACACACTTTTTCTTTATTAGAATAATGTATACTAGTACCTAAGTAAATTTATAATTAATTCTCCTTGAGATTAATGAATTTTCTGAAGCCGTAAGCACTCCGCGTTCCTGTGTAAATAAAACTCTGTAATCAAGTTGATGCTAAAAGTATTTTCTTCAATATTTAACTTATAAAAATCTGGTATGCAAAAGCGAGCTAAGTTGAAAGTAAGCAAACTGAGATAGTTAAGTGCTTAATGTGTACTGAGAGCTTTCCGCTTTGCTGGAAATTGAAATCACTTAAGGGGAAGCATTATTTTATAATAATATTTTCGTTCTATTCAGCTTTATTTTTAACACTCATTTTTATACTAAGAGTTGAACCAACAGACACTGTTTGGTCTACAATATTTCGACAATAATATATACAATATTTTAATTAATTGATCTCTAAAATAATCATTTCAGGGTAACTTTACCTTTATATTTTTTATACATCCGTTTGACGATGCGTTACACTTTGTCTATTTTATTCAATAACGTTCTATGCCATTAGTCTGATAGCGAAACGGCAAAAGTGTGCTAAAAATAATGCAAGCACACTTTTCTCCTTAATCATGTGTCAACTGTCTCTGTCCTAATCAAATCTGAACTGTTTTAAGTTTTACATTGCTACTTATTGACCAAGAATATTTTAAACAAGTGAAGCAAATGCGGTATAAAGAAATAGCAGTCGAACCTTAATATGTTGTAGATGAACATTCTTATTTTGTTATTCGGTTGAGTTATCGTAACAGTTTCCAGCATGCTCGCCGCGGCGACGCGACGTGGGACGGGTCGTTCCCTTCGCTATAATATAGTCGATGGAGGCGAAGGCTGGCCCGTGCGTCATAATAAAAACGAATTGATATAAGTAGGTGTAGATAAGTGTATTTATCAAATATGTAACATTCAATAACAACAATTATCACAAACAACGAGTACAAAATCATTATTGCATCCATGTTATTTGTACATCAATGCTCATTATTTGGAAACGTCTCATCATGTTCTATGCTATCAGACTGAATTTGCTTCCGGGAAATTGTTATTTAATAGATAATTGTTTAGGTTAGGATTGAAACTTATTTACTTTTACTATCAACCGACTACATAGGGGTTCTCAATTCCACTGTTTCTTTTTTTGAGTTTATAATAGCCCCATCAAATTTCTTTTTCGTTTGAAAATAAAATAATTATACGAAGATTCAATCCTGGCATAAAATCTCTGCAATCAAATCACGATAACTTGATGACGTTTTCGTATACCTAAATCGACGCGTTTTTTCGCTTTTTATGTGCTAGGTATAAGTACCTACTTATGTGGTGACCGGTTCGAAACTCGACGCAAAAAAGTGCGATTTACGGCCGTTCCCAATATACTATCAACAGATAGAGATAATTAATTACTACCTTCTACTGTCAATAATCTGAAGCTGTCCCAATATAGCCGATAAGTCATTCCTGTCGCCTTATATTGGGACGCGTTTATTCGCTTTTTATGTGCTAGGTATAAGTACCAACTTATGTGGTGACCGGTTCGAAATTCGACACAAAAAAGTGCGATTTACGGCCGTTCCCAATATACTATCAACAGATAGAGATAATTAATTACTACCTTCTACTGTCAATAATCTGAAGCTGTCCCAATATAGCCGATAAGTCATTCCTGTCGCCTTATATTGGGACGCGTGAATTGCAATTTCCATACAAACTTCTATCGCTGGTAAGCTGTACGTCTTCCTATTGACAGACAGCGTGTACGGGTAAGGTGATTTACCGTCGTTACGGATAAGTTTATTGGGACAGAAAAGTCAACGATGGTTACGATTTTTATCTCAAGTAGGCCACAACCGGAGATAGACTGAATATTGGGAACGGCCGTAAAGTATACAGTGTATGCTAAAAGATTTCACACTAAATAAAGCATTCTATCTTTGCAATATTATCTACCTCTGCGATGCGTTTTGAAAACATTTAAAGATTTGCTTTACTTTGACATTTCGTGGCGTTACCGAGCAGGAAATGTGAAAAGCATATCTATTTGGATAAGGATTCAACATGACAATATGCTCAAATTATACACAAAACAAATAACATATTATTATTACCTACACAGCTCTGGCTTTTCTGGCTGTCTACCTGGCGACACAAGTCAAAAATATTAATCAAAAAAATCAGATATAAGTTGGCGTCATTCTGTACATAATATAGTTATTATATAATTACTTGCCCCGCATTTATTTTTAATAAAAGATTGCTAATATTATAATCCTCGCATAGTACCTACCTCTATTTAGTAATTATGTATGGGTTGGTATATTATGTAGGGTAAGGTGGGGCACAATGTTACAACATGAAAATAGTATAAAAACGTTTTTAAGAGAAACAAAAATCTTAATATGTCTTCCAACGATACCGTTGCCATATCTGGTTAAAGAGGAAAGTAGAAATGTTTGTCAACTTTTCCACTTTAATGTAAATAGCTGACTTTATATACATCATTTCAAAAGATTTCAGTAATTTTCGAAGTTTTTCAGCTCTCTTGAAATGAATTTGTTTTCTTTGTGTTATATTCTTTTCATTAAATTTTTCAATATTATAAAAATAAATAATAATAATAATAACTGTATTTCCCAAACATTTCAATAATTAATAAAAGTTACAAGTTACAAATATTTCTGAATTATATTATTAATTATTTACATACAAAACAGGGAGCAAAGACAGCTAAACTGCATAGTATGAACTGTGTTTCAGCTGTCATTGACTTCTCGGTACCAGACATAATTACCTACATAGTCAAATCAAATTATCAAAATCAGATAAAATAAAATAAAAAAATACAGTGAGATTAAAATAAAAGTATAACTTCTAAGAATGTGTGTGTATGTGTGTGTTTAAATATGTTATTATGATTTGTTTATATTTATTAAGATGTTTTATTGTGTAAAATTCTCGGTCTCATGGACATTCAGTCCATGGAGCCAGTTTTTGGTTGTTTTCTTATATTGTAATAAAGTATGTGGGTATATGTTTAGTCTTGCGTTGGCTGCATTATATATCTGGTTACTGTAAATATAGAATTGTCGTCTTGCGAAATTTGTTTTATGTGGGGGAATTTTACATACTTCACTTTTATTTCGTTTCAGAATAGGTCCGAAAGTTAAATGTTTATGCTTCTTTAAGATAGTCATTAGCAGATAAAGTTGGCAGACCGTAAGTACACCTGATTCTGAATAGACGCAATTAGTGCTATATCTGAGAGGTTTTCTATGAAGGGTTTTTAGAATTCCTCTGTTTCCGCGTTCTAGCTGCATAAATGTACGCCTCCCCATACTGTCACACAATATTTTAATAGGCTTTCAGCTAGAGCATAGCAAATTGTCATTAGTGTTTCAAGATCAGCTCCATTTCTAAGCCTACGAAAAATGGGAATTAGTTTCCTCAGGCGTAGAGTAAGGTTTTGGATATGTTCTTTCCAATAGAGAAAACGATCTACAGTGAGCCCCAGGTATTTAATGCTCGTTACTGAATGTAGAGATTGGCAATTACAAATATTAGTACTATCAGTGCATGTATGCAATTTTATACTATAATTTTGTTTAGGTAGTATTTTGACGATGACTAAACGTAATAAATTTTGTCTTTTCTACATTTAACGTGAGTTTACAATCATTTAACTAGCACATATTTTCTCTCAAAGCATTTTCAGAATGTGTACGGGTCTCGTTCCAATTTTTTCCATGTAAAAGCAATACTGTGTCATCAGCATATGAAATGATATCACAAGAGGTAATTTTTTGACTGCACAATCCGTTTATATATATTAGGAAGAGTGTTGGCCCTAGTACACTCCCTTGCGGAACTCCATGGTAAATGTTTGTCTCTTGACTAGATAAGTTGCCAATCCTTACACAATGTGTACGTTCAGAAAGATAACTTCAAAACATCTCTAGTACTATTCCACGAACACCAAATGTCAGAAACATACTCGTAGTTACTAGTTGTAACAGTGTACCCCATGTAACACTGTGCCCCACCTTACCCTACTGTAAGTACTCAATAACTCTAGTTTTTTTTGTTAATTTACATTTATTTATTTTTAACTTACTCATGTAGGTAGGTCATTGAGTATTTGTTTTTGTGCATCACTTTACACAGAATGTAAATAAAATATATTTAAGACGATCAAACTGAAAATGTTGATTTAAAAGAGTGGCAAACCTTATCAATAAAGCTGAACCTTTTTCCATGTGGTAAATGTTATTATATGGTAAAATGTAAAACTTTTGACATTTTTTGTGCAATTCCTTAAATAAATAAAGTGATACTGATTTGATTTGACTAACTAACTCACTTATACATCAACGCATAACCTAAACCACTAGGGCAACAAACTTAAACTTATTTTTTTATCCTAGATGGTTTATGGCTATGGCTTATTTTTCAAATACCAACGTTCCTTAATTAATTTATTTCCTTTTAAAATGCGCCCAGCGAGGCGGGCGGGAACGGCTAGTAACTTTTATAAAGAAAAATGCGATTAAGAGTTTGTTTATTTTTCGTTACGCTTTCCCGCTTTAACAACTCTGACCCGATCATCATAAAATTCTGCACCTCGAATAGATTGTCAGGAGCACAGAAAAGGATAAAAGTAAAAAGTAAATAATAAAAAAAAAGTAAGTCATGCACTGACTTGATGGACATTCTGAAGTAGTTAAAGAATTTGGGCTTAAATTAACTTAGGATACAAAATAATGTAAATAATGGCTTTCAGTCAGCCTACAAATTTGGGTGGAGCCAATATCTCCGTATTCTGTCGCGTCTTTCTGCCGTCGGTATAAAATCACCGTTAAACTGTTTCTACGTCCTTCTTTGACAAATGTAGAACTCAAACTGAAACAGGTGTATTTAACGCCTGACAAACGCGTACCATGTGAAAACTATAAAAAAATTCAATGCGCGTTGAACGTGTAACCGTAACCATAAAAAACGCGGCGTGGGACTAGTAGGTACGAGGGCTGCACTAAAAGTATCGGGAATCAAGGAAGTGACACACCATTACTATTTAAATATGTATTTATTGCTTTTCGAAGTATTCTCCGCGAAATTTAACACATTTTTCCAAACGATGGAACCAATCATTGAAGCAACCAATCCATTCGGAAGTTGGGGTCTCCAAAATGGCCGTTTTGTAGGCGTCCATAGCTTCCTCTGGTGATGAAAATCTCTGACCACGCAATTATTCTTTATTTTAGGGAAATTATAGAAATCATAAGGGCTTAGGTCGGGGCTGTACGGCGGATGGTCTAATAATTCTATGTTTTCTTGCTCTAAAAACTCTTTTGTTCTGTGCGCGGTGTGAGAACTCGCATTGTCGTGATGGAGGATGATGCGGCGGTTGCAGTTCTCTTTACGGAGTTCAGAAACGACCTGTGGCAAACAAATGCTAGCATTCCATTCTGCATTAATCGTTCTTTGTCCCTCAAGAGGAATAGTTGCAACATGGCCGGTTTTGGAGACAGACATGGCCACCATTTTTTTTGCAACACTCCGTGAACGAACAATTTTTGTTGGCTTTGGCTGACTCATTTTCGAAGACCCAAACTCGTGACTGATGTTTTGTTTCGGGTTCGTATGCGTATATCCAGGATTCGTCACCTGATACGATGTTGTATACAGCATTTGAGGATCCTGCGTGGAAACTTTCGAGAGTTCTGACGCACCAAGTAACGCGAGCCGCTTTTTGCTCTTCACAGAGCAAATGCGGTATCCATCGGGAAAACAACTTTTTTACACCTAATTGTTCATGCAAGATTATTTGTATTTGACTCATGCCAATGTCTAAGGTTGCCTGGATTTCGCGGTATGTCACATGTCGATCTTCCTCAATCAGCTTACGCACAGCATCAACGTTTTCTTTGGTGACTGCAGTTTTTGGACGACCTTGACGGGGATCATCGCTTGACACGTCCACGTTGAAATTCAGCAAACCAGCGATAAATTGTGGTTTTGGATGGGGCTTCATCACCAAATGCAGAAATCATCCGGTCAACACACTGTTTTTGTGTTAAACCACTTCGAAAGTCATAAAAAATCATCGCTCTAGAATTTTCTCGAGTCAATTCCATTTTCTCAACGACTAGACAAGTTTAACAAGACCGAGAATCTTTTTTTAAATAAATAAATGATATTCGATTTTTAAAACCAAGGAGTTTTCAATTAAAAAGATTTTAATATGACAGGAACAGTGGAAATATTCCATTCCCGATACTTTTAGTGCAGCCCTTGTATTAGTGCCTACGTGGTGCGCGGCAACTAGACTACTTACAAGTGTTCCGAAATTAAATTATAGAAAAGTTATTTATTTTGGTGAAATGCGTATTTTTTATGATTTAGGGATAAGTATTTAATGTGTTTAATGTCGCCATCGTAGCTCACACTCTATGAGTCTATGACGAATGTCGTCGAATGAAGAGATAACGTAGCTATAAGAGGCGATATCAAAATGGCCGCCGCGTAAAATTATGATTGCAACAAAATTCGTTTCCAATATTTATTTTACAAACAAAAATTCTTTAACCTAATTCTTTATTATTTCAAAGCTTTAAATAGTGCTAACAGCGTGCACTAAAGACTCCTGGGTTATCTGCTATAAACTATTCTCCACGTATCTACTAAATTTGGCGTACAGCCAAATGCAATGCTCGAACGTTATGTTGACTCTGCACTACGAAGAAACGGAGCGTGTCCATTACACTACGATACGAGTTATAACAAATGTGAAAATTACTTGATGTAGGATTAAAAAAATAGTTTTCATTTATATTCCAATACATTTGAACAATTATTTTGATGTTAGCTTAGACGTTATGTATAGCGGACGAAAAAGAAAAGCATGTATACATAAAGTACATGAATCGATAACGTAGGTATAACATTTGATTTTTGCTAGTAAATAAATCACTGAAACTATGCTATTTATTTTTTGATCAAATATGTTGAATGAATGCTTATTAAAAATATCAAAGTTGGTTAACAATTTGAAATATATTTCAAACATTTACTTACCTATATATATATTGTACCTATATATATATATATTATTTATTTACCTAAATATATAATACCTAGTGGAAATCATTGGCAACCGTTCTAAACAGAATTTATGAATTTTGTCAAAATACACATCTCAAAAAGTAAAGTGTAATAATACAGGTACTTGCGTACCTATATTATTACATTTCACCTTTTTATCCCTTTTATAATTTATTGTAAATTATGCTTCTTTCGTTAATTCACCCCGAGTGCAACAAGACATTCAACATAATTCTGTGAGGTTATTTCGTAAATTGTACGAAGTTCACGCATCATCACTGCCTGGCTCGCTGATGGTGCCATTCGTGCCTATCCACAAAAACAATGTACAATCTACACAATATAACCGCATTATGGAACATCCCTTGTGTCCCTCATGATAGGTAACGTGTAAATTTATTTTGTTTATTAATAATAAAAAAATAATAAATCATATTGACACACACTTACACAAATTATCTTGCCCCAAACTAGGCATAGCCTGTACGATGGGTACAAGACAATGATATAGCAACATCCATTATTTTTTTATTATACAAAATTAAAAAATACATACAAACCTAAATTTTCAACCCTCTACGATCAACCCCTATTTTTGTATCACGATTTTTATATGATTCTGTTCCATCCACAAATCCGCTATAGGGTTGCAAGATGGCAATGGATCAATACTTACAATAATTGAGGAGGTAGAAATCAAAAGGTACTTATGTCCACACTTAGCATAAACTTTTTTTTTATTGGATACAAATCTCAAGGATAAATTACACACCTAGAGTGATACAGTTGATTAAAAATCAGCTTATGTCCAATACTTACAGAGGCATAAATATGCCCTATTTTTTCAAATTGTGTCTATGTCCAGACAATAGTGATGAGTGGTTGCCTTAATCTTTCAAAAAGTATTCATGTCCTATGTGTTCTGTCCCAGCTCTGAACAAAAGGTGTTCATGTCACAGCCAAAAAATCAAATTTATTTTTAAAGACTAGGCTTATGTAACTTAACTTACTTAACAAGACATATGTAAGCCAAAATGTGTATCTCAGTCGCTTGATATTACCATATGAACCGCAACGTCGAAGACCTAGAAACGTTTTGTATTCAACACCTAAACCAAAAAAAAATGAGTATGACTTATTTTTTAATAACTGGAAAAAAGAAAATTAGAGTGCAGGTGTGCAAAAATTTTTTTATGGCTGCATTAAAGATGTGAAGGGAGCGATTAGCTACTTTAACTAAAACTTTATTTAATGGCAATATTCCCAAATAAAATCGAGGAGGGGATAGAAAGGATGCAGCTTATTAAGCGAAGATCTGTGATGGATTTTATTGGTAAATTTCCAGCTCAAGAGAGCCATTAAAATCGCATGAAATCGAAACGAGTATACCTATCATGTGCATTAAATATATATTTGATGATTGATATCAATGATGCACAAAATGTACAATGACTCTGTGTCCGAGGAACTGAAAGTGAGAAAGAGTTTCTTTAGGCATGTTTTTGTAACGAAATTTAACATTGGATTTAGGTCTCCAGCATCTGACGTATGCCAACTTTGTACTTTATTAAAAAACAAGATGCACGAAGAAAATAATCCACGAGAAAAACAGAAGCTGACAATTTTTTTATGTACTATCAACGCCATAGCACATACAAACGTTTAACACACATCATGATTTTAAGGAATACAAATATTGGGGAATATATGAAAGGTGCTAAAACATTAAAAAAACAATGGAAACGCACACCTCCATACAAAATAAACACCCCCCTAGGGGGTAGGCTGTGATTGAAGCATGTTACATGTCAGTTGAGTCCATTTCCCAAAATGTATGGATTTAGGTTTACTGAGATCTCACCGCCTGCTATTTAATGCGTTATTATCATAGTTTGGTTTTTGATTGATTTTGACAGAAAATATTTTAATCAAGTTTGATAAAAGTTTTCGGTGAAGTAAAGTAACATAAATTATTAAATTAACAGCAAAAGAGAGGGGGGAGGGGGTAAACGAGCGTACGGGTCTGATGTTAAGTGGTCACCACCGCCAATATTCTCCTGAAACACCAGAGGGATCACGCTGAGCGCTGAGCGTTGTAATCCATAGAAAAGTGTACGCCCTTTTTTAAAGGTAGAAACACCGTGGAAGGAAGCTGCTTCCATAGCTTGGTTGTACGTGGACTTGAAAAACTTCCTTGATTACCGCACTGTTCAGACACACAAATAGAATCACTCTCCATGATAAATGTGATAGAAAAAACACATTGAAGCCACGTGTTTAAGAACCGCCAAGTCATATAGCCGTTCGCTCAGGGATTGCCGACAATTCTCTTAGCTGTTTTACTGAGACAAAAGGTTCGAGCTGATACTGGTGTGCACCAGACCAGAGATGAAAACAATACTTCATAATATGTGGCTTCATCCGGACTTGCGTTTTATTGGGTGCTAAAATTTGGACCGGACTTGCTCTATTTATCACGCCAGAAACTGTCGGATAGCCCAAACAATGGAAGTTTTGAATGGAGCGCCTTGCGCCATAACGATCCATGGCCCTCGCTATATCCAGACTAACTAACAATCCGTTCCCTCTCCTATCTATGTGTGAGCTGGTAGATATACCAGAGAAGCCGACTGTGGAGAAAGCCGTGCTGTTGGTCGTTGACCAAATTGGTGATGCTCTAGATATACTAGAGCTTCCGTTTAATTATACGTTCCACGATGTTGGGGAGAAGGGAGGTAATAGCAATGGGCATGTAGTTAGTCGAATACCAACTGTCTCTTTTTTGCCATCCTCTGGAGAAGTATTGACTTTAATGAGACCGGGACTACGCCTTTTGAGTATGAGTGACGGAAGAAACGTGTAGTACCTACCGCGTAAACGCAGGGGCATACGTTGTGAGCACGATGGGAGAAATGCCATCCGAGCCGCTCGACATTTAAACGCCCAAGGAATACAGAAGTCGCTGAACAGTTTTCTGTCTGTGACTATTAATCTTAATATACATAAATTACGTGACACGTTGTTTGTCCGCGATGGACTCCTAAACTAATGAACGGATTTAAAGTCAAAGTCAAAATATTTTATTGACATAAAATCAAAAGACTGCTCGTCAACGTCAATCACAAAAAATACAATTCGGTTACATACATATTAATTACATAAAAGTTTAAACATATATTCAAAACAATGCAAACCAGTGAAACAACACAAGGCTGAACCATATAATCCATAAAAAACAACTATAATACTATTTAATTCCAATATCCGGACGACCGAGCCTTGCTCGGATTTTTAAGAATGTACAAAACTTGAACAAAAAAAAAACTAATAGGACATCTGGATTCGAACCGGGGTCTTCTGCTTTCCGGATCACCCAATGTCCCATCTGAGCTATAATAGTCTTGTATATAGTGGCGAAATTTACCTTTGTATTCTAATGTTATTGTAGGTGTTTCTCATTCAAACATGGATAAAACCATTTTTTTTTAATTGAAACCTAGCTAGATCGATTTATCACCCCCGAAATCCCCTGCATACTTAATTTTATGAAAATCGTTGGAGCCGTTTCCGAGATTCAGATTATATATATACAAGAATTGCTCGTTTAAAGATATAAGATATTGTAATATCGTTTACATAATCTTCAATACTGTAATAAGCCTTCGACATAAGTCTGCGTTTAATAAAAGATTTAAATTTATTTATTGATAATTCAGATACACTTTTTGGTAATTTATTGTAAAATTTAATACTATCGCATGAAAAAGAATTGTTTATTTTACAGAGCCTAGTAGGGGGTACTATAAGCTTATAGTTATTTCTAGTGTTCAAATTATGTTTGTCGCTTATTTTACTGTATAAATTATAATGTTTATGTACGTGCAGGAGATTGCTATAAATATATTGGCCGTACATGGTCATAATATGAATATCTTTAAATTTTTCCCTTAGAGATTCTCGTGGGCTCATTTGGTATATGGCACGTACAGCTCTTTTTTGAAGTATGAAGATATTATTGACTTCCGCTGCACTACCCCATAGTATAAACTAATTTAAATTAAAATTAAAAATTAAATGGGGATTACTTCATGGAGTGCAGTTTAGCCCAACTTGAGAGATAGGATAGTTTTCATTTCAATTTGGGACCCATAATTATTTTTATTTCCAATATTTTTTATGAGAGAATTTAGTGACGTACGGTTTGACAGTTCTGCTGTGATACAATTTCATTATAACAACAAGGAGCATGCGTTACGTAATAATTCTTGATGTTTTGAAACATTATTGGCAATTTTTTTTATTATCTACAGAACAACGTCTGTCGGGTCAGCTAGTAGTATATAATAAATAGCTCACTTAATAGTTTTTGATATTTCTAAATGTTAAACTATGCCAATGGACTCAGTACAAATAGTAGGTACCTACTAGCTTCTGCCAGCGAGTGCCACTCAATCTGAAACTAAAAATTTGGGATATCAAAGCATCACTTCTAGGGTATTATTATTTGTAGATATTATTATATAATTATTTAATAGTATAAATAAATCGTTTTACAAGTTAAGCATCCTGATTATGATAATAATAAGAAATTTAAATTTTAATAATAAAATCTTCCTTTTTTTCTTCATTAAATAAAAATATACCTTTGGTGATAATTTCTTTTTCTCGTAGCCATGGAATAAACTATAAAGCATGCTCAGAACTAGAACTAAGTATTAACTAACTAGAGAGAAATTTATTAAATAGCTCGCGTTGCTAGGAAATCTATAATCTTGAATCAATCACCATGCAACACTCCCTACTTTGGAATCCTTCACTTGCGGTGATTCATCGATGGCCCTCGCTTTGACTTTTGTCTTTCATCACATAAGTAATTGGACAATATGTTATTATATCATCCTTCTTACAACAATTGTATTATAATTATTTTTATGTTATTTTTAAACTTTACTAAACTGTATTCAATTCACAGCTCACATGTGGTAGGTAGATTGGAGGTAATTTACGTTTAAAGTTTAGGCGTTAGCCTTATAGTTTTTATTATTAATATGATATACCTTTGGTGATAATTTTAATCGTTTACCATATACTTACTCATGTGTTTCCACTGCCGCGATTACGTCGGGCGCCTAGTCGCAATAACCACCGCAGCTCCGCTAGGACTTATTAATTATTAAATGAGGATAATATAGGGGAGAATTATGATTTATTCAAAATAATTTGATATATTTTTAAAGTGATAACCCTCACTTCTAGGATTAATAAACAAATTTGAAAAAAAAAATGAATGATGCGGGACTCGAACCCACGACCTCCGGCGTTCCTTTTTGTTTAGATTTACAAGAGCGACATCTCAATTTCCTAATATACAAATATTCCAAAATTCACTTCCAAAATGGTAAATGTGCCCCCCCCCTATGTGCGATGTGTATAATATCGATGTAAATTCATCAAATATTAAAGTGTGATTTTCTGGTATTACCTTCAGAATATTATTAAAAATCCCGTCATTCATTGCCACACAGTAGGTAAACATCGTAGCGACCCCTTTGAAATTATAATTCTACTTAGGTCAATGATATCCTCTTTTATTCATTGACTTAGGTACAAAAGCTTATAGTATAAAAACTCATTTTTTTATATTAAATACTTGGGTATAAGATGATTTATTGACAATTATCAGATGAAGGTGAAAATGCAGGTCTCTCTATGAAAATAGCGAAAACAAAAATAATGAGCAATTCTTCAGCAAAAGAGACTTATTACAATAAATAACCAGCAATCAATATGATTTTTTATATGAGGGGGCAAACGGGCAAGAGGCTCACGGGATGGGGAGAGGTAAGGCAACCGCCCATGGACATCCGCAACAACAGGTGTGTCCAGAAATGCGTTGCGTTGCAACAATGTAAACGAATATATTTATTTAGAGCATTTAGTATCACCAACAGAGAACGTGCAGAAAGAAACTGAAAGAAGAATAGCTAACGCATGGAAGAGATTTTGGTCGTTAAGTGAAATAATGAAAAAACAAACAGATGCCAATGTCAGAGAAACGCAAAGTTATATCATGACATACGCATGCCAAACTTGGGCCTTAATAGAACAGCAAAATAAAATAAATATATGTCAGAATGGGATAGAGAGAAGCATATTGGGAGTAAGGAGACGAGATAGAGTACAGATAAAAAAGATAAAAGAGATAACTAAGTTCAAAAAAGTTCAAACAGTATATAGAAAATTGAAATGGCGCTGGACAAGACATATTTTAGAGAAAAGAAAGAGAAATTGACCATAATTTTAACCGAATGGTACCCTAGAGAAAGCACGCGAAGCAGAGGAAGACAGACAAGGAGATAGGAAGATGATTTTAAGAAAGCAGCGGGCTCAGAATTGTTATGTATAGCAAAAGACAGAGACAAGTGGAAAGCCTTACGGTCGTTCCCAATATTCAGTCTATCTCTTACTTGAGATAAAAATCGTAACTATAATGATAGTTACGTGAACAATTGGATCAATGGATCCAATAAACTTATCGACGGTAACTCACCTTATCCGTACACACTGTCTGCCAACGGGGCGACGTATAGCTTACCAGCGATAGAAGTTTGTATGGAAATTGCAATTCACGCGTCCCAATACCTAGGTAACACTGAAAATGTTTTAGAAAATGAAAAACGGCTTAATGTAGAAAGTTGCCGATACTTTTATTGTTTTTCGAAGTAATCTCCGTTCCTCTCTACACATCGTCGCATTCGATGGAACCAATGAGAAAAGCAGTGGGCCCATTCTTTAAAAAAAACTATCCCAGCGGAGGAACTCGGGGTATATAGTACTTTCATAGCTGGCAACATATTTTTTAATGGCGTCCGTTTTGTTTACAAAATATTTTGCTGTTTTGACGAATGTATTAGCTTAAATTAAAAGTTGTGAAATAGTATTTAGGTGTGAAATGTAATTTTTTTATCAAATTTTTTATTATAAGACGCTTTGTGACCGTTTCACTGCACAGTTAGTAATATTTCAATTAAATTTCGCGCACCGATTGTTCTGGAAGTTGATAGAATGACACTGACGCGGCGGGAAACGTCATAAAAGACCACATTGAAAGTGCTTCATTTCGCTTGGGCCTATTCACGGTCTAAGCGTTATTATTCTAAGCTTTATACTTTTTAATTTTTTATTACACAAAAGGCGGGCAAGTAGTTATGGGCAGTGTATTGGATTATGGAACTGCGGGCAGGAAAAGATTGACATAATTCAAATTCAAATATTTTTATTCAAAACTATCGGACCCGACAGACGTTGTTCTGTTAAAAAAAAACTCTCGCCGATGGAATTTCGTAAAATCTTCGTCAGTTCTTAACTGACCTCTACTCGACGAAAGGAATATTCCTACCAAATTTCAAGTCTCTACGCCTTATGGTTCCAGAGATATCGTGATGAGTGACTATATACGTAGTAATCTCTTATATATATACAGATTGACCATGGGAAATGGATTTTCTAGATTCAGACCACAAACTTTCAAGAATTGGCCTTGAGATTTGTTAATGGTCATGGCGAATGCAAGACGGATAGGAAATTAAAGATTTGCGGGCTAACTCGAAATGCAAAATGTTCATGAAGTAGTAGCTGCAGATCATGAAGAATTGCTATTATCATTGCTGTATTGATCTCTTCGTGTCGTTGTTCCTCCATGGTGCCCATGAAATATAATTGTTAAAATTTATGGTGTGTTTCTTCAAGAGATTGCAATGATCCAATTCGATGGTGAATCTGGTGAATTGCATCTACAAAATCAAAAGCAAAGTCCGTATTACTGATTTGTAAACACTTATTTTTAGAATTAGCATACATAATACATAAGAATAAGTATAGTAGGTATGTTATTCTTCTACTGTATTGTGTGTAAGAATATAAATCGTCGTTCTTAGAAAATGTCTGCCCCAAATGTGGACATTTGGAAACAAACATTGTATTTTTGAGTGTTTGCTAGAAAATGTCGCGATTCGGTAGTTTCCCACTAAGGCAGCACAATCCTGGTGTTTCTCCGGAAAATACTTGCAAACAACGTCCATTGACCCAATGTGAACGTTAGTATGCAAGCGGTAATCAGTACTGCAATCGAAACGCTGCTCGATTCAAATCATAAATTTCTTCTTGTGCGTCGAAAATTATCTAGTTGTTGATCTCTGAGGTTTACTAGCTGCCTCGCTTTGCTCTTGTGATTCAGTAACACAAAGTCGAGCCCATAACTACTAACGCGGTGCTTTTTACCTGCAATTTCATGTTCTTCGTCAGTCCAATTCGCAATGTTTCGAATCCTAGTTGCATTACGTTCATGTCGGGAAAGATGGCACAATAAGCTAATAGAAACTCGAAACAAACACACCCATCCAATGACATTCTATACATAAGAACGTCATTGCACTCACCAGTCAACTTGAATAAGATGACGTGCACTGTCAGTTGTATTTAATTACTCATGTAGCGTGAAAATAACAAAAAACTTCATTGAATCCTTTCTATTCTCGAGATGTCATGAAAATGTCAATCCATACAAAATGTATAAGAAAATTAATGTTTTTATAATAATATTTTTTTGTATATTTTTCGATATTTTATTACTTATTATCCTATTCCGGACTAAGAGAAACCCAAAAAATCAAAAAACAGAAAAAATGGTCTAGCCGTTCTTGAGTTATAAATGGTGTAACTAACACGACTTTGTTTTATATATATAGATAGGATATAATATCACTTTTCAACCGACTTCAAAAAAGGAGAAGGTTCTCAAGTCGTCGGTATGTTTTTTTTATGTTTGTTGCCTCAAAACTTTCGACTGGGTGAACCGATTTTGATAATTCTTTTTTTATTTGAAAGCTCTGACAATGGCATCAATGAGAAAACCATAAAAGTCTTAAATTTGGTGTACATATCTATGTACACCAAATATATTTAGTATATTATCTAATATAGCAAAGTGGATGATAAATTTACGAATAACTCAATATCGCGCCAACCGATTTCTATGATTTTTTTTTATTGGAAAGGATATACTTCAAAGATGGTTAGGTTCTGATTATGGAATCCATGTCAAAGTAACGGAACTCTTCAATTCTTAGGAGCAAATTAACGATACTCGGCCGAATCTTTGTTATGCTAACCTGATATTTAAGTCATCTACCATAACATAACATTAGTTATGGTCAAGTAATTTTTGTAGTCGAATATGATGATCAATGGGATCAATCTCCTTAACGAATTACAGTAACTGTGCGATCTGTAGCAGAATTCTAACTGTCTGTAATCAAATTGCAAAGCGCTTACGTTCATTTCTGCATTGAACAATTTAGTATATCTACACATATTTAGACAAATTATTTGTTAGTGTACTGCAAATTCAAACAAAACAATAGATATAATATGCACTAAAATGTATAAAAATAATTGCTTATTTTTATACAATCTAATTAATTAATCTAATTCTGGTTACGATTATTGTAATTTTTGGAGTTGGTGTCATCCACGAATGGTTGGAACTACAGACATAGTTATAGGTGACATGTGCTTGAGTTGTGAGGAGGCGAGAGGCGAGTGCGGGTCGCGGCGGAAGGACAACGACTCCAAATATTACAAGTACTAGTAACCTTTACCACATAAGTGTTTTATAACATTTTTTTTGAATATCGTCATACATTTGTTTTTAACATTTTCGTGGATTTTGTTGTAAAATTATATACATCGCCCCACAATAGACTTACTAACTCGACTTAGCCGAGTAGTAGGCATTGTAAGGTTATATCTGTTCCTGGTGTTGACATTATAGGTATGACAGTTTCTAGCAATTTCATTTATATGCCTATGAACATACATTTCATTATCAAGAATATATTGAGAAGCAACAGTCAAGATGTTAATTTCTTTAAATTTTGCACTCAATGATTCTTGAGGAGGTTATAAATAACGCGAATAGCCCTCTTCTGCAGCACAAATATTGTATTAATATTCGCAGCGTTGCCCCATAGCAATATACTATGGAAATAACTAAAGTATCGCGCCGTATCTATGTCAGTTAATTGTCTAATCTGTTTATTGGTAGATATTGAAAGGAGGCTATAATGTACGACGCCACATGATGTTATAAGTATTCAATGTCAATGTCAAAGTCAAATAATTTAAATTCAATTAGGCTTAAACTAAGCTCTTTGAATAGTCAATATAAATATTTCTTTTAAATTACTGAATTTACCACATAAAAAAGTTGAGCTCGTGAGAACATTATCGGCCACTTTTTTAACCGACTACAAAAAAGGACCCTTCTGGTCTCAATATTTCGGTATGTTTTTGAAGTGAAACTTCTTTATCGACGTATGAGAGAAATTTCATAGCAAATCGTCACGATTTTCGGCTACGCGCCATTTTGATTTTTTTTATCCAAGATGGCCGCCGCACAAATTTATCATTTCAACAATATTGATATCGAATCCGAAGTTCTCGAGGGTGCAGAGAACGAATTTGGGATGATTTTTGAAATCCAAGATTGCCGCCGCGCAAATTTATTATTCCAACAATATGGATCCAAGGTTCTCGAGGGTGTCATAATTTTGCACGGCGATCTTGGATTTCACAAATTATCCCAAATTCGTGTAATTCTATGTAATGTGTATTAAGAACGTATAAGTATAAATTAAATATGATATTCCAATATTGACAATCAAATATTTGTATGCCGATATATTGGCGAATTGTGCTGTACACCAATTAATTGATAACAACTATGTTACCACGATTCATACAAATAAATCATTGCATTTCGTTCTCTGCACCCTAGAAAACCCTAAAGAACTTCTTTACTTACACTTCAAAAATTTTTGCAACAATAATTAAATACGTGATGTTTTTACTAAATTCAAAATTTATATTTTATTTCTTCTTTCTTATTACATATAATCTTGTATTTCTTACAAATTACTGATTTAGAGAAATATCTATTCACTTGCAACATTATTTGGCTGTCTGTGTGCGTGTTGGTGAATGTAAGTACGTGACGCTCACGCACACATTAATTATAATGTTACTTCTATATTGACAGGAACTATGAATTAAACTATCGTTCTGAGCGTTATTATTGTATGGTATAAAGTATGTCCTGCGGGCCTACCATGAAATCTTATTGCGATTCAATTGACAACCTAAAATGAACTGCTTTGGTATTTCGTACCACGACGTGATTAGAGCTATCTTATGTAGGAATCGCAAACTGATTTAGTTCGTTCATTCATATAAGGTAATATTTCAACCTAAACTTATGTGTCAAAGTGAGCGATTCGAAAAAAGTTCCTACTTCCTTAGAGAAAAGTGAATCGTGTTGTTGTTGAAACTTTTAAAAATATTGAAAACATACAGAAAAGGAAAATTTTATTGATGAAAGATTAGGTGAGAATAGTTTATCGGACTTTTTTGTTAAACAAAATACTGAAAATAAATACCAAAAATGAGAATACTAAAGACGAGGCAGTTAGGGCCCGGACTATAGCATGTTCGCAAGAACGAATTAAAAAAAATGTACTCTGTGGTCTTGTCAAATCAAACATCGATGGAGGTGCGTTCATAACTCGTTATTTTTTCGAAAAAAGCTAAGCAAACATTTAATTTGTAATTCAAAGAACTATATTTATTTATATTACTATTATTTAAAAGTACAAAAAAGGCTTAATGGTTTATAATTTGACGCTATAAAGCGCAATTTTAAAATGGTTTTTAGTATTTTATACGCAAAAAACTGCTAAAGTCATATCATTTTAGGTTTCGAAACGCAACGCATATGGTTCGAGTAAGAGAGACAAACTTATGCAACGACTGTAGAGCGTCATCTCTTTCTCACCACAGACAAATTTATTTCGTTCATTCTTAAGTGATCCAAATGCGATTCAGTAAAAGGCACTTCATGGTACGAATTTTAGCGATTCAGTTTAGGTACCTAAATCGAACTGCATCGGAATCGCATCGCTTATTAAAAGTTGATGGTAGGCCCTCTGGTCTGTTCCTGGTGTTAACATTATGGGTTCTGACTGTTTCTACCAAATTATGTACATATAACATTCAATCATAACATAGAGGAGGACAAAAAAGACACATTGTGGTATGAAGGTATTTATTGCAGTCGTTGCATTACAGTGGAGTTGAGTAAATTAGCAGCCTTTAGAGTGAGCGCGCGATCGGCTTCGGTCAGCTCGGCGCTGGGATACGCCGTCAGCAGAATGAATGGCCGCGCCTCGTACTGGGGCTCTGCCCTCGTCACGTACTGGTACAAGTCATCCACTGTGTGGCTCTCGTTGAAACGACCCGTCACCCGGCTGCCATCAGCCAGACGAATCTGTTAACAATGTTGCGCGGGCTTAGATCATTTAACCGTCTAGATACGACTGTGAACCTCTACTATATAGCACTGGACTGGCGGCTGTCAAAGTGCTTTTGTGCCTCTTTGATATTCGGCATTTAGCGCTGTTGGCCATGTAGCGAGAGTTTGCGGTACTAAAACTGATGATGTGATGACAGCCTCAGCAAAAATCGAGATTGTGGGAAATTATGTACAAAAAAAAATGTGTACTATATAACGTTGATTCTTGAAGTATAAATAACACGGAAAACGAACGAAATTAATTTAAAAGGCAAAAATACTTAAGAGAATTATGTGTTCCTTCGCAGCCATCTGTATCATACGTCTAAATTAGTTCTCTGGACGCTCGCGAGTGGCGCTTCAAATAGGCACAAAAAGTTTGCTGTCAAACATAGGTATGGAACAGCCTGTTAGACGTAGCTTGTCACGCACAGAATGTAATAAATTGGTTGTCTAACAGCAAGAGGCACTATCTAGACGTATAAATTATCTAGGGTGACTAACTAATAGCACATTATAAAACTAGTGTGCTATATTTGATTATTACGCATAAGGTGTGGAGCGATAAGGGAACCGAGAGTATCGTGAACAGTGCAACGCAAACAAGTTTCATAAGTTTGTCAACATACTCGCGAAGGTAATAAATTATAATCAGACACCCAAGGATTTGCGCTCGATTTATCAGAATTAAGGTTTATTTAATTATTTATAGAGATCCCTTACGCAAATTAAATTTGTATACTAAATTTATGAACGATTAGTCTCGAACCCGCGACCTGTCGGGTTCCTTCCGAGCGTTCTTACCAACTGAGCCAACCGTTCGACTGACGCATGGTTCGTAAGTCTTGGTATGTCGTTGTTCAACTCTCAGGTTGTGGTTCCATCTACATGATCTACTTTACAGTTGATAACCTTCTCAACTCCAATAATTACATATTAGGAAATTAACATCATTCGAATCTAAATAATTTGTTATTTTTATAGTGTATAATTAGTCCCAGAAGTGAGAGATATCACTGTAAAAATAAATTCGCAAAATAAACTCGTGAATAAAATTGCAACTTCTCTGTCAAGACCCAACGACGATTGGCCTTGAAACTTGACATAAGAGTGTCCTATATCTGCAATTGACTCTATCCAAACATTGTAAGTAATTACTTGATATTATGTCTGATCAGCAGAATCTGCAGCATTTATATCAACATCATTATCAGCCGGAAGACGTCCCCTGCTGTACAAAGGCCTCCCCCAAAGAACTCTACGACGATCGGTCCTAAGCTACCCTCATCCAATTTACTCCGGCGAACTTGACCAGATCGTCGCTCAATCTTGTAGTAGTAGGGGGGCCTACCAACACTGCGTCTTCCAGTACGTGGTCGCCATTCGAGGACTTTACTGCCCCAACGGCCATCTGTCCGTCGAGCTATGTGCCCTGTCCACTGCTACTTCAGTTTCGCAATCAATTGGGCTTTGTCAGTGACTTTGGTTCTCCTACGGATCTCCTCATATCTGATTCGATCTCACAGGGAAACTCCAAGCATAGCTTTCTCCATTACCCTTTGAGCGACCATGAGCTTTCTCTTAATTAAATCTCAAATTTTTGAATTTATAAAATAATTTTATAAAATAATTAAATTTCAAATTTTTGTTCTGCCTAGAGTTGAACAAAGTATACAAGATTTTATGACGATACGTCACTCGAACGGTTACCTCAGTTGGCAGAGCACTGGCACGGAACGCTAGGGGTCGTGGGTTCGAGTCCCGCATCATTCATAAAATTTTGTTTTCAAATTTTATTTGTGTATTATTATCTAAGAAGTGAGGGTTATCACTTTTAAAACATAACAAATTGTTTAGATTTACAAGAGCGACATCTCAAGTCAATTTCCTAATATGCAAATATTGGGGTTGAGCAGGTTATCAACTGTAAAGTAGATCCTGTAGATGAAGCCACAACCTAAGAGTTGAACAAAGCATACAAGATTTTATGACGATACGTCACTCGAACGGTTAGTTCAGTTGGCAGAGCACTGGCACGGAACGCCAGAGGTCGTGGATTCGAGTCCTGCATCCCGTATTGCCGATATTAAAATCGCGATACAAACGTAACTGTTGATGGTAGATGGGTGAAAATATGAAGTTGTATGTATTTTTTAATGCTGACTCATAATCAAAGAAATTTAAAAAAAGAATCGTGTAACATTAACATTTAGGAGGACGAAAAATAGATGTTGTCCGATTCTCAGACCTACCCAATATGCACTCAAAATTTCATGAGAATCGGTCAAGCCGTTTCGGACGAGTTGAAAGTTTAACACCATGACACGAGAATTTTATATATTAGAATTAATCCTAGAAGTGAGTGTTATCACTTTAAAAACATAAAAAATTGTTTACATGTCTAATACATTTTTCGCCAGCTCGTGATTAGCAATGAATAAAAACTCGTTTTCTTTTGGATCGGATCAGTCAATTATTAATATCAACAAATAACCCGGGGTCACAACTTCAGTATTATCGCGATAACACGGTAAGCGTACGTTAAGCGACAAGGATGGCACAGCACTACACTGCAGGCGCTCGAGGAGATGCTCCCCCTTTCTACCTCACGCCCCGACTGCATTCAAACTGGCGCGATATCTGTACTACTGATGATGGTGCTGTTTGTGATCACGATGGGAACTTGCAATGGGTGCTGTTAATCAAGCTTCACAAGAAGAAACATCCTCATGGTAGCCAGCAAACTTCATCTTCTAACCGCGGTGATTCTCATATGTGCATTTTATGTGATTCAATCAGCAAAGACAAAGTCATTTAGTAGTTAGAGAAAATTCATCAGAATTGATGCTGATGATGATGAATAATGAATGGCTCTAAAAATTTAAGGCAGAATCACACCAAGAAAGGTATACTTTTTTTGTTGTCTTTATAGGCATTTAATATAAGGTTTCCAGGCAACTAGAACAATTGTGCGACCCCAAAGCAGTTTTTTTGAGAGAAGAAATTAATCAATTTTAATTTTGTTGTGTATATAGCGCAAAAACCCTTTTCTGTAGCACAAAAACAATAATATCGTGAAGTTAGCTTAAGAGCGCTGGAGGATTATCTAAACAATCAATAAATTTTGGTACATTTTAAAACTTGAGCATTTCATTTACTTCTTTTTTTTATGACAGTAAGGAACGAGACGAGCAGGACGTTCAGCTGATGGTAATTGATTGCCCTGCCCATAGCAATGCAGTGCCGCTCAGGATTCTTGAAAAACCCAAAAATTCTGAGCGACACTACAATTGCGCTCGTCACCTTGAGACATAAGATGCTAAGTCTCATTTGCCCAGTAATTTCACTAGTCTACAGCGCCCTTTAGACCAAAACACAGTACTGCTTCACGGCAGAAATATACGCCGATGGGTACCCATAATCCATCCGGCGTCCTGTGTAAAAGAGCCTCCAACTGGTGCTTCGCCGCAATGAGGTACGAAGTAAATATACCTGTATAGTGGTGGTGGGTTTTTGATCATCGGTGGCGAGAATGAGCTGTGCCTGTCGCAGGTGTTGGGTCCGGTCCTGCGCCGGCGCAGGAGGCGCGGGCTCTGCGGCGCCGACGATGGCCGGAGTCGGACTGACAATCAAATTGAAACAGATAATCACTAAATAGTTTACTGTGCAACTCGTGTGACGTTGTCAATTATCCATTAGTTGTACATATTAGTTTGTATTACAAATGCGTCGATTTATGCATTATTTCCGACTCCATATTCGTTTTATAGCTTAAATTATAATTTTATTCGCCCTCAAACAACAGTTTCATTTACGAAAAATCTCGCGCGTAATTTTAAAATGGGCAAACGGCTCTTTTTCAAACGCAACAGTGAGCGCCAAGATACTGTTCCCACATGAATAATACAAAATAACGAAAAGAATACTGAGCAGTTCTGTTCAGTTCTGTATAATATTGCCCGACACTGCTGCAATTACAGACAAGGTCAATAATACTAATACAAAAAGACAAAGTCAACTTACTTATTATGTCTCTCTCGCTAGTTCATACAGGGACATGTTTTTGTCGTTCTCTATACGAGCGCTAAGTACGCTTTTCACTATGCGAGTACTTAATTCATGTAACGAATGACTCTAGCGCACTCGGACGTTGGCAGCCGATCAAAATGGACTGAGACGTAAACATTTTTAAAGAAAACAGATTTATAACAAGAAATGGCGTTATTAGACTGGAGTCGAAGTAGTTTTCAAAACTCTCGCAAACAGTTTAGTTTCAATATTATATTTAAACTTAGAATAGTAAACACTATGTTTTCTCTTACAAAATAAAATAGTGTAAAGCCTGCTTTAGCGTCGTCACACTGTCATATTAATATACAGTTATTATCACTCAGCAAGACCTCGTACCTTGTTTAATTATATAAGGCATAAAAGAAAGCATCATACAATAATTTAGATTCACAACAGGTTGAATCCAAACACAATATTCACCTGCCGAGTAGATGTCCCTTGCCGCTGAAGGGCTGCGACTTTGGTACATTCCTCGGAGCCTCTTCCTGTCTTTTATCCTCGAGACTCAATCGCACCTGTCCCCTCCCCACTAACTCTTGAGGAACCTCACTGTAACACGGGGAAATAATAATAATAATTTTAAACATACGTGTAGTTAATTGGCCTAAGCACCATTTTCCATAGTTCATGGCTTTGTCATGCTTGATTTCTTCGACTCAAATCATCTTTTATCAAACTTCTCGTTGAATCTCATATTATTCTCTATACTCTTAACCCAACCACTTTTCGCTTTACAAACAAAATTACGTGCGCACAAAGTGCAACTCTCAGAATTGAAACCTGCATTCCACATGAACCTCTAAGAAGCATATGAAGTCCTGGTACATGTTGCTAGGATGACACATATTCAACCGCTATGAAGGACATTACTATCACCGTTATATATAAAAGTATACTCTCGTCATACGTAAGACAATCTCCTCTTCAACTATCATTTTATTTTCTCCCACATTAAATCTTATGAATGATGCTAAAGAAGTTTTCACTTCAAAAATTCTATTTACTCATTTAGGTCAAAAAATTATTCTTGCTTTAATGACAAGAAGTGGCAAGACAGTCATTGCCACTCTTTTCAATACAATAATATTCTAATACATTATAAATAGAGATAAAAAGTTAAATATACATAAAACTTATAAAATATCTGGAAAGCTTAAAAAAGCCCTTCCCAGGCCTTGGTAAAGGCACCTTCTTTTATTTCCTATTTTAGTTTTGATGCACGGATACCCAATATGAAAAATATGGCTACGCATACCGTCACAGACCGTTTGGATAATACAGTTCTGATATTTGCGGAGTCTATCTCAGAAGGAAGCAACTCTTTTCCTCATAACAGCATAGAAATCAGGGAGCCTTGATTCAGCAAACATACCCGAGCCACTGCAGTATCGTATCTGCAGTATTGAGCATGTTGCTCCTGGATAATCTTGGCTCCTTGATTGTGGCTGCGCAAATATTTGATATTATTATTACCCTCTACGTATACACGCCAAGAATTCGGCATTCTGTGGGTCCATGTAATGTCTCAGCGGACCGTCGTCCACGGTGAATCCTTCGCGGTACAGTCTGAGCCGCACGTTACGTCCGTCATCCTGTATATAACACATACAAACTTATCAAATCAAATCAAAATCACTTTATTCATGTAGTTTTACCAGTGGGAGGCTCTTATGCACAGGAAGCCCGCTAGATTACGGGTACCACAACGGTGCCTTTTTCTGCCGTGAAGTAGTAATGTGTAAATATTACTGTTTCGATCTGGAGGGCGCCGTAACTAGTGAAATTACTGGGCAAATGAGACTAAACATCTTATGTCTCAAGGTGACGAGCGCAAGTGTAGAGCCACTCAGAATTTTTGGGTTTAAGAATCCTGAGCGGCACTGCATTGTAATGGGTAGGGCGTATTCCATCAGCTGAACGTCCTGCTCATCTCGTCCCTTATTTTCATAAAAAAAGGGTCACGGAAATGACACTTATGACGTCAACAAAATTTTTTATTTTATTGAATATATCGCTACTTCGTGGATTGAGCTAATGAGAAGAAGTGGCAACAAACTTATTGCCACTCTTTTTTTTGATCAACATGTACATTTACATTGTTTTAAAAATCATTTCAATAACAATATATTTAATGATGTTACAAACATATTCAAACGTCAAATAGTAAATGCCTCACACGAGTAAGTAAAAAAAGTAAATGTAAATTAATACAAAACAAAAGTTATTGAGTACAGTAGCTGCATCATCCATACACACCGTAAATAAATAAAGGTATTTTGCGAGCATTTTATAAGTGATTATGAAAAAAAAAACAAAAGAATCTGAAGCAGAGTTTCCGTAACAGGGTCAACCACCACAAGCAGCGCCCGTTTACGAGCATGACGCATGGGCCAGCCATCGCCTCCCTCGACCATATTTTAGGGAAGGGGACGACCCGTCCCATGTCGTATTCATATTTAAATCTCACGTAGATTAAATGAAACAAAATAATAAACTAATTTAATAGACTGCTATTCTAGTATGTACAAGGGCTAACCCGGCAAAACCCATTCCCATAAAAATTAAATACCATATAGAAGTTTGTATGGAAATTGCAATTCACGCGTCCCAATATAAGACGATAAGAATGACTTATCAGGTATATTGGGACAGCTTCAGATTATTGACAGCTAATTACTAACAGTAGAAGGTAGTAACTTATCTCTATCTGTAGATAGTATATTGGGAACGGCCGTAAGTAGTTGGAGGAAGAAATCTGCTTTGATAAAGACTTTTGTAACACTCTGTACTGTTTATTTAACCTCTCTGAAATTGAACCGTGGTATTATGTGGCCACACTTACCTGTTTGGTTGTGTTTGGTGGTGTCACTTCCTCGTGGTCATCCGACGTCTGACCTGCAAATTCAAAGGTACTATTGACCATACTATAATAATAACGACCCATATAACCGAATGGTTAGGTACAATCATTTATATGATGAATATGAATGTTTTTTTCCGAGTTCTGGATTAGTATTTATGAATGTTTAAATGAGTATATTGTATTAAATATATCGTTATCTTGTACCCATAGGCTATGCCTAGTGGGGCAAGATAATTTGTGCAAGTGTGTCAATATTTAAAAAAAAAAAATCATTGTTGCACACGACGCCGCGGCCGCCGCCATTCAGTGATCATGACGAACCATGATATATCATCCCTATGTTGTTGTGACTTGTTTTCATCGGTTGTCTAGCAGCAGGAGGCTCTATCCATACATTTAAATTGTCTAAGGTAATTAACAATACTAGGATCAGAAAATACTGGAGGGCTCAGTAGCACAAGTGGCTGGCCCTATACCACTCTAGCCACTGCCCTTAGACCAAATATGTTCATGGATACACTCTCTTTCCAAGGTTTCCACTCCAGGTTGGCAAACCTCACAAGCTGCAGACAGTCGAAAAACTGACGCATAGACACATTCGTTTACAAACACTATACCCTTTATTATGGTTGAAACGCTATCTAGACACATATCCACCACTAAACAAACAACTTTTCACTATCGGCATAAAGGAAAACCCAAAGTTTGGACTACTATCACTACATCTATAGATGGTTAAATATGCCTAAGAGAAAATGTAATAGAGGGAACATGATTTACTTCTATGAAAGGATTCTATATGATAAATATAACTCATTTTATAAATTGTATACTGATGGATCTAAAGTTGTGTCAAGATTAGGAGTGGCGGTCTTTAACCCTCAGGCAGGAATCAACATGAAATTTAAAATTGAATCGGATACCAATATTATGATACTGAGCTCATTGCAATGTTTGAATGCCTCGATGTCCATGGACATACAGAATCCAAAGTTAAAAAGGACGAATATCGTAACAATGTTAAGACTTCGTTCCGGGCACATTCCATCAAAAAAAAATTAAATTTATAATGAAAAGATCGCTAACATACAGTTGTATAGACTGTGGAGACACAAAAATCGATGATGTTTTCCTTCTTTTGATGGAATGTGTTCGGAACCATTCAAAGCGGCCGACTCTCCTTAACAATCATTGCAATGTGGGTATGTGTAATAGTTTTTTTTTTTTATGGAATAGGAGGACAAACGAGCGTACGGGTCACCTGGTGTTAAGTGATCACCGCCGCCCACATTCTCTTGCAACACCAGAGGAATCACAAGAGCGTTGCCGGCCTTTAAGGAAGGTGTACGCGCTTTTTTTGAAGGTACCCATGTCGTATCGTCCCGGAAACACCGCACAAGGAAGCTGTGCGGTGTTTCCGCGGTCGCTCGTTAAGATACGTGTCATTAATGTATTTGTATTTTTTTGTTTTTTTTTGGATTGTTGTGTGATGTAATTAAGGAATTGTTAAAGTTACGAGGGTGACATATTCATCTTTGCCTAAATCCCAAAAAAAAAAAATAAAAAAAAACATCTAACTAGGCAGTCCATTTATACATAATAAAAATAAATTACTACAAAAGTGTATATATTTTCTCTTTTTCAATTATTATATTGTGAAGCATTTTCTTGAAGTATAAGTTTTAAAGTTACAAAAGTTTCTGAACACGTACACCGTTTTGATTGCGCGGAAATTATTAAGTTTTCCACACGACTAACAAAACTTACCAAGCCTGTATCCAACACCGCCGAATAAACCGCCACCGCGCCCGCGACCGGATGAAGTGGACTCACCGTCTAAAGCTACTGCCGCCCCACGTCTGAAAATTGGTGACAATTATGGTAACTTTTTTATATAAGAGGGGGCAAACGGGCAAGAGGCTCACGCGATAGTAAGTAGGGAGGCAACCGCCTATGAACGTTCACAACACCGGCGTCAAGAGATGCGTTGCCGGTCTTTAAATAGTAGGAGTATGCTCTTGTCTTGAAGATGCCTAAGTCGAATCACTTCGGAAAAACGGCAGCCGGTAATTGATTCCATAAAGTACAGCCACTTCTGCGATGCAAGAAAGGAAATGTGCAAAATGAACCCCAAAGTGTACAAAAATAAATATATTCAATACGAAAGTATTCTACTCTCTGGTTATTACAAATAACAATTTAAAAAAAAGTTAAGAATATTATTAATTTATTAATTCACAATAGCTGATGTTAACAAAAACTTTTAATACAAAGGGACGAGACGAGCGAGATGTTCAGCTAATAATTTCACTAGCTACGGTGCCCTTCAGACCGAAACACAGTAATGCTTAAACATTACTGCTTCACGGCAGAAATAGGCGCATAATAAAAAGCATTTTTCTGATTTCACTTGTAAGCTATCCAGATTACATGATATAGATTTTTCATTTTATGATTTTTTTTTTATATACATTCTGGAGCACAGCTCCATACGTTCTTGTCCATCTCCTTTCATGTAAACACGCGGTTGTAGAATGTCAGATGTTAACATGTAACGGGTGGAATTTCTCTATTACTTTGTCTACATCATTTTAATTCTTATTTTCAATAAAACCGTTTCTCTTAAAAAAAATCATTCATTTTTTATTTTCAAGTTTGTAGTTTGTAATTTTGTTGCTCTAAACCATAATATACAGTATTCCATTTCGTTTGATACCCCTTTAGAAGGCGTAGTGAAAAAGACCTTTCATGTGATGCCATTTTGTAGCATCAACAATCTTTTTTGATAGAAAAGGAGGACATACAAGCGTACGGGTCACCTGGTGTTAAGAGATCACCGCCGCCCACATTCTCTTGCAACACCAGAGGAATCACAGGTGCGTTACCGGCCTTTAAGCAAGATGTACGCGCTTTTTTAGAAGGTACCCATGTCGTATCGTCCCGGAAACACCGCACAAGGAAGTTCATTCCACAGCTTTGTAGAATGTGGAAGAAAACTCCTTGAAAACCGCACTGTGGAAGAGCGCCACACATCCAGATGGTGGTGATGATATCCTAACATGTGGCGTGTCGTGCGAAGGTGGAATTCGGCGGCAGGAATCAGATGAAACAGCTCTTCGGAACACTCCCCATGATAAATGCAGTACAGGACACACAATGAAACGATGTCTCTACGCAACGCCAAGTGATCCAGCCTTTCACAGAGCACTTGGTCCCCGACAATTCGAGCTGCTCTGCGTTGCAGGCGGTCAAATGGATCGAGCTGATACTGGGGTGCACCAGACCAGAGATGGCAGCAATACTCCATAATTATGTGGCCGGACCTGTGCTTTGTACATAGCGCTAGATGTGGCCCGGCTTGAAGTATTGCCGTGCTCGATTTATGACGCCCAGTTTCTTCGAAGCCAATTGGGCTTTGCTCTCCAGATGGCCGCGGAAGTGGCAATCGCTCGAGATATCGAGACCCAGAATTCCGATACTAGATGCTGTAAGGGAAGTGTTATCGAAGAGCGGTGATACGACAAATGGGGTTTTTTTAGTGGTAAAGCGCAAACTTGAGTCTTCTGGGGGTTAAATTGGAACAAGGTTCAATTTACCCCATTCCGCGACCTTCTCGATAGAAGACACAAGTTTCTCCCGGCACAGGTCGACGATATCCCTAGAGAGACCTACATGGCCCGTGTATACGGCATCGCCCGTGCTGTCGTCTGCATAGCAATGTTTGTTAGAGGTGTCCAACGTATCATTGATATGCAGAAGAAACAGTGTGGGAGATAGCACAGAGCCTTGGGGCACCCCAGTGTTCACGGGCTTGGGATTCGAGTAATAACCGTCCATAACGACCTGTAAACTACGCCAAGTGAGGAAGCTGGCGGTCCACTAGCATAAGCTCTCGGGAAGCCCAAATGATGGAACAGTCTCCTTTTTTTGGATCGGATGGATAAGGGCTGACTTCCATGAGTCAGGGACTACGCCTATTGTATATGAGTGCAGGAATAAGTGCGTTAGCACCGGCGTCAACTCAGGGGCACACGTTCTAAGCACGATTGGAGAAATGCGACTTCCTGATCCAACGAAAACAAAGCTCGCCTAACAGTTCTCCCTCTGAACTGTATTTCAGGCATAGAGCTTTGACACCGCGGGATGGTCGACGGTGTTTTTCCGATGTCGTCAAGAGTCGCGTTGGAAGCAAAAAGAGCGCATATGAGATCGTCGATCGTCGAGATCGATTCTTCATGTGCACCGGCGGCAGGGACGGCTAGTTGAAGTTACCAAGAGCAGCTTTCGATAACGTTGCGTGTTCCGGTTGGGTAACTGGAAAGTTGCTCGCCGATTTTGACGACGTGCTTCGATTTCGTATGGGCGCTTTGCCGCTTAAAAAATCTGGAGGCACGGTTATATTTCCTCTTTACAACTTTGCAGTTCGGATCCTTTGAGCCCAGCGCCGCAACCCAAGTTCGATACGCCTATTTTTTGCAGTCAGATGCTGATTTAACTGACGCATCGAACCAGGGCTGTGATTGCCACCGATCGGTACTACAGAGCTTGGTATAAAAATATACATGGCACGTAGTATCACATCGGCTACTGCAACGGCGCAGGCACTAGGATCATCCGAAGGGAAACAAACCTTGCCCCAAGGGTAGGATGCAAAAAAATAACGCATCCTATCCCAATCTGCTGACTTGTAGTGCCAAACGCGGCGGGTCGCTGGTGGTCTGCGATATTGGCGTCGGATAGGCACTACACTCCTGACCAGGCAATGGTCAGACGTTCCGAGAGGGGCGTCGACCGAGACCTGGTAACTATCGGGATGTGTAGTCAGCAGAAGATCTAATAACAACGGCATGTGGCTATCCACATCCGGGAGCCGCGTTGGCGACTCAACCAATTGGGACAGACCATACGCCAATGCACAGATCGGCCTGGGTAGTCTGTGTTACGTGATCCAAGACATTCGGCATTGTGCTCGTTGAAATCACTACGATTTCAGCGGAGGGGATCAGTGCAAACACGTCGTCAATTGCCACTTGAACGCAGCCCATGAGGTGATCCTTTTCTGCGTCACCACTATGGGACCTGTAGACACACGCATAGATACGGACGCGGTCCTCAAAATCTACACGGAGCTAGAGAGTAGACAGGTCCCTAACCTCAAAATTGCCGAGACGGCGACAGCAGATATACTCCCTAACGTACACACATACCCCGGCATAGGCAAAAAATTGTACCCGGGGTATGTTAAATATGATGTATCGCTAGGTTGAAATATCTGCATCTCACAAGGCCGGCTGCGCCGTCTCAAGGTGGTTGTGGACGGCGTTTAAATTGGAGTGAATTCCCCTGATATTGCAAAAGTCCATGTTGTACACCTAAAAACAAAAACAACAGACAATACAAAGTATGGGTACATTCACATTCGTTCAAAAACATTTTATTAGGAAAAAATACTCACTCTCTGACACTTTTAAACATATCATTGACAATATCCGTCACACCTCTTCCTGGGCCTATAATCTGTTGTCCAGACCTCTCAGATCCTCCTGCGTAAAATGCTTCCCCTGCAACAAGATACTGAAAGTACTCATGTGAACTGACTGATATAAAAACACTTATTATACTATATTACATTATAAAATTATATATAATATGTTGTAACAATTATTTAATGTTTCCCTACACTCCTAATATTTCATTACTACTCAGTCTACTACATACTCAGTCTGTCTAAGTCTGTTATTTTTTCTCTGTAATGTGTGGATAAATAAAATTATCTTGAATACAAGTAATTGTTTGTATACACATAAAGTTATAACAAAAACATCTAAATCAATCAAATGAGGTTGGGCCATTTACTTAAGGCTAATACTTTAAGACAGCCTAGGCCCTAGACCTATAATCAAAAATCGAGTACCTAATAGGTATACAAAAATTAAATATTATGTTTATAAAAAAACAAATCTCTTCAAGTCAATCATTTTGCTATTTTTACACATTATTTGTATATGAGTAAGTTTTAATAAATCTATATACAAGTTAAATGTATGGATGAAGCAAGGCTGTATTTAACTAGTGCATAATTAATTATAATAATATTGACACTTTTATACAAATTATCTTGTCCCAAACTAGGCATAGCCTGTAATATGGCTACTAGATAACAATATTAATACAATATACTTACTTAAAACATGCAAAGGAAAAGATATAAACATCCATGAGTCGGAAACAAATTAAAATGTAACTTTTATGGAAACATCCACTGTCCTTTAAATTTCTTAAAAGTATTTTATAATATTATGTGTATTACTCTCCATAGAGGAAAAAGATACAAAATATTGTTTTAGTTTAAAGTGTATTATGTTGATTTCTACCTACTACAAGAGGATGAAAAATGTGAGTTTGTTTAGTTATAAAGAGTTATCTTTTAATATTTGAGCTTCTATCTACGCAGTAAACTTTGCAAATTGTATTCTATTTTACTTTATGATATTATATTAATATGATACCACTACAATGTAAATTAATTCTTCACTTTAATTCAAATCATAATCATACCAATAAAAAACATTTATTAACTACAGCTATTCTGATATCAATTTTGCTTCCAATATTCCTCCAATTTGTGAATATGAATTTTAATAAATAAGCGAAAAGGGTGTACATACTATGTCATAAGAGTGAGAACTGCCAAAGTAAAAGTTGAAATTTAGTTTAGTATGAAACATGCAGTTATTTGATATAGTAGTAATTACAGTTTGGCGATTGGCAATAAAGTATAATCCAGCAGATTGGAAGGGAACAGTTGCTTAGGATATAGTGGATGTCGGCAATCGCCGTCTTTTACAAGATTATAGCTATCATATGTCAATCTATCAATGACTGCACTTTTCATACAAACAAACGAATCACTTTTTTCTTAGAGAATTACGCTGTAATTAAGTACCACATTCTAATAACCAACTAAGCTATACCACAAACAAACCTTGCTCTTCAGAATCTCTTTTCAGTTTCTCTATTTCTTCTCTCAGTACATTATTTTCTTTTTTCAACTTTGCTATTTCTTCTTTGAGGTTTGAAATTTCTGCTTCTTTTTCTTGACACATATTATTGTGGGATTTGTTTAGTTGAAATTTATATTTTGGGAAGGAGGATTGAAATGGGTCTTCAAAAGTTGTCTCTATTCACCCAATATTATATTTTTGTTGAATATTTTTATATATTTATTGATTTTTTATTTGTGTACATTTATTAATAAAAATCAAAATTTCATGTGTATATTGCAAATTAAGATGATAACATATTATGATACTTTAACTTTATAATAATAATATGAAATTTAACATCTATTTTATTTTAATATTCTATTTTATAACTACATTTTATACTTCATAACATAATAAAATTTGTAGGAAACATTATCTTATATACAATTTCGTTCAGAGAACCTAAAGTTAAAGTGAAATAAGACAATCAATTTTGTACAAACCTTCCTCTTCATCACTTGAACTGTCTTGATGCAAAGAATCCAGTGTAGCAAACTTAGTATTCGTCCTTTTCTTAACATCTTTTTTCTTTGGTTTCTCGGGTGAGCCTGGTGGTGACTCCAAATCACTTTCCGACATTGGCTGTGGCGATGCCAAAGTTGGGGCTGCATTTGCAGGCGCATCATCAATGTTTCCACCGTGTTCATAAAAACTCGATAATGCTACCTACAATTATTGAGCGAGAATTTTTGAATAAATGTATGTGAAAAAAAACATCATCAGTTTCTTTATTAATTTGAATCAAATATCAAAACTCACTTCGAGCTGCCAATTGGAGGACTCTAAGAAGAATTTACTTCTATCCTCATCCGCACCAGTCACGTCGCAGAATTGTCTCAATGTTTCTTCCCGGTTCGCAGCCATTTCGAAACCGTGTATCTATTACGAACAGAAGTTAGAACTATCGTAGTAAACATACAGCAAAAACTTGCCGACAAAGAACTTCATTCGACAAAAGATATATAAATTAACTATATAACTCTGTCTATGCACAAGCAGCCAGTTGAATCAAAAACATGAAAATTTCAATTTGCATGAAATCAACGCAAGTCACGGTTGTCACTTTGTCAACAGTCAAATCTCACATGTGTCAAACACGGAATAGTATGGTGTCAAATAGAATATTTGACGTAAATCTTAAGCCCGTCCATATTCACGCCAGAATCTCGCGATAAAGCGAGAAAAACACTAATGTAGAACTCATGATCTACGCCGTTTCTCGTCTTGATCTCCAATTTTTATCGGTTTTTTGGCGTGAGACAAAACATCTAAGAACGCGAGAACAGACGAGAACTTCTGTTGACTCCTCACTCGCATTTTGCTCCGTGTCGGTAGCGAGAGAATCGTCGATTATAAAAGTGGGAGGCTCCTTTGCACAGGATGCCGGCTATATTAACGGTACCACAACGGCGCCTATTTCTGCCGTGAAGCAGTAATGTGTTAGCATTACTGTGGTTAGGTCTGAAGAGCACCGTAGCTAGTGAAATTACTGGGCAAATAAGACATCTTATGTCTCAAGGTGACGAGCGCAAGTGTGGTGCCGCTGAGTTTTTAGGTTTTTCATGCATATAAATTACCAGGAGCTTAACGTCCTGATCGTCTCAACCCTTATTGTCATAAAAAAAATTTCAATATGAGCCGGTTACGTGAGCATCTCGCGTGAATTTGGAGCAGCAAAATTGACGGCGAGAGCTTCCTTGGGGTGTACCCAAGTCGCAGGGTTCTAAATACAGTTCTCACGCTTGATGACGACGGACGCAGAAGTAATTCCTTTTCCTTAATAAAAAAAGTCCTGGCGGTGAACGGTCTTATAGCAAAGAAGAAGATCAATATATAAAGAGGTTCTCGCTAAGCGGTTGGCTCAGAAATCAGGTAAAGCCTCTATCTATAGCCCTGCCACTAGTAGCTTGAGTATGGCTCCGCTTCTGATACCGTCAGGGGATCTATGTTAAAGTTTTTATGATATTTTGTTTATATAACTATTTAGTTAAATTATATAATTTATGAAAGAAAATTAAAGAAAGCTTCAAGAAAGAGCCATCGGGAAACTAGAACGGACGTTAGCTGCGGCGGAACCCAGCGTCCTTCACACTTCATACCGCCTTTTTGTCACAGACAAGAAAACAAAGATTTCATTCTTAGTAGATACCGGTGCTAATATATCCGTCAAGAAAACTAGGCCTGAAAGCAACGCCTCTACCATTTAAATTGTACGTTGCAAACAACACAACAATTTAAACTTATGGCGAAAAAATATTAGAACTCGATCTCAACCTCCGTCGACCATACAAGTGGAAGTTTATTGTAGCTGACGTCACGAAACCAATATTAGGTGCCGATTTTCCCAACCACCATCAACTCATCGTAGATTTAAAAAATCGAAGATTAATTGATGCCGTCACAAATCTTAAAATCAACGCGCCAGTAATGTCAACGACCTTACCCACAATACGAAGTATCGATATACAGGCCCCGTACCACGCGATACTCGCTGAATTCCCCGGTACCACGACATTAACTTCGATGCAATTATCGCCAAAAATTAACGTGGAACATTATATTGAATTACATTGCCGTGCTCGTCCCATTCCACCTCATTGATATGAAATAGTGACAAAAGAATTTGAAAACATGATGCAACAAGGACTCTGCAGACCGAGTAAAAGTCCATGGTCTTCACTACTCCATATAGTACCTAAGAAGAATGGCGATATACGGGTATGCGGTGATTATAGACGATTGAACAGCATAACCAAACCCGATCGTTATCCAGTGCCGAGAGTCTATGAACTTTTTTTTTTATGGAACAGGAGGACAAACGAGCGTACGGGTCACCTGTTGTTAAGTGATCACCACCGCCCACACTCTCTTGCAACACCAGAGGAATCACAGGAGCGTTGCCGGCCTTTAAGGAAGGTGTACGCGCTTTTTTTGAAGGTATCCATGTCGTATCGTCCCGGAAACACCGCACAAGGAAGTTCATTCCACAGCTTTGTAGTACGTGGAAGAAAGCTCCTTGTAAACCGCACTGTGGAGGACCGCCACACATCCAGATGGTGAGGATGATATCCTAACTTGTGGCGTGTCGTGCGAAGGTGGAATTCGGCGGCAGGAATTAGGTTAAACAGCTCTTCGGAACACTCCCCGTGATAAATGCGGTAGAAGACACACAATGAAGCGACGTCTCTACGCAACGCCAAGTGATCCAGCCGTTCACAGAGCGCTAGGTCCCCGACAATTCGAGCTGCTCTGCGTTGCACGCGGTCAAATGGATCGAGCTGATACTGGGGTGCGCCAGACCAGATATGACAGCAATACTCCATGTGAGGCCGGACCTGCGCTTTGTAGAGCGCTAGAATGTGGGCCGGCTTGAAGTATTGCCGTGCTCTATTAATGACGCCCAGTTTCTTTGAAGCCAATTTGGCTTTGCCCTCCAGATGGCCACGGAATTGGCAATCGCTTGAGATTTCGAGACCCAGTATTCCGATACTAGGCGAGGCTTTAAGGGAAGTGTTGTCGCAGAGCGGTGATACGACAAATGGGGTTTTTTTAAGTGGTAAACGCGCAAACTTGAGTCTTCTGGGGGTTAAATTGGACATGGTTCAATTTACCCCATTCGGCAAACTTCTCAAGAGAGGACTCGATCGAAGACACAAGTTTCTCCCGGCACTGGTCGACGATTTCCCGAGAGAGACTTGCATGGCCTGTGTATACGGCATCACCAGTGCTGTCGCCCGCATACCAATGAATGTTGGATTGACATTGATATGCAGAAGAAACAGCGTAGGAGATAGCACACAGCCTTGGGGCACTCCAGCATTCAGAGCTCGCCTAACAGTTTTCTGTCTGAACTGTACTTCAGGCATAGAGCTCTGACACCGCGGTATGGTCGGCGGTGTTTTTCCGTTGTCGTCAAGAGTGGAGTTGGAGGCGAAAAGAGTGCACAGGAGATCGGCTTTCTCTTTTGCCGTATGGGCCAGGGTGTCATTCCTCATGTGCAACGGCGGCATGGACGGCTGGCTGAAGTTACCAAGAGCAGCTTTCGACAACGACCAGAACTTGCGTGTTCCGGTCGGGTAACTGGAAAGCTGCTCGCCGATTTTGACGACGTGTTTTGACTTTGCACGGGCGATTTTTCGCTTAAAAAATCTGGAAGCACGGTTGTATTTCCTCTTAAGAACTATGCAGTTCAGATTTTTTGTGCCCAGCGCCGCAACCCAAGTTCGATACGCCTGGTTTTTGCAGTCAGATGCTGCTTTAACTGACGCATCGAACCATGGCTGTGATCTGCCACCGATCGGTACTACAGAGCTTGGTATAAAAATATCCATGCCCTGTAGTATCACATCGGCTACAGCAACGGCGCAGGAACTAGGATCATCCGAAGGGAAACAAACCCTGCTCCAAGGGTAGGATGCAAAAAAGGAATGCATCATATCCCAATCTGCTGACTTGTAGTGCCAAACGCGGCGGGTCGCTGGTGGTCTGCGACGTCGGCGTCGGATAGGCACTACACTCCTGACCAGGCAATGGTCGGACGTTCCGAGAGGGGCGTCGACAAAGACCTGGTAACCATCGGGATGTGTAGTCAACAGAAGATCTAATAAGGACGGCATGTGTATCCACATCCGGGAGCCGCGTTGGCGACTCAACCAATTGGGACAGACCATACGCCAATGCAAAATTATGCACAGATCGCCCTGCGTAGTCTGTGTTACGTGATCCAAGCCATTCGGCATTGTGCCCGTTGAAATCACCCAAGACTACGATTTCAGCGGAGGGGATCTGTGCAAGCACGTCGTCAATTGCCGCTTGAACGCAGCCCATGAGATGATCGGTTTCTGCGTTACCACTATGGGACCTGTAGACACACGCATAGATGCGGACGCGGTCCTCTAAATCTACGCGGAGCCAGAGAGTGGACAGGTCCCTACCATCAAATTGCGCAGACGGCGACAGCAGATATCCTCCCTAACGTACACACAAACCCCGGCGTGAGGCAAAAAATTGTGCTCAATTTTGTACCCGGGGTACGTTAAATATGACGTATCGCTAGGTCGAGATATCTGCGTCTCCGTAAGGAAACACAAGGCCGGCTTCGCCGTCTCAAGGTGGTGGTGGACGGCGTTTAATTCGGAGTGAATTCCTCTGATATTGCAAAAGTCCACGTTGAGTGTGGAGCGGGGTGCCGTGGTGTTACTGCCTCGTTTGTCCTTGGTCATGCGCGGTACTGTGCCCTCTTGGGGTACTATCTCTTTAGGGACCGCTTTCATAATCTTTGTTGGGGAAGGGGAGAGGGGGGGGGGGGGAAATGGCCTCCGGTCCTCGACACTAACCTATACGAAACGCCGGTATTCTGTGCGAGTGTGGTATTTAACCCGGACGAGTCTGGCCCGATTGTGCTGACGTCAAAAGACGGCAGCGTGACTCTCCCACTTCTAAAAAGCCCTTAGTCACCTCTTACGACACCCATGGGCCTGGGACTCCCCTATTCTTTTTATGCCCCGGGGAAAGTACAGGGCATGCATCTGTCTGGCAAAACAATATTCTCCACAATCGACCTTAACCGCGCTTACCAACAATTGAAGACCAGGGAACAGGACATAGAGAAGACAGCTATCATCACACCAATGGGTTTATTCGAATTTCCTCGCATGTGTCCTGGTCTGAAGAATGCGGGACAAACATTTCAGCGATTTATTCACGAAGTGCTCCGTGGATTAGACTACGTTTTCCCATTCATCGACGATTTGCTCATAGCCTCAGCAAACGAGACTGAGCATCGCGATCACCTAAGAACAGTTCTTAGAAGATTGGAAGAAAACGGTATCACTATCAACCCTGCGAAGTGTAACTTAGGCCAAACGGAAGTCAAATTTCTTGGATACATCGTATCAAAAAACGGTATACACCACCACCAGAAGAGAAGATTAAAGCCATTACCGAATATTTAAATCCGAAAACTATAGAAGGTTTAAGACGATTTCTAGGCATGTTAAATTTCTATCGTGACCACATACCGAATGCTGCATCAATACAAGCTCCGCTAAACGCTTACCTACACCATGATAAGAAACGTGATAAAACAATAATCGAATGGATCGACGAAGCATCACAAGCATTCGAAGAGTGCAAGAATAGTATATACAAAGCTACCTTACTCGCTCACCCCTTCACATGATGCCCCTATCGCAATATTCTGCGATGCGTCTGACAATGCAGTAGGTGCCGTCCTACAACAATACATCGAAAATAATTGGCAACCACTAGGTTACTTCTCAAAGAAATTCTCAGAGGCGGAGAAGAAATACTCAGCGTATGACAGAGAACTCTCAGCTGTCTATAAGTCAGTGAAACATTTCCGTAAGATGTTTGAAGGACGTGAATTAATTATATTCACAGACCACAAACCCCTCACATTCGCTATGAATAAAACGATCGATTACAGCGAGATAGCTTACGCACAAGAGCGAGACAGCAGCATAACACAACTCATTCAACAACCAAACTTAACCTTCAAAAAAATAAATGTACCTAACACGAACCTAGAATTATATTGCGAAACATCAACAAGTCATGTACGTCCTTACATACCTACAGAATTCCGCAAACAAATTTTTAATAGTGTACATAATTTTACTCACCCAGGAATACGAACATCACGTAAATTATTATCTCAAAAATTTTTTTGGCCTTCAATGAATATCGACATCGGGAAGTGGAGTAAAACTTGTATAAATTGTCAGAAAAGTAAAATACAACGCCACACAGTCAGCAAAATTCAATGTTTTGACGCAACCGATCGTTTTCAGCATATACACATAGATATTGTTGGACCTCTACCTACCTCTGCTCAAGGACATCGTTATCTGATAACAATGATCGACAAACATACTTGTTGGCCTGAGGCAATCCCTAGCGACCATATTACAGCCGAGACAATTGCAGATATCATATACAATCACTGGATCTCAAGATTTGGATGCCCAGCGACACTAACAAGTGATCAAGGTCGACGTTTCGAAAGCACTCTGTTTACCAACCTCATAAAAACTATGGGAGTTAAACGGATACGAAGTACTAGCTATAACCCAAAGAATAACGAAAAGGTAGAACGCTTTCATCATTGCTTCAAGACAGCCCTTCGTTCAAGGTTAATAAAAACCTGTTCATGGATCAATGAATTACCAACCGTATTATTCGGCCTGCGCGCAGTTCTACGATCGGACACAGGCGTTAGCGCCGCTGAACTAACATACGGCTATAACCTTCGTCTACCAAGTGATTTATTCGACATAAGCACACCAACATTATCTACCTCATTGGATCATACCTACGTTGATAAATTACATACCCATATCGCAGCTAATAAACCATACTCACCAACTTCACATCGTAATAACAAACACATATTTGTTCATCAAGACTTACATACATGCAGTCATGTGTTTATTAGAATAGATTCAGTAAAACCACCATTACAAACACCATATGAAGGACCGTACCGTGTTATCAAACGAAGCAGTAAAGTTTATACCATTCAGTTACCAGGTCGACAAACAAACATATCGATCGACCGTTTAAAATCTGCATATTTATTAAATGAAACTGAAGAAAACAATACATTATATTCATTACCTTTACCTGTGCAAATTACCAAAAACCTTACCGATACCATACCTGACAAACATACCACCAATACCCAAGATACTACTCGTAAGTTACCAGACCCTACGAACAACTTGACGTCCCAGCCCATCAAAATGTCAAGGACAGGCCTACACATCAAGATGCCGGTGCGTTTCACTTGAAGGGGACTCCTGTAGCTGTACCTACAACCAATAATATCAATTAATACAAATGTCTAATATCTAACTTGTAACGTAATACCTTCGTAGCACTATAGATCATATAAATTAATCGTGCATAATAACTTTAATAAGCGTATGACGAAAGATTCGTTCCGAAAAGAACATTTTATTTTATATAACGTAATATTAGCTCTGATAAGAACCATTTCATAATGCTGTACATCAACTCATAGAATCATACAGATCACCAGTAGTCACCTCATCGAAGTACAAGCATCGTCACGTTCTCCCGACGACTGCAGATATACTCACGTGATCAGTCATATGCTCCGCGTTACACAACCGCATAGCAAGGCCGAGCGTACTCGACTGACGCGTCGGGGCGTCGATCACTATTCATGCAATTTTAATCAATGAGCGACAGAGTACTCATTGACATCGTTTGATCGAGGTTCGACGCGAGTTTACACAAGCCCGCGCTCGCTGGCCGGTTTACTGCGATAGCATTAGTTTTAAAGCGAGATAGACCACATAATATTATTCTCAGTTCTTATTGAATGAAGCGTTTTACTATTGCTCAAAATATAAGCTTTAGTATTTTCTGAACTTGTAAATATTTTTTAAGTAACAATTGTAATTGGTTAACTAGTTTTAAGGATTTTGTATATATATCATGTAACTTTCTAATAAATCATCTTACACATATTCCTCACAGTCAAGCAGTTGTTTTATTTAATCGCCAAACGCTCAGTCTCTTAACTCCGATCAGCCAAAAAGCTAGTGACCAATTTGCACAACTTCTCGAGAAGCCCATAGGATGGCAGTTTCGCTATAAGCGCTTTATGCCACACCCGATCGAAGGCCTTCGCTATGTCCAAACTCACCGCCAACGAATGTCCAAGGTGAGAAGCGCCTTAGGCACGGTGCCATGCCGGATTTTTACGTCCGGCATGTATGACTCGCACCGCGGAATATGCGATGGTGGTGCACCTTGGTCATACAGAGTCGATTTGGACTCGAAGAGGGAGCCCAGGAGATCAGCTTTCTCTTTTTTGATTGATCTCTAAATCGTACCTTGCTCATGTCAACGACGTCACCGTCAAGTCTTTCAAAGTTTCATGTTAATATCTGACTACTCAATTCTCACTCAACTCAAAATAGGTACTCAATGTCAACTGAATGTCAATAGTAAAAAAAGTACCTAGTCAATTGTCAATACCCATTAAAAAAATTAAACGACTAGATTAAAGTTTTACGCGTGAAAATTTATAAAATTATCAAGCTTTCTTATTTTATTTATTCAATTATTGATTGAATTCCTACTACGAAGTACCCAAATAAAATTAACTGTTGATACTATCATTGCATTGCAAGGGTTTTTATTATGTGACCTAATTAATGAATAATAACATTGTAATCTGTAAGACGATCCAACCCAAGTAATATAAGATTTATCTGATTGGGTTTTAAAAGACTGCATTACAGTGTTTAATTTAGGAGGATCGAGGAATTATCAATGCTTTTATTGTTTCTTTCTTAGAAACAAAAATGTGCCTGTTTACGTATGATAATTAAAGAGGCACTAAATCAATGAAGACTCACCGGAAATCGTCAGTGGGAATCATGAGGAAATACTATCAGTTAATCCTCATTATCGTGTGCTGCGTGAGTATCGTCACATTACTCATGTACCGTCATGAATATTACAAGTTGCGGTATGTTCTCGAAGTTCTCAATTTTTTCGGAAAACCTGGGTTATCAGAGATAGAATTCTGTGGCCCTGGATTCAATGCTACGATGTTGTCAGAGTTATTAAGAAATTCATCGATGGAGATCAAAGAAACACCATCACTATTTCAGGAAATTGATGAAAATTTCCATTCATATTCATCATTTTTGCATTCCTATGAAAAATATGAGCACCTAAAGCAAACTTCCGCACATGTTATTGATACAATCGTTGTTGGTAAGGCATACTCAACACCAAACTTTCGATGCTATATTTGGCTTGAAAATGATTCAAAACCAAAATCAGGAAGGTTTAGTTATAAAATAATGTCTGAACCAATCAACAACTACCGTTTGTATGTCTTTCAGTGTGTGACTAATAAAAACTTTGGTAAACCAATTGGTGTAAGCTTTTATATTAATGATTATAATGTAAATCCTCTTCATGCACCAATTAATAGATTAATTCGAATAAATACAAAGAGATTGGTTAGGAAACACAGCAATATAAGATTTGTTAACACTGTGGTCCCAGCAATATGTGTTATACCTAATGATATTCCAATTGTGTCTAGAGATGCCTTTATAGAGTTTCTAGTTTATCATCACATAGCTGGTGTTAATTCATTCACAATATATGACAGTATGATTTCTGAAGATGTTATAAGAAGGTTGAATTTGTTTCCAGCAGACCTAACAGAATGGAACATACAGTTTTACCCACTAAATTATCCTTTTATATTTTCAAAATCTTATGGTATTATAAGAAGTGCTGTGGAACTTGATTGTATGTTTCGTCACTTCAAATTTGACAAGGAAGAAATCAATAAAGTCACTCATATTGCTGTTATGTCTTGGGATGAATTCCTAGTTCCGAGAGTACATAACACAATTCAAGCTTTATTAAGAGATGATGATCCAATGCTGACTGTGCATACATCCATGGTTAAGCCCTTGTTATTCTGTCTGAATCAAAATGATGATGACAACATAGACTTAGCATATCCGGATATCATGAAGAAAACCCATTACTATGATGTGCCTCAAGAAAAGACACCAATTGCAATTAGGAATTTGGAAACAATGACTACTTTTGATGACATATTTAATCTGACTGCTAATGTTAAAAATATTCCTGTAGATGTACTAGGAGTTCATAAGTATATAGTATGCAGGGATGCAAAGAAATTTAACTCAGAAGGTTATAATGAAACAGAAATGCAGGTTTTCCAACATAAGTTTGAAGGAGCCATGATGAAGTTTGGAGAGAGACTAATCAGTAACAAGATATATAGATTGTATAGGTCAGGTCAAATTTGGGAGAAACCTAACAATGAAGTAGTCAGGGATATGTTGTAGTAATTTATTATGTCTTTTATAATATATACTCACTAGAAATCTACCATATTATTACATCAATATTACCAGTAAAGTTTGCAAATCTATTATCAAGAAAACAATATGTATTTAAAATTATTTGATTCTTCAACTACAATGATAAAATCTGATGTTACTTGTTAAAAAAAAAGCAAAAAGTGGTTGGCGAGAATAACTTGATTCTATTAATTTCTACTCAAACCACACATTTGAAGTGCATCTTAGAGTTAGACACATTACTGTACCTGTGTGTACTGCTGTAATTATGAAAAATGAGCTAAAATCAATAGTTCCATCTGCAGTGCAATGTGAGTTTAGTAGTTGGTTGTGAGATATTCATATAATTATGCTAAGGAACTACTAACTCAACAATAAAATACAGAATAGCACCATTTTCTATTGATTGTTATGCAATAATCCCCATAATGCAAATGCCTGTTATACAGCTATTAAATGTACTCAAATTAAGGTTTTTTTATTAAATGTTGTTTTTGATCGTTTTTTTTATATTTTATACCATCTTTACTACTTTAAGTAATAAAATAGGGATTAATTAATGGAATAGCTTTTTGAATCCCATTTTTTACTATCAATGATGTTCTTTATGCACATAATATACAGGGTGTCCCAAAGTTATGGGACATAAAGGGAAAGTACCTTAAATATCGTAGATAGGGTATTTTACTGAAAGAAGTAATTAAGAATTACGTCATGCAGTAACGAGTAGACCATTGACACGTGCGTTTGTTTTGATTCATTTTTGAACAGTTTTTGCGTGATTTAGTTATCGTGAGCGTTAAAATGAGTGCCAGAAAAAGGTCAAATGTATGGACTTATTATCGGGAGAGTGAAGAAGACCGCAGCAAAGTGAAATGTACAATTTGTGATAAAATGATTTCACGGGGAGGCAGTGGCCGAAAGGGTTCGTCCTCAGCTTTGAGCAACCACTTGAAATTGAAACACGCTATGGAATATACTAACCTTGAAAGAGCTGTGTGTCGGGTAAGCTCGAATACTCCAGATGACGAGGCGATGCAGCAGGAGCCTGTCGCAGCACAGGATGTCCAACCGTCAACCAGTGGTACTCAACCTTCAAATTCTAAAACTTTTACTACTACTCAATCCACACTAGAAGATTCATTTATATCTAAATGGAAAATAGACGACCCAAGATCAGTTCCGATTACGAAATCAATAGCGGAAATGATTGCAGTAGACAACCAACCAATTTCCGTTGTTGAAGATAAAGGTTTTTATCGTCTTATGCAGTTAGTACAACCTAAATACCAAATGCCGAGCCGAAAACACGTAGGTGAAACTGTCATTCTACAACTTTATGAACAATTGAAAAAGACTATTCAAGATGAGCTGTCTAAGACCAACACCGTAACGGTTACATCTGACATGTGGACAAACTTAAATAATTTGTTTTCCTTCCTGAGCTTAACTCTCCACTGGTTGGATGACGAATTCACACTTCAGCACAGAGTGCTTCAAATGAAGTCATTTGCTGGCCAACACAATGCTGATAACATACGCACACAATTTGTGGAAATAGCAGACGTCTGGCAAATAATGTTAAAGATCCATATTATATTGACAGACAGTGGAAGTAACATGGTGAAAGCTGTTAGAGACAGCCCATTTAACGGTCAGAAGTGTTTTCTACATATTTTACAACGCGTCATCCTCGAAGCCTTACAAGTTCAACAGGAAGTTGATGAAGCCATCGCTCAAGGACGAAAAATAGTCTCACATTTTAATCACTCAACTCAAGCACAAGAAAAATTCAGCAAAATTCAAGAAGAGCTAAATTTGCCTAAACACAAACTTGTGCAAGATGTAATTACAAGGTGGAACAGTAAATATTACATGTACAGCTTGTACATTTCTGACATCAGTGGCTCCATTAATATACAAAACCTGTCAGAAAGAGAGTGGATGTTCCTGCAACATTGTTTGGTAGAAGAGATTACCAAAAATTACCTCTACATACTCTTGCATTTCAGAGGTGATCCCCCACACAAAAATCTTGCAAAAGTTTCTAATCAAAGAAGAAGTGCAAAGAACGTGCAGCTACGTGGATTCGAATGGCACTAAAAGAAGGATTGGAAAGGCGAGTCGGACAATTTGAAGATGAAAAGAATTACACTATTGCTACACTGCTCGACCCAAGGCACAAGATGAATTTTTTCACTCCAGAAAAAGTTCCGTGGGTGAGACGCCAATTCCTTGCAGAATACGTTAGAAGAAGCGCAGATATGGATAGCACGAGTAACAGTGAAAATGAGAGTGAACCGCCAGCTCCGTTACCGTACAGTGGTCTTCAATCACAGGAAGGTACTCATAAAGCCCTCTGGACGTGCTATGAAGAATAAGCATCAGCAAAGCAGCCTGAGTTCGAAGAACAAAAAAGCCCAATAGCTATCGAATTAGACAGATACATTGCAGATAGCTTGCTGTCAAGGGATATGTGCCCTTACAAGTGGTGGTCCAAAAATAAATTCCGATTTCCTCTTATGAGCAACATGGCTAAAATTTTTCTTTCAGCTCCAGGAAGCTCCGTTTACAGTGAACGTTTGTTTTCCGAAGCAGGCAACGTTTATGAGCAAAAACGAAACAAACTATTGCCAAATAAAGCTGAGCATCTTGTTTTTTTACACCACAACTTGCCACTTGTGAATTTTAAATACTAAATTACACCAGGCTTATTTTCTAATTATGTAACAAAACATTTGTGTTTACGTTTCTTTTTATTGTAGTTTCCATTACCGTTTAAGAACTATATTTTTTCTGTTTATAGATAAACAAAACACTTTCGTGTAAGTCAATGAAGATTTGAATTGTGATTTTTTAGGAATAATCTTCCTATATTATTATTTTACATACTTAAGTAATTAATGACATTTTGAATTATCTTAAATAATTATATGAGATGTCATATATCTCAGTAGACTATAATTAAGTTCCTAACTCTTAATGTGTAGATTGAGTGATTGATCCCTTAAATTACAACCTGAAAAGTACAAACAAATTACTTATTTTCTTTATAAAGAACTATATTGGTTGAATAGGATAGGTTTAAAAGTTTAATATCAATTAATATATTTTGCGACGCTATGCTGAGTAGAAACTAGAAAAAAATATTATTTATAATCTACTAAGGTGTTGTGATTTGATTAAGCTATTCTCTAACACAATAAAGACTGATCGAAATAAATATCTTGTTTATTTTCCTTCAATTAAGACCTGATTATAATATATTATTCTAAAGAGTTTACACAGCAGCCTAATCCCAAAACAGCTAGATAGTAGATACCTATATTTTGCATTAAATTATTATCTTTTTACCAACCTACTTTAATTGAAAATAAAGCTTCAGTGACGACAAAAACAGAAAGCTATACTCTAAAATACTTACCTCATTACACTGTACACTCAAATCATGATAATACACGGGTCAATAACAGTAAAAACTTTGAGTATCACTTTGCCGAATACTAGGTGATTCAGCCGAATATTCGGTAAAGCTGCCGAATATAAAACGAATATTCGGCCCATCTCTAAAAAAAACACCCCTACTTTTATTACTGGGTATTTTTTTGTTAATAAATTATTTAAATGATCAAAATGTGATGTCTTACGCAAATCGCCAATCTTTTAATGAGTCCGCTGCCTTTTGATTTTCTTATCATTTTATGGTGAATACTCGACTCGATATGATATGGCACAATTCTGTTTGTAACTCACCCACATTCTCGTATCGCTTTTAAACTAAAACTATGCTGTAAAGTATTTTATCTACACCCATGCTTTAAATCCTCTATTAAAGATTCTGAAACAGTTAGCTTATTGCCAACATTAAAACACCCAATGTTCTAATAACCATTACATCATCCAAATGAGTGTTGTAATGTTGTACTGAATTTCATAACAACACTCCTGTTTTTTTTTCGATCCCATGCGCATAGAGTTTCAACAGACAGCAACATTCTTATTGCTCGATGCGTGGTATCTGTATGAATTTCAAAAAAAGAACATTTTCGTTTACGCGCGTTCCACACTACCAGAACTTCGCACGCCGTAAAAAAAAGTACGTTTTTCGAATCCCCGCCATTTTTTTCAATATTTTTATTGTTTTGTTTACAAAAAATGAGCGATTCATTTTAAACGCTGCAAAAGAACATTATATTCGAGTGAATTTTAACACTATACAAAATGTAAATTACTACTAAAATAAATAATTGTTTCAATACTTACTTTATATGTATATATAATCAGTAATGAATGATATTAGGTTACTACAAGGACTAGTGTTTTGGTGTTAGCAGTAAGCCAATTGTTTCAGAATCTTTTAGAGGATTCATATTCTGGGTGAAGATAAAGTCTTGTATGCAACTGTTGATAATTAGGTATTAAAACACTCATGTGATACTATTATCATAAATTATAATATTATGATAAATCCACATTCGTGTTTTAATACCCCTTATTACACAACAGTTGCATAAATAACTATTAATTATGAAGTGGGTACTTATTTACGCATAATCAATGCTATCTATGGAATGATAATATCTCTAATTTTCGAACGTCGTCGTCGGCAATGATTGACTTTCTTGAAATTTGACTCAAACATTTTACGTTGCTCCTTTCTTTTAAAATACTATGTTACATAAGAAGATTTATTAGTTTTTGGCCATTCTTACGATTGGCATCATAAAATTAGGGTGTTTTTTTTTTACTTTTAAGTCGGTTCGAGTCCCAGACGAGGCAAGTAATTTTTAGAAAACCTTTGAATGCAGAATAACTAACTTTTAAAAATAACATAAAGTCTTCTTTCAGTAAAATACCCTATCTACGATATTTAAGGTACTTTCCCTTCATGTACCATAACTTTGGGACTTCGAATGAATATACAATTCATGCCATACAAAATCAAAGTTGAAATATGGCACATGCCACAAATTACACCTGCTTAAGGACGCGTTTGCGAATCTGACAAAAATAAGATATTTTTCGGTAGAGTTTGTGATGAAATGAAACTAAATCTAACAAAACTAAAAACTGCCACAAATAGATTACTTCTTTATCTCCAATTTGCGGGCAATTTATGATTTGAAATTTTGATGTTTTGTCGTAAAAACGATTATCCGTTACCTCTTCACACAAAATTCACGAAATGGGGCTTCATTCAGGATCATTTTTCTGCGACTACTGTCATAATTTTGTCTCTTAAAAAATACGTAAGGAAAGCAGATATAATATTTTCAAAAACACGGGAAATGAATTAATGAATATGCTATAAATAATCTCAGAAAAAAAAAATCGTCTAAAATTCATATATTTTTCTGATAAGCATGAGCTTTAATGTGTGGTATTAAGGGTTATTTTATTTTGTCACTCCGTACGCATTGACCAGAAAGATCTATCGAAAAAACGTCAGTCCGCCGTCGTGGGTGGACATTGTGTCGGTTGTAACCAGCAGTACGTGCTCGGAAAGATCTCTGTACGAACATGAATATTTTTTATAAGCTCTACAATACTGTCTTTGATACTTAACATATTTTGTACGCAGTCAGATTTTCTAAAAATTATGTTTCTGTAGTTTTTTGAAGAATTAGTATTACTATTTATAACTATTGTATTACTCACAACTGCTTTGCTTAAAATTTGTATATTGTTATTTCGATCGCGTTATTACTTACTCGCTTGCATAATTATACCTATATTATCTTTATTTTACTCATGGAAACTAAACTGCATGTGTTACTGTAGATCAATTTATACATGTTTTGCGGTGATTAATGTATATCTAAACGGAGAATTTAATTCATTGGGATTAGTTTTGGAGTTGTTAATTTCTTTTTACAGTTGCTATTAACGGTATGCTTAATATATACTACCAAAATACTCGAGGCTTGCGTACAAAAACTACAACATTTTATCGTAATTTATGTGCTAGTAATTATCACGTGATTATCTTAACTGAGACGTGGTTAGTAAGTAGCATACTAGACACCGAATTATTCGATGATAGGTACGTTGTATGGCAAAGAGACCGTGATTATGCATTAACGCATCAGACTAAAGGGGGCGGTATTTTAATAGCTACTCGAAGAGAACTTTCTGTTACACCTCAACCTAACTTTCATTCCAGTGCTGAAGATCTTTGGATATCCTTATTCGTTAAACAACGGAATGCTAGTGTACCTACTAAAATTAACATATCTGTATTATACTTAATCGAACAAAACCTAGGATTCACCTTTTCTCAACAACTATCTAATTTTTTCAATAAACTCCACATTATTATGTCTGAGCACCCGGAGGATACCTATTTAATTACGGGTGATTTGACGGCGACCACATAATATCACCCATATTAATATGGGTAACATTATGTGGTCGCCGTCTAATATCGGTGATAACACATTTCAGCCCTCGAATTACCACAGCTATTGTGAGGGCACATTAGTAGAAGAATTAATTTTACATAATCTAAGTCAATATAACGGTATTAAAAATCATCTTAACAGAATATTAGACTTAGTTTTATCTAACGATTTGGTAACTGTCATGAACTGTTATGATCCATTATCATTACCAATAGATCCCCATCACCCTGCCCTTATTATACAATTAATGACAATATCCACTAGTGATTACATGACTAGCCCCTCCTATAACAAGTTTCTATTTCACAAGGGCGACTACGAAAGTATCAACAAGAGTTTATCTGGTATTCCCTGGAGTAATGAGTTGTACTCAAGGTCACTTGAGGATGCCGTTAACTTTTTCTATAAAGTATTTATTGAATTGAGAGACCGACATATTCCTGTAAAGCTTATTAAGAATGATACATACCCCAAATGGTACTCACCCGCTCTCAAGAAAGTGATAAAAGAAAAACATAAACATCTTAAGAGATATAGGATCTACGGTAACCGCTCTGATTATGAGTCATTCAAATTACTACGAGATAGAATGAGAGTTCTTGAAAAAGATTGCTATGAAAAATATATTTCAACTGTCGAGGATTCCATCGCAAGCAATCCAAAGTACTTCTGGTCATTCTTTAAACAAAAATCAAAATCTTATTCGTTACCGAGCTGTCTGAAATATGGTACTGTAACAGTTAATACGGGTGAGTCAATTTGTGATTTATTCTCATTATACTTTAATTCCACTTTCTTGAGTCCATCTTCTATAGTACAATCTTGCGTTCAACGGCAGTCTCGCGACTCCGTTTCTACTATCGCGACCACTTCGGGTATATCCACAATACCGGTAAATGTCAATATGGTGCGCACACTAATTAAAAACCTTGATCCTTACAAATCGGCAGGACCTGATCAACTACCAGGCGCCTTTCTTATAGCTTGTGCTGATGTAATTTCTGTCCCAATATCAATACTTTTCAGCAGATCATTATCTGAAGGCGTTGTGCCCAAAATTTGGAAGCGTGTTTATATCACGCCAGTACACAAAAAGGGCCCAAAGAATGATGTTACTAATTATAGGCCGATATGCAAATTGTGTATAATAGCTAAAGTATTCGAAAAGCTGGTTTATACTTATATGTATCCGTCAATAAAGAATTCCCTGTGCTATAACCAGCATGGATTCTTTAGAGGTCGTTCAACGGTTTCCAATTTAGTGCTCCTGAACAATTCACTAACCGAGGCTATGGAGGATGGTGGACAGGTCGATGTCATATACACAGACTACAGCAAAGCGTTTGATAAAATTAACCATAACCTGCTATTATCGAAACTCTGTGACATTGGTATAAGTGGTGACTTGCTTAGATGGTTTACATCATACTTAAATAATCGTTCACAAGCAGTGGTGGTTAATAACTACATTTCTAGCTGGGTAATCGTTCGCAGCGGAGGTTTTTTTTTTTCCCACAAGGTTCTTTACTCGGGCCATTACTTTTTATTATTTTTGTAAACGATATCGGCCTATGTCTCCGATCTTCCAAGCTTCTCTGTTTCGCTGACGACATGAAAATTTTTGCCACTATATCTTCTGAATCAGATGCTCAAGCACTACAATATGATCTGTCTTGTTTGGAGAACTATTGTGATATAAATTGTTTGGATCTTAACCCTACCAAATATAATTTGGTAACTTTTAGTCGTAAGCGCAACCCCATTCTCTTCAATTATAAGCTAAAAGGTCATTTACTGAAAAGAGAGAATGTCATACGAGATCTTGGAGTGCACCATGATAGTAAATTAATATTTGACAGTCATATTGATATCATCACAGCCAAGGCGCTAAAGGCACTAGGATTTATATTGCGTAATTCTAAAGATTTTAAACGCTCTAAGACACTTAAAATCTTGTACTGCACATTTGTGCGCAGCCATGTTGAATATGGCTCTGAGGTTTGGAATCCAGTGTACTCTACTTATGTTAGCCGTTTAGAAAACATTCAGAGAAGGTTTGTGCGGCATTTATGCTTCCGCACTGGTCAATCCTATGACTCATCTGAATATATTAATATTTGCAAAAGGCACCATCTACTTCCTCTTGAAAAAAGACGCGAAATCGCCGATTTAATATTTCTCATGAAGATAGCCTCTGGTTTTATTGACTGTCCCGAACTTTTATCCTTAATTAGACTCAGAATCCCGTCTAGGCCGCTTAGGTTCAACCCACTTTAATATCTTCCTCATACTAGTACCAACTATAGACAAAATACATTCCTTTGGCGAGCAAGTAATAATTTCAATAAATTATCTAGGGATAATACAATCGATCTTTTCCAGACTAACTTTATGTCAGCGAGGAGCATGTTAAGCCGGTGTTTCTTTAATAAGTATTAAGATAGTAGTTAAAGTAGTACTGTTATGTCACTGAATCTTTAGTGCTGTATTAACTGTTTTAATTATTAAATTGATTTAAATTGTGCATTGTATTTTATTAGTTTACTTTAGTGTTTATTAGTATCGTTGAAATTAATTATTCTGTAGCTACTGGCGGAGACCTATAATTGGCTCACAGTTATGTAAATTAACATATAAGGTAGCTAATAGCTGTTGGTCTTCCTAATAAATAAATAAATAAGTTCTATATCGAAATCCAATATGGCGCTTATAAAATTATCAACTTTTCTTCATGGGTGTCATTTTCATGGATTTCGGGGTCAACAATAACGAATATCGGGTCAAAATCGAAATCAAGGATGGCGCCTATGAATTTTAGCAACTTCTCTTCATCGGTGTTATTTTCATGGTTTTCGGGGTCAACAATACCGAATATCGGGTCAAAATCGAAATCCAGGATGTCGCCTATGAAGTTTACCAACTTCTCTTCATGGGTGTTATTTTCATGGTTTTCGGGGTCAACAATAACGAATATCGGGTCAAAATCGAAATCCAAGATGGCACCTATGAATTTTACCAAATTCTCTTCATAGGTGTCATTTTCATGGTTTTCGGGGTCAACAATAACGAATATCGGGTCAAAATCGAAATCCAAGATGGCGCCTATGAAATTTACCAACTTCTCTTCATGGGTGCCATTTTCATGGTTTTCGGGGTCAACAATACGGAATATCGGGTCAAAATTGAAATCCAAGATGGCGCCTATGAAAGGACAATGCCGATCCTTGTATGAAAATTCATTGGTAAATCATTAAAAATATTCTCAAGATTAAGTAAAAAAAATATCAGTGAGATATGAACAGGGACTTTGTAGTAATCAATGATATTTAAAAGTATAGATAGGTTACTTAGACAACATTCGGTGTTTGAAAATGATACACTAACGCAAACATGAATAATTTAACATTGCAATAGCACACTACATTACAATTACACGTCAAAGAAGGATAGTAAATGCAATTATCGCAAGCGAAAAAGAGATAACTCTAATTTGCTAATTGCTTCGTATTTGTATAGAGATACAGTTAATTCATCAGATATGATTTTTTACCGAACACCGTGATTTATGCATTAATTACGATTCATTCATGAGTTCATGTAGTAAAAGCTATAAAGTAGAAAAACTGCATTGAAATAAGGTAGATAATGTGTCATTGATTTTATAAAAAAAAATATTGATTATAATATATAGCCACATTGATGATATTAATTATTTATATGTAAAATAATAAAAAAAACATACAGACACCAAAACAAAATCGAAAGGTATCTATAGTAAGGGTTACTAGCAACTGCTCGCAAAATGTTTTATGATTACAATTATTATATTTTGTATGTTATATTATGTATGAATTTCTTTTTGTTTTATTGGGTTTATTACAATAAGGTAATGGGAGAAGAAGAAAATGATTGATTCTTTTGCAGTTAGCAAGGGATATACTGAAAAAACTCCTACGTAAACAAATAGCACTCACTGTCTACATCCGCTACCTACGCTAAAACTTGTTTTAGTAGTTATATAGTTCAGCTATTGTTGTTTATTAAAATTATTAAATTCACTGCAACAATGACTTTTTTTTACATCATTTCCTAAAATATTCTACCTCGATCATCCCGCAACAGACAGCATCAATATTTTGTTATATCTGGACGTTAATCTATGATCGGCTTGGCAGCGATCGGCGCTGTCATGGCAACATATTTATTTTGTTGGATAAATAATGAAATCAAATAAAATGTTATAATTCATGATTTCTTAACTGTGGTATGTAATTCTATGATTTTTTTTTACTTTCGTAATTAGTGCATCTTCCCATAGCACAAGACGGCATTTTAATGTTGTACCTATATCAAATTGTAAGCAATTCTGTCAACAACAAACGCGTGTGTACCTTTTTCGAATCGAGAGAGTGACTACGACCAAAGGAACCAATTGACTCAATTTAGGGGAATGATTTTCAGCGCGCTGGTGACATATCTACCTCTTTTAATACTATAATATCATTGGTAGTAATCTGATTTTTTCAATTTCAATTTACAACAAACATGTTGTTAGTTTCAGTGTAGGATTGCTGGACTCAACGTTAAACTAAGCAAGAAAACACTCATCACTCTAATCACCGACCACAAGAGTAAGTAAATCCAGAAAATCTCTGGGTGTTGCAATTTTTCCATATGTGAAATTCTACTTTAATAATTTAATACTTTTCTTTTCCAACGGTTCTGCGATCAGTGATAAGTTGATTGATGACAATGTAATATGTCAAAACATACAGATATAGACAAAACCTGTCATCATGGCTATTCAACCAGTGTTTCTACTTACGATTTTGGTTTTACCCTAGTTTCAACGGTGGCGATGGGTAACTTTAGAGTCAACTGTTTAATGGAAATTATAATAATTTTAAATGAATAGATTTTAAGCCACGTATTTATTAACGATCTAGATGGTATGTTTTATATTTTCTTTAAAATTAGGTATGCATTAATATATCAAATAACACAATATATGTATAAAGAGTCTGTTGCGTGTGTAGTAGTAGTAAAGTACTCTATGGAGTTGCTCGCTGCTGTTTGCCGCAGTTAAAATGTTCCGCGAAGCATAAATTGCTTTTCAATAAACAGCTACGAAAATAAGTTGAAGAAACACGAAATGCAGATCTAATTCTCATACCAAAGCTACCATTTATATAGATATCGATCTACCTATCCATATTATACGTTTCTATGAATACTGATATTAATTTTTATCATTGTACAGTTTTTTTAATATTCGGACATATTCATATGATTTTATAAAATAATATTCAACCAGTTATATGCTAAGAGTTAGGTTTGTTTCGGTTTTCATTCGATTTATTTCCTATAATATGTAGTTATTCTTGCTTTTCCGTTTAAAAAGGGAGTTCATAATATATTGGTATCATTCGGCGAGTGTTTTACTGACAATGACGTTTCCGGCCTAATATGGCAGTTCCGCTTGTTTCGAAAGATAAATTACTTTCTATTCATATAACTTTTAAACCCCTGTTCGCATCTGACTAAAATAAATATATGCGAAATTATAATTTAAAAGAATATTTTGTATGCATATCTGGTTCAGACGCATGCTAGTGAGCTATATAGCTCATTTTCCGGCATTCTCCTTTACCAACTTCTCTTCATGGGTGTCATTTTCATGGTTTTGGTGGGGTCAACAATAACGAATATCGGGTCAAAATCAAAATCCATCATGGCGCCTATGAAATCTACAAACTTTTCTTCAAGGGTGTCATTTACAGCGTCAAAAGTAGAATTCATACAAAAACTTAAATTTTATTATAAAAGGCCTGTCCAACAATATACTAAATCAATTCTTCATTCCCTAAATAAGCTGAGAGTTGCAACCATACCTTAGAAAAAAAAAGTTAATTATATCCAATAAAGTATCATTTATGAATTGTATAATTTTACTAACCTACGATACCGCAAGGGGGGGGGGCACGTCCAAAGCATCAGACAACACATAACTTTTCACCCACAATATTTACATAACACATTCCGTTTCCAATCTAATAAAAAAATCTCAAAATTAGATTTTGAAAGACCTATCTAATGATACACTACATGCAAATAAAATTTCATCCCCTTTTTAACCACAAGAAGCTCTACCCCTCTTATAAATTATTACCACCATATTATGTCAAGAAGAGTTATTTCAATACATATTGTAATCATAAGGTATAAGCTATTACATAAACGTATATTTTCCTTAATCATGCATTATTTTCAAAAGACCAGAGGAAATGTCATGTATCAAACCTGAAACTAACTTTCAAAGATACCCTACAAGGTAAGTCTCCAGTATTTTTTTCATCTCCACTTTTAGGGAGAAGCTACGTCTAAAGCATCAGACAACACAAAAAATGGCGTGCGTACAAAGTACACAAGTGAAACTTCTTTGTGAAAACTAATTTTTAAATCTCGTTTATGTTAATAATTATCCTAATCTGTTCTCTAAGCCAATTGTTTTTTGTCAATATTAGAAATTATTAGATGTTCTACTTACTCACGGCCACCCTAAACCTGCACGATACAACGCTAGAAGCGAAGGTGTTCTAGTTACTCGCGGCCGTACGCTTAACCCGCACGATACAACGCTAATACGGAAGATCTACTTTTTCGCATCTGAGCACTAAACCTGCACGATACAAAGCTAGTAGAGAAGATGTTCTACTTACTAGCGGCCGCGCGCTAAACCTGCATGATACAACCCTAGTAGTGAGGTTGTTTTACTTCAAAGCGGTACCATCTGCTTCATGCTCCATTCGCCCTTTCTCACTCTATCTCAATCAGACTCAATCTCCCTCCCCTCTTCTTGGATAAAAACGTCCTTCATTTTCCACTTTATTCCGTTTCATCCGTAAAAATTATACCCCCATGCGGGCAAAGAAGTTTCACTTAAAAAATTATCCCAAATTCGTTCTCTGCGCTCTCGAGAACCTCGGATACGATATCCATATTGTTGAAATCATAATTTTGCACGGCGGCTATCTTGGATTTCAAAAGCGATCCCAAATTCGATCTCTGCACCCTCGAGAACCTCGGATTCGATATCCGTATTGTTGAAATCATAATTTTGCGCGGCGGCCATCTTGGATTTAGAAATGTATCCCAAATTCGATTTCTGCACCCTCGAGAACCTCGAATAGGATATCCATAATTTTGCGCGGCGGCTATCTTGGATTTCGAAAATGATACCAAATTCGTTCTCTGTACCCTTGAGAACCTCGGATTCGATATCCATAATGTTGAATTCATAATTTTGCGCGGCGGCCGTCTTGGATTTAAAAAATCATCCCAAATTCGTTCTCTGTACCCTTGAGAACCTCGGATTCGGTATCCATATTGTTGAAATCATAATTTTGTGCGGCTGCCATCTTGGATTTCAAAAATGATCCCAAAATCGTTCTCTGTACCCTCGAGAACCTCGGATTCGGTATCCATATTGTTGAATTCATAAATTTGCGCGACGGCCATCTTGGATTTCAAAAATGATCTCAAAATCGTTCTCTGCACCCTCGAGAAACTCGGATACGATATCCATAATGTTGAAATCATAATTGTTAACGGCGGCCATCTTGGATTTAATAAAATACTGCGTTTACTGCACACGACGTTATGCGACAGAATTGCCATCTAAAGTTCTAATATTTAACTACTAAACGAACACATCAACCAATTATTATCAAAAATAGATAGGTATGTTTTGGTAGTATTATATCGTTTATGTAGGTTTCTTTGCGGGTCGTTCAACTGTTTCTAACTTACTGGTATTTCATTCTTATGTGACACAATTAACGATAAGAGTCAGGTTGATTCAATATATACAGATTTTGCGAATGTTTTTGACTACGTTCACCATTCAGTGCTTTTATGTAAGCTGCATCACCTGGGAATTCATGGTAATCTTCACAGATGGCTCACATCTTATTTATAAAATCGTACGCAACTAGTTTCGTTGGTTGGCTTCGAATCAGTCCCATTTCTTGCTAGCTCTGGCGTGCCTCAAGGCTCAAAATTAGGTCCTTTGCTTTTTTTGGCATTTATAAATGGCTTATTATCCTATATAATGGCGTACGCCGATGATATAAAAATCTTTCGTAAAATAAAAGGTCCAGAAGACTCCTCATTGCTCCAAAGGGACATCGAGACTATTTGGCAGTGGTGTAAAAGTAACCGCATGATGCTTAAAATAAAAAAGTGTCAACTGATTACATTTACTCGCAAGAAAAATCCATTTGTTCATGATTATGTTATCGACGGTAATGTTCTACATCGTGTGAATGTGATAAGGGACTTGGGCGTCATCTTTGACTCGGATTTATCCTTCAAAATCCATTACGATGATATTTGTTCAAAGGCAAATAGGATGTTAAGCTTTGTTATTAGATTCGGCAGACCATTTAATCAGGAAAACTCCTGGATACTATTATACAACGGTTTAGTGAGAAGTATCCTGGAATATTTCTTAGTGATTTGGTCTCCAATTTATAATGTTCACCGTGATAGAATAGAGTCAATTCAGCGGCGGTTTGTAAGAGTTCTCTGTAGCAGGTTGGCTGTTAGACGTAAAATTCCCGAATACTCTGAGTGCTTACGTAATTTTAGATGCATAGTCTTGATAAACGAAGATGGGTATCTGATATGTGCATCTTACATAACATCGCGAATGGTTTTATGGATCATCAGTCATCTATTAAGTTTGATAAACTTTAAAGTTCCAACACGATCTGTGCGTATTCCATGTTTATTTTCGATCAATTCCTCAAATAATAATGTAACGCATAACAACCCGATTATGAGAATTTGTAGAGAATTAAACGAAGTGTGTGCTGATTTTGATATATTCAAATATGGACTTTTTTAAAAATACTCTTTATAAAACTTTCTAGTTTACGTAAAATAATTTAACGTTTAACTTAATTTCGTTATAATCTAATTACTGTTGTGTCCACTTATTTTTTTTTACTGTATTTGGTGAATGATGTGTACAATTTTAATTGGATCTCAGGATCATAAAAATATGCTGTACTTGTTATTAGATGATAGTTTTATCTTGTTATCTGTTATTGTACCTACTTGTAAATAAATAAATAAAATAAAATTAAAAAAAACAGTTGTCTGTGAAAAAAATTCAAACTTGCTAAAGTATCAAATTCATTTTATTCCCGCAATTAACTTTAAGTACGTGTATGAGTTTGGGCGGTGTCAGTGTAGTGGTGCGATTCGATACCTCTCTGTTTTACGATACGCGTCCTTAATATAATAATTAAGCTTTGACTGCTGTATACATTTCTGCGATTTTTTTAGTTTAAGCTGTGTATGTTGGAAATTAGAACCCGATTTGGACAGAGATATCAGTGGAGTAGAAGTTAGATATTTTTTAAACCCTGACAAAAAAGAGGGTTGCTATAAGTTTTACGTTTGTCAGTCTGTCTCCATTTTCTCATCAAGATCTGTTCAGGAGGTTTTTTTTCATATTTAATAAAAAATCACTCTCATTATAAAGGCGAAGATTTGTATGTTTATTTATTGATTTGTATGTATTTTTTAGACAAAGACTGAGATCTATAGAGAGTACTTAGTAAAACTTACCTACGTAAAACTTAGCTTGTTTGATTTCGTTTTTATAGTCATTTGACAGCTGAATTTATACTGAGTTTAAGCTAAGAGCCCAATGCAAAAGCTAGGTTTGCGATTTATCACACTCAGCTAGGATTTACGCAATTAAAGTCTTAGTATGCTTTATAGATTACAGCCTAAGACATCTTGACCAGGGTATCAAGTTGGCATCTGTAGTGTACATCAACATAATATAAAGATATTTTTAAGAGTTTGACAAAAGCTGTCATACAAAGATGACAGCTTTTGTCAAACTATAAATGTGGCTGTACTCCACTTACAACTCGCCACACACATGTTAGTAGCTATCGCTGTGTAGACTGTGTGCATATAATATGACCGGCAAACTTGAATATGACTAGTCTATAACATTAGTCACTACTGACCTCAGTGTGGAATAGCTGTCTTTTTTAAACGCCTAAATCCTTTAGTGGTGAAATAGAAATTATAAATAAAAAATATAAAAATCCTTTAGTCGTTTGTACAATTCTACACATCTCTCTCTTGCGACAATTCTCTTTCATTATCTCACTGACGGGAAATCTGAAAAAGATTAGCTTGTACAGATTTGCAGTGTAAAACAAGTAACAATTATCACTGGGTAACGACGATACGTCTGTGATACCGTGTAAATAGTACTAGTTTGTAATTGTGAACAATTCCAAAGTAAGCTGACATTCACCGGCAATGACATTCTGTACCTACACCAAATCAAATATTGCAAATCATAGTTCACTGGGCCTTTTAAAAATAGAGTGACTCTCTTGTTTTCATTACTGACTGTGTGCTGGTCGCGTCCTTTCATCTGTCTCTTCTCTGACAAGCGGGAGAGAAAGGAATGCGAATACTAGTCAATCTTACCTATATAAATTCAAATTCAAATATTTTTATTCAAAATAGGATTTAAAATCACTTATTGAACGTCAAAATCTACCACCCATTCAAAAGAGACTGCCTCAGACCTGAGAAGAATGGGCGCAAGAAACTCAGCGGGCTTTTTTTTTTAATATAAAATATGGATTACAATGTAATATCGTACAATAAATTTATAACCTTTCCCACACAAACGTTTTTTAACAATTCTTTTAAATTTCGTAACACATTTGTTTTGTACATTTTCTGGGATCATATTGTAGAAGCATATACATCGCCCAACAAAAGACTTACTAACTCGACCCAACCGAGTAGTAGGCATAACAAGTTTATGTTTGTTCTTTTGTTTTTTTTTTTATGGAATAGGAGGACAAACGAGCGTAAGGATCACCTGTTGTTAAGTGATCACCTCCGCCCACAATCTCTTGCAACACCAGAGGAATCACAGGAGCGTTGCCGGCCTTTAAGGAAGGTGTACGCGCTTTTTTTGAAGGTACTCATGTCGTATCGTCCCTGAAACACCGCACAAGGAAGCTCATTCCACAGCTTTGTAGTACGTGGAAGAAAGCTCCTTGAAAACCGCACTGTGGAGGACCGCCACGCATCCAGATGGTGAGGATGATATCCTAACTTGTGGCGTGTCGTGCGAAGGTGGAATTCGGCGGCAGGAATCAGGTTAAACAGCTCTTCGGAACACTTCCCGTGATAAATGCGGTAGAAGACACACAATGAAGCGACGTCTCTACGCAACGCCAAGTGATCCAGCCGTTCACAGAGCACTGGGTCCCCGACAATTCGAGCTGCTCTGCGTTGCACGCGGTCAAATGGATCGAGCTGATACTGGGGTGCGCCAGACCAGAGATGACAGCAATACTCCATGTGTCGCCGGACCTGCGCTTTGTAGAGCGCTAGTATGTGGGCCGGCTTGAAGTATTGCCGTGCTCTATTAATGACGCCCAGTTTCTTTGAAGCCAATTTGGCTTTGCCTTCCAGATGACCACGAAATTGGCAATCGCTCGAGATTTCGAGACCCAGTATTCCGATACTAGGCGAGGCTTTGAGGGAAGTGTTGTCGAAGAGCGGTGATACGACAAGTGGGGTTTTTTTGTGGTAAACGCGCAAACTTAAGTCTTCTGGGGTTTAAATTGGACAAGGTTCAATTTTCCCCATTCCGCGACCTTCTCAAGAGAGGACTCGATAGAAGACACAAGTTTCTCCCGGCACTGGTCGACGATTTCCCGAGAGAGACCTGCATGGCCCGTGTATATGGCATCACCGGTGCTGTCGTCTGCATAGCAATGAATGTTGGAGGTGTCCAACATATCATTGATATGCAGAAGAAACAGCGTAGGAGACAGCACACAGCCTTGGGGCACTCCAGCATTCACGGGCTTCGAGTTCGAGCAATATCCGTCGACAACGACCTGTATGGTACACCCAGTGAGGAAGTTGGAGGTCCACTTGCACAAGCTCTCGGGAAGCCCAAATGATGGAAGTTTGGAGAGGAGCGCCTTGTGCCATACACGATCAAAGTCCTTCGCTGTATCCAGGCTATCTGCCAGGCCTTCCCCCTTGCTTTCAATAGCCGCAGCCCATCTATGTGTCAGGTATACCAGAAGACCACCTGCCGACCGACCATGGCGAAACCCGTATTGTCGGTCGTTGATCAACTGGTGACCCTCTAGGTATACCAAGAGCTGACGGCTAATTATGCTCTCCATGATTTTGGAGAGCAGGGAGGTAATAGCAATAGGCCTGTAGTTTGCCGGATCCGAACTGTCTCCTTTTTTTTGGATCGGATGGACAAGGGCAGACTTCCATGAGTCAGGGACTACGCCTTTAGAATAAGAGTGCCGGAATAAACGCGTTAGCACCGGCATCAACTCAAGGGCACACGTTCTAAGCACGATTGGAGAAATGCCATCCGGCCCGCTCGACTTCCTGACGTCCAACGAAAACAGAGCTCGCCTAACAGTTTTCTGTCTGAACTGTACTTCAGGAGTAGAGCTCTGACACCGCGGGATGGTCGGCGGTGTTTTTCCGTTGTCGTCAAGAGTCGAGTGTGAGGCGAAAAGAGTGCACAAGAGATCGGCTTTCTCTTTTTCCGTATGGGCCAGGGTGTCATTCCTCATGTGCAACGGCGGCATGGACGGCTGGCTGAAGTTACCAAGAGCAGCTTTCGACAACGACCAGAACTTGCGTGTTCCGGTCGGGTAACTGGAAAGCTGCTCGCCGATTTTGACGACGTGTTTTGACTTTGCACGGGCGATTTGCCGCTTAAAAAATCTGGAGGCACGGATGTATTTCCTCTAAAGAACTGTGCAGTTCGGATCCTTTGTGCCCAGCGCCGCAACCCAAGTTCGATACGCCTGTTTTTTGCAGTCAGATGCTGCTTTAACTGACGCATCGAACCAGGGCTGTGATCTGCCACCGATGGGTACTACAGAGTTTGGTATAAAAATATCCATACCCTGTAGTATCACATCGGCTACTGCAACGGCGCAGGCACTAGGATCATCCGAAGGGAAACAAACCCTGCCCCAAGGGAAGGATGCAAAAACGGAACGCATCCTATCCCAATCTGCTGACTTGTAGTGCCAAACGCGGCGGGTCGCTGGTGGTCGGCGACGTTGGCGTCGGATAGGCACTACACTCCTGACCAGGCAATGGTCGGACGTTCCGAGAGGGGCGTCGACAAAGACCTGGTAACCATCGGGATGTGTAGTCAGCAGAAGATCCAATAAGGACGGCATGTGGCTATCCACATCCGGGAGCCTCGTTGGCGACTCAACCAATTGGGACAGACCATACGCCAATGCAAAATTATGCACAGATCGCCCTGCGTAGTCTGTGGTACGTGATCCAAGCCATTCGACATTGTGCCCGTTGAAATCACCCAAGACTACGATTTCAGTGGAGGGGATCTGTGCAAGCACGTCGTCAATTGCCGCTTGAACGCAGCCCATGAGATGATCGGTTTCTGCATTACCACTATGGGACCTGTAGACACACGCATAGATGCGGACGCGGTCCTCTAAATCTACGCGGAGCCAGAGAGTGGACACCTGTCCACTCTCTAGTCTAGGGACCTCCCTACCCTCAAAATTATGGCCACCGTTCCTCGTGTTAATATTATGAATGTCACAGTTTCTAGAAAATTCCTCAATGTGCTTATGAACATACAAAACATTATCGAAAATGTATTGAGAAGCAACAGTCAAAATGTTTATTTCTTTAAATTTTTCTCTTAATGATTCTTTAGGACCTAGGTTATAAATCGCGCGAATAGCCCTCTTCTGCAGCACAAAGATAGTATTAATATCGGCCGCACTGCCCCATAACAATATACCATAGGACATAATACTATGAAAATAACTAAAGTATACTAATCTCGCCGTATCTATGTCAGTTAACCGTCTAATTCTCTTAATATATATTATAAAGTGAGTAAGCATTTGGCTTAAAATATTTTTTTCAAAAATTTTACTAAGGGTCGGCAACACCGGAACAGGGCGATAGTTATTCGGGTCAGAAGTGAGTCCTGATTTAAATATTGGTGTAATTTTACTATACTTCAGAAGGTCAGGAAACACGCCATGTTCAATATAGCTATTAAAAACTAGTGCTAGATATGGTGCTATGACGTCAATAACAGAACTTATTATTTTTAAATAAAATAAACTTACCGGTGATAAGGCACACCATATATTTTTGCGTCATAGTATTATTTGAGCACTTTTTATAGTACACTTAGCCATCTCAGGACTTGGTGATTGACACAAAGTTGACACACGAGTACGGACAAAAGTGTGCTTACAGTGTCTTTAAGCACAGATTTGCTGTTCCGCTATGAAACTGCGAATAATATATAAGGACAATATTTTATTTTACGTAAACATCATATTATACACACTGTATAAGCCAACTGTGTTTATATCAGGGTAGTCATTTGAATTAAACGCACTGACACACAGTCAGCGTGGTTTACCGCAGCTACATCCGCCAATGTACTTGTATTTTTTAATATTGTTTATATATTATATGATTGGTCGTGACAACTGCAAAGCTGTGTGCTTAGTGGCTGGCCTGGCATGTCCGGAGAAATACATGCTACGGCTTGTAGGGTGAATTTCGCAATAGGCTATGAGACGCTTTTATTATTTTTGTGTTTTAGAGTACTAAAACTATCTTGCAATAAGTATATTGTAAGATAGGCAAAATATCTCATTCGTTCCTAAATGGAGTACTCCCAGACGAATTAGTTGTGAAGTTCTCCAGCAGGAGTAGTGGCTGATTGTGAAAGCTCGAGTTGCTGTGTGTACTATGGAGGGGGCAGCACTGTGCTGACTCCTTGTAAACTGAGACTCGATTGGGAATGTGTGAAAACTACCCCTGAAAATTATTTTACAATATGTATTTATCTACAATAATATCATCACGAGCTTGCTTTACTCACTACATGCCCTATGATAGCCAACCATACTGTTAAAAGTTAAAAACAGTATTACTTTTTTCGCTCGTTAATACTCTTTACTGTTCTATAAAAAAAAGTAAACAAAATACTAGGGATGGGCCGAACTTCGTTTTACATTCGGTTTAATCGAAGGCATAACCAAGACGCGACATGTCACACAAAATACTGTTTATAGTATTATGCTTGATGGTAACCGAAATATTTGCTGAAAAATTAAATATTTCAATAAAAATCACACAATATTCTAAGTAAACGTTTATTCATTCATTTTAAACACAAACGGACAGGGCCCTACAGATCATGACAAACATTGTAAAAGAAATATGTGATACAGTAATATTAAGTGTGTAAGTACCACATCTGACTGTAAGTTCAATTTAAAAGAGTACTTAAATTCATTGTTTTTTGGTAACTTACAATCAGATGTAAGGTACAAGTAAGGCTTTGTACACCACACCGTAAAACCACATGTATTTCTAGAAAAAATCAGTTGGAAGAACCTTTAAGAGTAAAATTTTACCAAAACGAAACTTTTAGAACTGAAATGCTTTTTGGCCTTAAGATTTTCAAAAATCTGTTACAAATAATAAAGTTGCAATTATTTTATTTTAGCCTTGAAAAACATGGTAGCAGTATATTCTTCGCTTAGGTATAAAATAATATTGATTACATAAAAAAAACAATAATATAAGCACACTTGAGCAAATATAGATAAATGTTGCTACAAGTAAAATAATTTTGGAGGGAATTCAATATAATTAAAATGATAATTACACTTAAAGCTTACTCATGTATTGCCACATCACAAAACGGGGAAGTACCTAATATCTCACTAAATATAATAACTATAAACTATATGATTTGTCATGAGCGACAAAAATACTGTGATACGCGTCATGTTTGACTACAGACTCTGTGGAGTCATAAAACTAAACTCACTGACCTGTATAAATACCACTGGTCAGGCTGTTCCATATTATGTTTGACAGCAAATTTTTGTGCCTACTTGAAGCGCCACTCGCGAGCGTCCTAAGAAATAATTTTGACGTATATTACAAATGGCTGAGAAGCAACGTGCAATACTCTGAAGTATTTTAAATTAATTTCGTTCGTTTTCCGTGTTATTTATACTTCAAAAATCAACGTAATAAAGTACACATTTTTTTTTTATTTTTTTTGTAATAGTTTCCCACCATCTTTCGATGTTTGCTGAGGTTGTCATTACTAGTTTTAGTACCGCAGACTCTCGCTTCATGGCCTACAACGTACAAACAGGCAATAAAGTACTTTGACAGCCGCCAGTCCAGTGGTATATAGTAGAGGTCAGTCACTAAACTTAAGCTGAGCTGTCAATATAAATAGAATAATTCAAAGATAATCTTTGTACTGCTCATAGTTGCATAGAGCATCCCAAATATCACAAATATACATAGAAACTTATTTAGATTTATTGCTTCTTTTATTCTACTTTTAATGAACCCAGGAATTATTCGTTAAGATAAACCATAGTACGAGCAAAGATAGTCTGTGCTTTCAATATGATCTTTTAGTATTTTTCATCAATCAAAAAACCGAACTTCGTAGACGTGCTAAATTACCATATAATTACATAGTGTTAAAAATATTAGGAAGTCCTTATTTATATATGCTAGAAAAATTAATCGAAATGGAAGTGATATTATTGTTTCATTAAATGCATTCAAATAAGTTAAAACATTAGATCTATATAGGTTAGATTTAATTTGAATACAATCCGTCATTACACTGACAACTTTTAACACTTTTTATTCCCATAAACATTATCTACGCAGAAAAATATTTTTAAATGCAATATTATGCTTAACGATCTATAGAATAAATTTTATAATAAAAATACGATAAATGCATTAAATATAGCTAATCTGTATTGCCATCGAAGAAAATAGTGTCGAGACGTTTTTAATACATCAAAAATATCACTCTCAAGGGCCGCGTGCGCTGCCCTGCGTTCACCGTTCAGAAAAATAGATTAATACTTATTGTCATGATGTTCACCATTCCGATTTAACTTTAATGCTTTTCTACAATCCTAACATTAAACAATATCACACTACAAACATCCATACAGTGTGCTAAAAATTTGAGCCGGTGTCAATTTAACCCTGATAATTAGACTCACTAGATATTTCAGATACACCAAAATCGGAAGTGCCGTACGTCACACTACGCCCTCGCCAAGTTCTGATCCTCATTTGGTTTATAAGATGGTTTATTTTGCATGGTCTTATACCTTTTTTGCAATAGTCTCCTCATACATTCACTCAAATCATCATATTTATAAGCAATCTATTAACACACGTAACGTAATACGCTTTGTCAGGCTGCTGTGCGAATCTAGGGATAACCGCGGCGCGGGGGCACTTCCCAATTTTGGAAGGCTAATTTTATTTATGGAAGAGGACGACAAATGAGCATATATACCTTAGATCATTTTTACGTCTGGATAGACTGATAGCTGTGAAAACGTCGAAAAAACTGATGCAATTCGCGAGTGTAAGACGTAGCTTGTCACGCACGTTAAAGTAATAAACCTGGCCTGTTTTCATCGGTTGTCTCTATCTAGACGTAAGTATAAATTATCTTAGATACGTGTCACCTGATGGCACACACACCGCGGCCTATACTGTAACACCAAAAGAATAAAAGGAGCGTCATGAATTCAAAAACCAAACAAATTGGTACGTATAGGGCGAGAACCGAATTTGGGGCACTGTGATGTGAGTCAGCCGTTTTTAACTATCGCGCCACCGCGTTTTTACTATTACTTTATAGACGTATTGTGATAGATAGAGTTCGATGGCACTTTGTTAAGCAGCACGCAGGGGTAAAGTAAAAATGTTTATCATTTTGATTATATTGGTCATGGCAACTCAGACGCCGGAGATATTTTCGAAAACAGTGACTGCTCGCTACGGTGAGGTGACTGTTCATGGTTTCAAGCACTGTGACATGATGGTAAATAATGAACTATCTTTGGGAACGATCAACAATGACGGCAATGTTATTGTACCTGGCATCCATTTTGGGCTAATAACATGGACTTGTGATAACCAAACGAACGGATTAACTGTCTCCAGATTTGAATGTATGCCATGCGGATCATACTGCCTATATAACCAGCAGTTTATCAAATGTAGAAATGATTGGACTATATATATTCTAGGATTTGTCGTTGCAGCAATACTGGCACTTGTCATTATATTAACATTCTTGTGCTGCTTCAACAACTCATTTTACACCATATCCATACAAGTGGGTGCTTGGTTGTTGACGAGATCAGACAAAAGAAGAGCATCTCAGGTGAAGAGACACAACAAAATAACTGGGAGGAATGATCAAGTTAAGTTCAGGGAATTTAATGTTCCCAACAATGATCTAATGGACAGAATTATTGACATAAGACTGGCACTAAGAAAAAATGTCAACGGTGATGAGCCATTATATGGAGACATCATTTACAAGGAAAGGAAGGGAACTGACACAAACAGAAGCCACGAACCAAAGAATTTACCAAAGCCAAGAACAGAACCATCATTGCCAGAATTACCACCAAGAGCAAACTCGAATCAGTCAAGATGTGTCTATTACAGGGGCTGTGATGCTAATATGTATCTTCTAACATGCTTATTTATCGTAAGCCTGTCAGGCACATTAACTCATGCATGTGACAAGGTTTTGTATCTTTCTAGTAAGGGGACAGTATGTGTAAAAGAAAAGTGCCAACCTATAGACACATATATGACTACTATAACACAAGGTCAAGTAATATGCTTCAATGACGTTAACGGAGACATGCTTAAGCTTAGAATGAAAAAGGGAACCCATGTTTCTAGGTACACCAAACTGTATAAGACCTGTTCTTACAATGTGACGACAACAAAATGGTATAATTGCAAAGGCAGTGGTGCATGCTGGGAAGGAAATAGGTGCACTGTCAATTATGAATTAAATATGCTGAGTAGAGTGACAAAAGAGCCGCATGGATATGGATGCCAAATAGACTCATTAGGCTGTGATGTGTACTGCCATTACACATCTAGATGTGTGTGGTATAGATGGCAGGTCAACCCTGATTACAGCAACTGTGGGTTTGTATATGCTAAATCTTCTGAGCTGTGGATTGTAGAAATGGAAACAACTTACAAAGGCATCAAGAAGGTTGTCACCTTGAATAGCAACACACCTTTTGTAAACATGGAGACAATGATGCCTTCAACTGCCTTGAACATACCACTAGTGATAACTACCTTCACATATGAAAGACCAGCTTCTCGTCCAACCATGTTATCATATAGGGGGAAATATTATGGAGTAATTGCTAGTGCACTAAACATGCCTCAGGAAAACATAATAGGTGACTTGCAGATATCACTTGGTGCTACTCAGGACATTGTGTTTAGTGAAATTCACCTTCCCTGCTCTACTGCAGGTTGTGTAGTATCATGCACGACTAAGGAGCCAGCATTAAACAGGCTCACATCAAACTCTCCATATTTACTGTCCAAAGATGACTTCAAAACTGTGGTATCTGAAAGTGAGAGCTGGGTGAGCAGGAATGAAGATGTCACAGGGACAGTGACAATATCATTTGGAAGTGTGCAGCTCAAGGAACTAGTTGTTATTGATGCAAAATGCAGAGTCAGTATCATAATGACATCTGCCTGTGATGGATGTTTAGATAAGCCTTTTGCCGTGATGTCCTCAGATAAGATGACTACAGATGGTGCAGTGGAGTACATATCAAACTGCACATGGGATGTGCCATTCTTTCAATGTTCTAATGAGCCTTACATAGTCAAGCAAATTTCATCAAACAAAAATTGTAGAGTTGAAATACCAAAGCTTAATCAAACCTTAGATTTTGATTTTGAATACGTCTTCCGAGGGGAGATTAGCAGTATGAGGAGTATACAATCAGAGAGCTTTGCTGATATAGCAGCGAATATTGGAACTGACCCGAATTTCTGGGGATCACTGGTGGGTTCTTTAACTATGCTTAGTCTTACCACGATAGGAACTATGCTTATTAAGTTAGGTAGATTAGGTGTATTATCTATTGCAAAAAGAGAGTCAGAGAAGGCCTGACCTGGTTATAATTCCTAGGCTCTTTAGTTTTATGACTTAGTTTTAATGTTAGTATTAACATATATAATCAATTAGATACGTGTTTTTAAAACAATGTTTTGCACGACTGTATAGATCTTCGTATTGCGACAAGGCAGTATTTAAGAATAGTCGGAGAGACAATGCGTGTTCAAAACTTCTAAGTGTCAATCACTAAATCTACGTAATTTCAAACATCAACATTTATATACAGAGAAAGTGTCGCGCGGACATCTATCGTTTAAAAATATCACCTCTTCAAAAGACGAAATAGTAAAAATGATTACAGTAAATGCACGAAAAATAGTTAAATAGTCTTATTAGGTTACATTAACAACAGCTAAGCGTTAATAACGGTTAGTTTTCACTTTTCATTATTAAACTAACAAATTTGACAGTTAATTCGACGCCATCTTGTTTATGCAAACGTAATGGCGGAGTGCCAATGGAACGCTTGCGATCATGATTCAACAATTATTACTATCCGTATGTTCTCATATTTATATTACAAATCAACACTTACTTATATATCCCGCGTTTTATATTATATCCATTAAAAGTATAACCTACATAACACGCATTTGCCACACTTTTTTATACTTACAATAAGGAAGTAATTATCTACTAAACAATAGTAATATATAACTAGATCAAAAGATGCATTCGAAGACATTTACACAAAAATAATCACACAAAGCCTGATACATAAATAATAAGTCATGATTTAGCTGTATGCAAGAATATTCCTATAAAACCCATTGCATTCTTATAATTCCCGCAAATTGCTAGGGGAATGACCATCATCACAAATCCAAAATCAAGTCCAGACCACATGAAAAAATTTGTACAGTTCGCAAATAAACGCAAATATTGTTTTATGTATTTTTCGCTATCCTATTTTGTTGACTTTTTGTTAATTTATTATTGTTGCCAAAACTGCGTAAAATGAGTATGTAAGAAATTAACAAAAATATGACAAACAACATTGTAGATAATTCAAACATTTGATTTTATTTACTTATTATCATCCCATATTAGTAATATTTAAAAATCCTTAAGTGCTATGTAGTTGGAATTTTTTTAATTCGATAATTTTATTTTTTTAAATCTAGCCAATTGATTTACTATTCCAGTACGAATGATATTGGTTCTGTCGCTAAAGCATTTATTATATTAATGTATACCAATAATAATGTATTCCTCGCATAGATTACATTGAATTATTTAAATTAAGTTTGACTGAGATTAGCATGCACAGTCAAACCGACAAACAAATAACCATTCTATATTTTGATACAGTACCCGATAACGTCACGTCTCTTACTGCGGACTTGTGCTCTACACTCACCCTGATGAAGGACCTCCGAATGGTCTGAAACTAGTAGGTACCCACACCAATAAATCGTGAGTAAAGCCCTATTAATAAATAAGTTAACAATGTTTTACGAAAGTTATAATAATCTGACCTACATGCTTATAATCGAATAAAAATCTTAACTTGTAAATCCAAACAGCGGATTCATAATCTATTTATGTCTATATGGCTTTACATTTAAAAATATGTTGCCTCTTTGTATGTAGTAAGGAGTAAATTAGCTGCATTATATCTAGTAGTCAGACTAAACTAAGTTTTTATAAATAAGACAGTGAAGAGATCATAGTAAAATAGGAATATGTTCAGGAATGATAAGATTATAAGTAGTAAGTAGGGTTAGTAATAGTCATTATTACGGCGCACTTAAGCTCATTTTTGTATCTATACATTTTCGCGGATTTCGTAAATATCACATATAAAATACTCTATTTTATTCATTCACAAAATTTAACGCGTAAGCTCAAAATCATTTCATACATTACGGCTATAGATGGAAAATTAATATATCTTACATTTATATAAAGAAAACATTACATTGGGTGCTCTTTTGACTTACGGGCCGTAAACATTCCATGGTAAGTTGGTTGGCAACAACCAATAGTTGAGAGATCTTTTGGTCCAACAGAACTGCAGAAGCGTAATGGCATATGTGAAAAACTAAAATAAATTTCAACAAAATCAATTAATTAATGAATAAGAAATTGAAATACAACAATGAACTGTATTTTGTGACAAGTCCCTACGTAATAAAACTTTTACTAAAGGATTTGAAGGTAGTTTTGTATTGTATTTAATTATGTTATGATGATTTCACGCGAGATTTCGAATAAATGAGTACCACAGAGCTGGTTTTGTTCTGCCGCATTCACTATAAGAATTAGTATATTAATACAGCGAGTCAACTCATCGGCTAGACGGAGCGTCGAATAGATGCGGTATGAGAGCGGCGTCCCCCTCCTACCCGCGATGTCCTCGATCATACCGGTTAGCTTAATTGCATCTCGGTACACGTATTTAGAATGTCACCTTCATGAAATCAGTCTTACGTGTTTGGTGTTCTAATGCCACTATGTTGCTACTCATTATGACCACCATAAAAATAAGACTATTTTTCAGTGCCGGATTAACCACGTAGTAAAAGTAGCAATTGCTACGGGCCCCGCTCGAAAGGGGGCCTCGCATATTTAAACACACTCATCTCTGCTTGAGCGTATTTTTTTCAATGAAACTTTTAAAGATGTGGTATATTGAATTTACTTGATGTCACAAAAACGCGACACTTTTCCAACTAAGACAATCCACGTCAGACACTCGGTAATAGATTTCCAATACAGATCAAGGGCTCTTTGAAAGAATTTGCTACGGGCCCCGCGTTTGCTTAATCCGGCGCTGCTGTTTTATTAGAACAAAATTATTATCATTAAAAATGTTACTATTGCTAAATAATAACAACGAATTCGATAATATTATAATATCATTCAAATTTCGAACATCTCTGAAGAACAAAGAAATTTGATTTAAACTCGATGCTAATATCAGTCGAGATGACGTTTAGTTCGAAATGAAATGTCAAATTGCAAACAAATTTGGCATAATTATGTTGCACGTAAGTAAGATATCGAACGATAGTTGGGGCCGACTCTATTTTGTCTCTGAATTAACAAAACTATGACAGCTGCCAGAAAATTTTTCATTACCGCCATTACCATAAATTTATGGTGGTCATAATATGCGGCTCCTGAATGCATCATGGAGGCTTATGATATGTGGGTAGATAAAGTAGTATATACATAATTAAGCTTTAAAACACTCGTGTGTTATTATTATGAAACGAGCCACTCGTGTTTAATTACCTTTATTATGTACAGTCACATAAACTACTATTGTGACAACTCTTGCATATTTTTAACAATTAGACGTCAAGACAACAGTGTTAGTATTTAGCAGTAAAAAATGTAGTTAATCCTATAATCATCAAAACATCTTCCCCACTTTTTCTCATAAAAATAAATCTTGCAATAGGAAAATTCCGATCTTTAAAATTAATTTATACAGACAGTCACTTCACTTGCAACTTTTATATACTCTTTGGCACATAGTAAATGACAGTGTTTCAAAATTGTCAAAAATGTCATACAATAATTACACGCCTACCCGTACAAAGATGAATGACTCTAAGGATACCAAGCAACTGTGCTGCTACATCTTGTCTCTTTTCTGCAAATTTGTAGCATACAGAGATAAATGTTTGTATGCTGAATCAACAAGTAATGGCCGTACATTATATCTGTTTCTCCTTTAACTTTATTATTGATACTTTCACTACTATTGTACACAATATGCATTTTATATCTAAACGAATTTTTAACAAACCGCGACCGATATTTGAAATGTTGCAAATTCACCCTTCTTCTATGTAAGATATTCATGTCAAGATAGGTGAACCTACTATGAAAATTATTGGGAGATACGTGTTAGAGTATAATTTTCGATAATGTCTGCCCATAGTTGCAACGATATAAGTTTTTGGTTTACGTCTGACTTGAAGGAACAATAACATATCAGATTATATTGGTAAACATATTATCGGCGGATTATTGTAGAAGAAGTTTCAATTTATCACAATTTAAATCGACTTTCAAATTCATTTTATTAAGTAAGTATGTAATGCGTATATTTGTAACGATAAAAATATTATTGCTTGCGTCTGGTTTAATAAACCAATAACTTAGTAAGATTATACCATCAAAAATTTCGTTCATTGATTTATATAATATAGTGTAAATCTATATCTATTTTATCCGTCCTCCAAATTAAACGCATGCTATAATAAGTACTAATTGTTCACTAGGAAAAATTAAAAATATTTTGTGTCCGGCTCGAAGGACCAATAAGTTTATAAAGGTAGATATATAATAAGGATCTCTGGGCAGTTTATCTATTGTCGAAATACTGCTAACACTGTATTGTTATAGATAATTGTAGTCACTTGAAGATGTCGAGGCATCTAATATTTGTATCAGATGACTTGATTTTCCGAGGAGAATCTGTGAAGATTATATTTACGACTTATTTAAAGATTTAAATTACAATAATATCTGAAACGGTGTTAATACTGACTAGTTATAAATATTAGTTTTTGCTGTCGTATGTTAAGAAATTTATAATGAATTGTTCCTCCGAGATTAATACTATTGATTAATTACGAACTATTAAAAATTGATCTATCGTGTAGCTAACACGCAGTTATAAATTCTTTAACTTTTCTAATACCTACTTTTTGACGTCTACTGTCAATAGTATTTTACGACCGGATCTTCCGGGGTATGTTAAGTTTAACTACGCACTGTGAGACATTGGTCTACCTAAACGCTGCTACGAAGGCTGCACTCGTATAGATAGTTTACGTCACTCGACAATATCAGGACGTCGAGTGCCTGCTTTTCGGGGTCGTATGTCAGAAGTATATCACTTCTTCTTCCGGGGCCTGTGTAGGGTTGATGGCGCTCTGCGGAAGAGACGCACGTGATGTATCGGGTGATCGGACGCGGAACTTATCCGGCAGCTTGGGGTATGTGTTTGTCCTGAAAAAGATTAATATGAGCAATTCATACTCTGGGTTATTAATAAACGCGAAGTAAAATTATTCCAAATTAAAAAAAAAAAACATTGTCACTACAGAGTTATATGACAGGGAGAAGTAATTTTAAACTTGGAGTAGCTTTACATTGCGTTTATTAATAAGACGGACTGTGTTGATTTAAATTTAGTTAATATCATTTTATCTATATAACGGAGATTCCCTTCAATTTAATTTTTAACACCTCCAGGAAGCCCGATTCACTTCAATATATTTGACAAAAAGAATTTCATAAATTTGACATCGAATTAGTATACCCAGGAATATGTTATGGACACCACACAAGAAAAAAAAGTGACCAAAATTTATGAACGATGCGGGATACGATACCTTGGTAGGAAGAGCGGCCGGATGGAACCTCTCGGGTTCCATCCGGCCGCTCTTCCAACTAAGCCAACCGTTCGAGTGACGTATAGTTCATAAATCGAGATAATAAAAGTTGAAACAGCAATAACCGTATTATGAATGAGAAGTTCTTACTGTCAATAATCATATGCAACAGTGAATAAATATCGCCTTTTTAATTGGTTAGGCAGACTCTCCTACTATCCAAGCATCGGGTTCCCCACCAGACATCCGAATATCCAGTATATCAAATACATACCTGGTTGCTTTGTTGTTATGCTGTTGCGTTGGAAGCGGCGCAGGGGAACTGCCAGTGCGGGTGTGTTGTATGACCAGACCTTGATTCTGCAATTTCGAGAGCAGTGTGAAGTAAAAGAAGGTGCATTACGATATTCTTTTATGACAGTAAGGGACGAGACGAGCAGGGCGTTTAGCTGATGGCAGTTGTAACGCCCTGCCTATTACAATGCAGTGCCGCTCAGGATTCTTGAAAAATCCAAAAATTTTGAGCGGCACAACAGACATAAGAAGTCTCATTTGGCAAGTAATTGCAATAGCTACGGTGCCCTTCAGACCGAAACACAATAATGCTTGCAGATTACAGCTTCACGGCAGAAATAGGCCCATAATCTAGCCCACATCCTGTGCAAAAGAACTTCCCACTGGTAAAAATGTATTTAAAACTTAGATTATCTATACGTATAGGTACGTCTAGATAGACTGCGACTGATGTGAAAACGTCGAAAAATATTGAGTTTGACAGATAGATAGATCCGGTTGTTTCTAGAGTCAAAATAGAACCTCTTGCTGGGTATTTTTTAGGAAATTTATTTTGCAAAATATCAATAGAGTCGTAATATATATATGTATACTCGTACGATCCCGTTCTCTAGTTTCGTTCTAAAAAAATACCTGTTGCAAAAACGGCCATTTTCTGAAAATATGTAGAAATAAACATATTTCATTACATTGATTTGTTTTTTACCATTTCCCACAACTGTATTGAAAAACGTCGACGAATATCTATAAAAAAAAATTATTCTGTAAATATCATGATAAACATAATATTTTTATTTGGCCAGGACTGTTCCATATTATTAAGATGTTCAATATTAGATTAATGATAATCTAAAAAAACTGATTCGATAAGAATTAGTTTTGTCATTTCCAGATACATAAAAATATAAAGCGATCCCTCCAATTGATATTAAATCAAGAAACATTAACATCGCCAAGTTATAATCGTATCAACTCTATTTCATGCAACATCAAAAGCTTCTAACAGACAAAATGGTTGACAGCTGGTGAAGAAAACAAAACCAAAGCCAATTTCACAAAAGAAAAACTATCGCCAAAAAAATTTGAACAAAAATTACAAAAAATATTTGACAGGTGTTGGGTGTTACTTACGACATAAACAATTTATCCTAAAAGACATTCGGAAATTCGATATCCTGAAACACAACCATTTCATCCGTTTAATGAGGTCAACAATATTATTTTTACAAAAATGGTAGGTATATTACAGTAAAAAGTTATTTTTATTAGTTTTTGTTATTGTAATTAAATTTCAATTATGATTAAAATGAACAAATCATTCACCTGATGTCAAGCGGTGTCATATGTCACACATTGCCCGCAAAATGATAAAGGGCCAGACAGCCATGTCATAGCCATGTCTTGAGTGTTGTTTAATTTGTTTACTATTGTTTAATCGAGTTTTTGCGAAAGAAATAGATATGGTGGTAGTCAGTGTCCCAGTGCACACATAATTCTATCGATCACAAAACTTAATTTATGTTATCACTCTCTTTTTATGATTATTAAATACTAAGACAAGTGGTTTCCCCAAAGACAAAATAAGACCAGAGTTCATGAATTGTTCATTCAAGGACACCAATCGTTTGTTACATATACACATATTAAGCACAGACAGAGATGTACTCACGTCACTCGGAGAATCGTGCAAGCGATGGTATCCGGTGGTCGCAGGCATCTGCTGCGTCTTACCACTTGCCAGCTTTAGAGGTAGTTGCTGTTTGACCATTGCCTGTGGAAATGTACTTAATAATCAAACGTATCTCAATAATATCTTAGTCAAGTTATCACCAGATTCACGTTTTATATGTGATTTTTCTCTGTAACACCGTTGGACACCACATAACTAATAATACCATATTTATAATTATTGTGATTTTTGACAAACTAGTTAAACTATTTTCATAGGGTATGTCCGGTATGCACTGCGACCACTGTACAGTGTGACGTCAATATAGTATACTGTGAAGCCGTTCCTTTATAGCCAGTTATACTGGTTACTATTTAAAACGGAACGCAATCCCGTATACTGTCAGTCGCATTTTTTGACACAGCATTCAAATGAGTGTATTAAAGTTTTCTAGTTCATTAAAAAAAACTGTTGTTGGAGTACTGTCAAATTAAAAATAATTTTGGTATTAAACTGTAGGTATTGTTTATAAAACGTTAGGCACTCGAGTGGTTTTGACTGATCACGTGATCAAAGTACTGCGAGTACCTTCGAAATCGCCAGTGCTCACAGTAGAATATGGTGGCGATTTATGACGTCATATATTTCCCTTGGGTACTGTGGCAGTATACTGGCAGTCCATAACGGAACGAATTCTTTCTACAGTGATAGCACTGTGCAGTGCTCGCAGTGCATATCGGAACATACCCTATGAAAATAATATGCTATTTGTAGTGACTTGATTTACTACTGTGATGGGAACAACACTGCGGGTGCAAGACTACATAAACTTATGGGTGCGAGGTCCGTGTTATACTGCGATATAGATATATAGACACCTGTTGCGCGCGCACCACCGCCCGGGTCTCGTTCTGTGCCGACAGCAGCTGAGGCGGCGGCAGTGCAGCGACTGAAGACGATTCCGAGCCCGTCGACCCTCGGTTACCTGCAAACATTTGGCAACAAATATAGATAATAAACAACGACCCCTACTTATACTGGAAAAACTACAAAATGGAAATATAAATTCTAAGCAAAGTATTAAAATTGAACATCAGGCGGATATTGAATTTGGCTGAATTTGGCTTAAATAGTTCTGAGTCAGCAAAAATTAAATAAAAATAATATATTGGGGCGATTTATTCCACCCATAAAATGTTGAACTTGGAAGTAATAACCACACTATACGTAAAAAAGAATAGTACATGGATTAGCGAGAGGGATTGTCACCGACTTTAAATTAGTTAGGGTTCGATACTTCGATCGGAATTTATCTACTACAGATTCCTATCAAACAATGAAACTCACTTCTCCACTTGGGCTCTTTCCGCCTGTTGGTATCACTCACGCTGGAGTCAGGAGACAGAGTTCCCACACTAGCGATCTCTTCTTGTGACCCACCTACAATTTTAATATATACAATTAAAATGGAGTATAGAATATTGCAATGATTTAAAAATGTCTTAAGAATATTGCAATAAGTTGCTGAGAAATATAAACAAAGGTTTTGGTTAATAGTAGACAACTGTATCAATGGATTTATTTCTAACATTGTTACATCTGATCTGTAAATCTTAATCAAATAAGGGGATTGAGGTTTTATGAAATTTTGTAGTTCAGCTGTCTTATGAAGATTGGTCTGAAAATGTGTGATGGATTGTATATACACATCTTATTATATTTTATTTGCAAGCTCACTTTCCCCCATTTGAGGTAGTCGGGTTGATGAAATAATAATAAAATGTAACTTTTACGCAATAATCTGATGTACAATTACAGTATTTCATTTAAATAAGTGTGTTCTAAACTAGTTGGCGAACTATTAACAGACATACAAATTTTAAATACCGATCATTCTGGAATTAACTAAAGAATCGGGAACACTGCTAATTCTAAAGCCTCCTATATCTTTAGATTAAGAACATCCTGTCCGAACATTTTAATTAATACAAGAAATGAGGTTAAATAACTAGCTAACTGTGGGATTGTGGCACTTTTAAAATAATCAATTTGTTAGTTTTAAGTGATTTCCCTTACTTCAGGGATATAGTTTAGAAGTTTAAAGAAAATTCGTAAGCTTACAATATAATTATATATTTTAGATAACAAGCTACTGTGTACAGAAAAATCGCCTCTGGTGTCGATTTTCGATGAGGACGTAAAGCGCCACAATCACCACTTAACTGCAGAAATGAGTCTACTCATGTCAACCCGCAGTAATCATGGAATAACGTAATATAACATGGGAGCTTAACGAAAACTATCCGTGAGAGACTTTTTTTTATGATAATAAGCGACGAGACAAGCAGGACGTTTAGCTGATGTTAAAACTTCTGAACTTCACTACAATTGCGCTGGTCATCTTGACTCATAAGAAGTTACGTCCCATTTGCCCAGTTATTTCACTAGCAACATCGCCCTTCAAACCGAAACATAATAATGCTCACAACCACGCTGTTATGGTACCCATAATCTAGCCGCCATCCTGTGCAAAAGAGCCTCCCACTGTTAATAGACTGTTTAAGTTCTATAAATAGCCGTGAATGTTGAAAAGAGTATATAAAGTTACCATGTTGTTGTAACCTCTCCAGCCGTCGGTAGAGTCTGTCCCGCTGTTGCTCCACATCTTTCTGCTGCTCTTCGAGTTGCTGCCGTTGAAGTTGGAGTTGCCGCTTGTCTGTACAGATACGACATTATTATTGTGAACGAAATAATTTTTTTTAATCCGAACGGACGTTTGGACCGCTCGATACGCAGGCTGTCTAGTCTGCGTTACACGAAAACGTCAGATTTAGGACCGTTACACGATATATATTAGTGGCAGCGCGCTCCCCAAAACCAAAACGTAAGCACTTCTCGATATGGAATGAAGGTTTCGTAAACTAAATATTTTAAAAACTATTAATATTAGAATACCCAGAGTATCTAATACTTTAGTGTTATTCTTACTACTTCACGAAGCTGTGAAAGTATTTAATAGAATTAAGAAAAAATTTGTACTCGTGTAAATCATATTTTGTTGCCAACTCAAAATTTATTTTAACATTCTTACCGAGATATATAGGAATTGATTAGTTAAATTTAGATAAGTTTGTTTTTTATGGCAATAAATAAGTACGACAAGATGATCCAATAAATCCAAAATAATGTCAAGCATCATATCCTACCATAACACTGTCGTAATACAATATAAAGCGACCTAAGGTACGTATAACATATTATTATGATACGAGCCCGATGTGATGAACATAAGAATGGGTAACTATGGTAAGTAAAACGTTACAGTACTAAGCCGGTTTGTTTACTAAATAGCTTAAACTTCTTAGGCAACCTGATCGTACAAAATCACAATTTGCGTTATCGCTATATTTAAAATAGAACCCATTCGAAACAGACCTGACTAAGACCGGAGATGAACGGGTGCAAGACACTAAGCGGGGTTCTTTCTTTGTCATAAAATTTCGATAAAATCAAATGTTAATTTAAATAGCCTGACGGCGGTCGTTCATTCCCAATCTGTGGTAACATTAAGAAAATCCTTTATGTTTTAGTATCCTTTACCACACAATTTTTTTTTACAATTCTTTTGTATTTCCTTATACATTTGTTTTGTCGCGTAGCAACGCTTCGACGTAAACGACGAGAGTTGTCAAACTTCAAGACATTGATAATTTAAACAGCTCCGTCAGCAATACTCGTAGCTTCAGCGTAAAAGTGTTTACTTTAAACGCTGTAGACCTGGGTTCGATACACCTACCAGTGTATGGAATTTTTTGGGTTTTGTTAAGTAAATGGAAATTTCTAGTAAGTTCAGGATCAAATCGAACAGAAAAAAAGGGATGGAAAATGTGTAAGGAGGATAAAAATAGTTAAAAGAATTTTCTAGTACAATTTAAATTTAAAGATGGAATGGGAGAATCATTTTGAAAATAGAACAGTTCGGGGGTATATAAGCCGTACTAAGCGTGGCCTACGGCAGTTCTATTTCTGACTGGAAAATGTAAAGGAAGAAGAAAAGAAGAAGTAGTGAAAAGTGGAAAGTGATCCAGGTGAAGAAGAAGATAGAAGAGACTTAGTGTTCGGTGCGATGAGACGTGTAGAAGGTACCGCCGCCCACAAGAGGAACAGCGGCAGACCGGCGAAGTACAAGCTCAGAAAAAGTGAACCCAAATAAAGACTCGTTCCTATAAGCGGAGTATTATTTCCAATCCCTGACTCACTCCCGTGTCAGTTTTTTACATTATCTGGGATCGTGTTGTAAAAGCAAATGTATATCGCCCAACAAAAGACTTACTATCTCGACTTTACTTATTAGTAGTCATAACCGGTCTATGTTTGTTGATTGTTCTTAGTGTTAACATTACATATATAGCATTATCAACATTTCATTTACGAGGGTAACACTGAAAATGTTTAGAACTGGCCAGTTAGAAACATTGCTAATGAAAACTTTTTTGGATTTCAATTTTAGAACTCTTTGTTAACCTACTGTAGTATTTTTTTTTTGTGAATTGGCGGCAAATCTAAAACTACACGTGAAAATGAACATTACGCGAGAAAATTTTCGGTCAATGATTTATTATGATTTTCGTTGTGGGCTTACTCAACAACAAAGCTATGATAGGCTGCGATAAGCATTTCTTAATGAAGCCCTATCTCGTGCCACTATTTGCAATTGGTTTAACTAGTTTAAGCGTGGACGTAGCAATCTCAATGATGATCCGCGTGCGGGACGTCCTTTAACAGCGACTACTGAAGATAAAATCAGTGCTGTGCGACGCATGATAGAGGAAGATAAGAGAGTGACCTATCAGCAGATACGGGCAAGCCTAGGCATTGGTATGAGTCAAGTTCAAAAAATATTACACGAACATTTAGGTGTCAGGAAGCGTCGTACTAGATGGATTCCCCATACTTTAATCGACGATCAGAAACACTTCCGCATGGACTGGTGCCACCAAATGTTAGTTAAGTTCAACGGCGGTGACTCAATTGCTGTATTTGACATCGTCACAGGTGATGAAAGCTGGATATATTACTAAGAACCTGAAACCAAAAGACAATCAGCTCAGTGAAAGCTAAAGAAAGAAAGAAAGAAGTCAAGGAAAAAAGATGGTTGCCTCTTTCTTTGGTCGGTAAGGTTCGCGACAGTTGTGCTAGAAGAAGGAAGGACAGTTACTGCAGACTCGTATGTCAATCAATGTTTGCCTGTTGTCTTGGAAAAAATTCGAAGGCACAGCTCTCGAAGCAAGATACTCCTTTACCACGACAATGCTTCAGCGCACTCTGCAAATGGTCTGTTGAATATTTGACTATGGTAGGTGTCGAGATAATGAGTCATCCGCCATACAGTCCTGACCTGCGACTTTTATTTATTCCTAAGAACTAAAGATAAAATTCGAGGTATTCGCTTTACGAGCCCTGAAGATTCGGTGAAAGCGTACAAAAATGCCATAGAAGAGACCCCTAAGGAAGAACGGGCCCACTGCTTTTCTCAGTGCTTCCATCGAATGCGACGATGTGTAGAGAGGAACGGAGATTACTTCGAAAAACAATAAAAGTATTGGCAATTATCTACACTGTCGTTTTTCATTTTCTAAACATTTTCAGTGTTACATATACCTAAGTAAAAGCTTTTAAGTTATTCTTTTTTGTTATTCCAAAGACTTTCACTACTTATATGACTACATAAGATCACACAAACTATATTATGTACATACATCACATCATCTGAGTCGTAACGTATCACAAAGCAATGTAAGACGTATTCTTTGCATAGTTGGGATGACACATATCTGTGGAAAATGAATTGCGGGAACGGGATGATTTGCTTGGATTTCTAAAGCTTATTTAATTTATGAGAGAGTCTCTGGCCGGTCCGTACCGTACGCCAGGGCGTCTCTGTCCGCGTTCCGCTGCGCCTCCCAGGCCGCTCGCTCGGCCGTGAGCCGCGACTGCGCGTGGCGCAGCTTATTTAATTTATGAGAGAGTCTCTGGCCGGTCCGTACCGTACGCCAGGGCGTCTCTGTCCGCGTTCCGCTGCGCCTCCCAGGCCGCTCGCTCGGCCGTGAGCCGCGACTGCGCGTGGCGCAGCTTATTTAATTTATGAGAGAGTCTCTGGCCGGTCCGTACCGTACGCCAGGGCGTCTCTGTCCGCGTTCCGCTGCGCCTCCCAGGCCGCTCGCTCGGCCGTGAGCCGCGACTGCGCGTGGCGCAGCTTATTTAATTTATGAGAGAGTCTCTGGCCGGTCCGTACCGTACGCCAGGGCGTCTCTGTCCGCGTTCCGCTGCGCCTCCCAGGCCGCTCGCTCGGCCGTGAGCCGCGACTGCGCGTGGCGCAGCTTATTTAATTTATGAGAGAGTCTCTGGCCGGTCCGTACCGTACGCCAGGGCGTCTCTGTCCGCGTTCCGCTGCGCCTCCCAGGCCGCTCGCTCGGCCGTGAGCCGCGACTGCGCGTGGCGCAGCTTATTTAATTTATGAGAGAGTCTCTGGCCGGTCCGTACCGTACGCCAGGGCGTCTCTGTCCGCGTTCCGCTGCGCCTCCCAGGCCGCTCGCTCGGCCGTGAGCCGCGACTGCGCGTGGCGCAGCTTATTTAATTTATGAGAGAGTCTCTGGCCGGTCCGTACCGTACGCCAGGGCGTCTCTGTCCGCGTTCCGCTGCGCCTCCCAGGCCGCTCGCTCGGCCGTGAGCCGCGACTGCGCGTGGCGCAGCTTATTTAATTTATGAGAGAGTCTCTGGCCGGTCCGTACCGTACGCCAGGGCGTCTCTGTCCGCGTTCCGCTGCGCCTCCCAGGCCGCTCGCTCGGCCGTGAGCCGCGACTGCGCGTGGCGCAGCTTATTTAATTTATGAGAGAGTCTCTGGCCGGTCCGTACCGTACGCCAGGGCGTCTCTGTCCGCGTTCCGCTGCGCCTCCCAGGCCGCTCGCTCGGCCGTGAGCCGCGACTGCGCGTGGCGCAGCTTATTTAATTTATGAGAGAGTCTCTGGCCGGTCCGTACCGTACGCCAGGGCGTCTCTGTCCGCGTTCCGCTGCGCCTCCCAGGCCGCTCGCTCGGCCGTGAGCCGCGACTGCGCGTGGCGCAGCTTATTTAATTTATGAGAGAGTCTCTGGCCGGTCCGTACCGTACGCCAGGGCGTCTCTGTCCGCGTTCCGCTGCGCCTCCCAGGCCGCTCGCTCGGCCGTGAGCCGCGACTGCGCGTGGCGCAGCTTATTTAATTTATGAGAGAGTCTCTGGCCGGTCCGTACCGTACGCCAGGGCGTCTCTGTCCGCGTTCCGCTGCGCCTCCCAGGCCGCTCGCTCGGCCGTGAGCCGCGACTGCGCGTGGCGCAGCTTATTTAATTTATGAGAGAGTCTCTGGCCGGTCCGTACCGTACGCCAGGGCGTCTCTGTCCGCGTTCCGCTGCGCCTCCCAGGCCGCTCGCTCGGCCGTGAGCCGCGACTGCGCGTGGCGCAGCTTATTTAATTTATGAGAGAGTCTCTGGCCGGTCCGTACCGTACGCCAGGGCGTCTCTGTCCGCGTTCCGCTGCGCCTCCCAGGCCGCTCGCTCGGCCGTGAGCCGCGACTGCGCGTGGCGCAGCTCCTCCAGCTGCGCGTCGTGTGTCCGGGCCGCACTGCCGCCACTGCTGCGCCACGCCGATACTTGCGCCTCCAAGCTACAACAAACAGAGAGAGATTGTAATAATAATAATAATAATAATAATAATATATTTATTTGCAAAAAACATAGTATACAATGGTGTTTAAATTTAAATAAATAATAAGAGCTTACATGTTTTGCCAGCACTATTCCTAGCATGCAAATATTTAAACACAATGTATATAATCAGAATTTCATTTCCATAAATTCCTTAATACTATAAAAATTATAATCATTTAGCCAACTATATAGCTTATTCTTGAATAATCTAGAATTTAAATTTTTTATGCTACTCGGTAACTTATTATAAATACGAACACAATTACATACACAACTTTTATTATATTTGGTAATTTTTGGAACATCATGAAGAACGAGTCTTTGTGGATCACGTCGTTTCCGCGGATTTAGATCATTAGCTGATTTAAACAATTCTTTATTTTTTTTTACAAACATACATATCTCGAAGATGTAAAGCGACGGCAAAGGTAACAATCCTAGTTTTTTAAATATGGGTTGACACGATTGCTCAGGATGCATCCCGTACATTGCCCTAATACACTTTTTTTGAGCAATAAATGCTCTTTTGATATCTGTGCTGTGTCCCCATAATATAAGCCCGTAGCGCAGTACCGATTCTACATGTGCGTGATAAGTCATTATAGCAGTTTTTAAGCTTGTTACTCTTTTGACTTGCTTAAGCGCATATACGAACTTATTTATTCTCTTACATATATTATCTAATTGCTCTTTCCAATTGAAGTGTCCTCTTTACAAATGAGGAGAGCCGTAGGTATCCAAACACGTAGCCCAAATTATTGCGAACAACTGAAGTGGCAGTGGGGCAGTAGAGTCCTCGAATGGCAACCGCGTACCGGAAGACGCATTGATGGTGGGCCCCCCGTAAGATACACAGACGATCTGGCCGACATCGCCGGATCACGATGGATGAGGGCAGCGCAGGACCGATCGTCGTGGAGATCTTTAGGGGGGGCCTTTATCCAGCAGTTGAGTCTTACGGCTGATGATGATGGCTATCTTGGTGTATAAACCCCACGCGATTCTGTATTGTTTTATATATATTATCAAAAATTAGGAGAGAAGATCGTATCAGGTGACTCACATACTTGTTCGTCCTCCGATCCTTTATAAGAAATCTATTACAGGGAGTGTTCCGAAGAGCTGTGTCACGAGATTATCGTCGAATTGGGTTCATTCCGAATGGGGTTCAATTACGTCGCGTTTCTCATAATACTTTCTTCCAGACACAAACTAAGGAAATTTTGAACATTAATAAAAATACATTTTAATTTGCGAAATAAGTGTCAGTTGTCGCGATATTGGTCCCTATACTTAGAAAGTTTCAGGGCACTGTCACTTGTTTTAAATGTTCCGTGGTTGTAAACACCAGACATCTACATGATGAAACAACTTGGTGAAATACAAATGCCTATATTAACCTAATTTGAGGCGCCTATTTCTGCTGTGAAGTAGCAATGTATAAGCATTAATGTGTTTCCTTTGAAGGGCGCCGTAGCTAGCGAAATAACTGCACAAATGAGACTTAACATCTTATGTCTCAAGGTGCCGTTCAGAATTTTTGGGGTACTTCAAGAATCCCGAGCGACACTGCATTGTCATGTGCAGGGCGTATTAATTACCATCAGCTAAACGTCCAGCTCATCTCGTCCCTTATTTTCATAAACAAAACTCCCCGTAATGTATGCGGTAGAACATGGAGAGGACCCCACATCTGTATCGGATCACAGATCATAAGCCTACTATCGATGATTCAAGCTACTGTACATTGTATGCTGTCAAATGGACGAAGTTAGTACTGGGGAGACTATTGCCCAGAGATGAGTAGGGGTATCGGGTAAAATTAGATTACAATATATTTTGTTTTCATGCAAATATCTAATAACCCGTTGATTTTTAAATTTTTTTTGTTACTTATAAGTCGATAAATAAGCAAAGTTAATTTTTAATAAAAGTTGATTATCTCATTGACTTTTTTCTATTATTTTTGAACGTTGGAAGAGTTAAGTGTTCCCAATTCCCCCACTTTCCCCTACAGTCTGTACCTGTGTATCGTAGTAAGTTGCTGCCACACGATACAAGTGAGCGTGTATATGGCGTGCTGGAGCCGCATCGCTCCGTCTCTCTCGCGCTCACCGGCCGCGCCACGCTCTGTCTCGCTCTCCGTGCCCGCGTCGCGATCGTTCCCGTCTGTTGACATACGGGGAATTACACCTACAACGTAAACGTACTGGCTGTAGTTATATATTACCTAACGTCGATTTATATATGGAACAGAAGGACAAAAAAGCACCCTATATAGATAGTGATAACTTATAGATACTTATAATTTTTATTATTTATGGTACTCCACAAAATTTAAAATTTATCTTTCATCTGCAGTCTGCCTAATTTGCCTGTCTGCTTTTTTATTAATATAACAATCTTTCAAGACATTTTTCAAAAGTTTTGATAACAACTTTCTTTAAACAGAGACCAAATAGTTTTTATTCGAACAGTAACGGGCCACTAAAGACTTAATTATGGGGAGATACTGCAGCATGGATGGGTGGAGGTTAAAATCGATCACCAGCGGAATCAATTTTACAATGCAAACCGATGATGAAGACACCACGGGCAGCGAGTGTTCAACATAAACACTCGTTACCAAATTGGGCTTGGTAAAATGTTTACAATTTATAGGGTGAACTTTTGAGGTTAACGTGTTTGGTACTACAAGGTAATGGCTGACCTAAACTAGTAGCGAAAAAAAGTAAAACAGGTACTGGAAAGACTGTTTTCAGACGAAGAGATCTTTCACCCTGATGATACCCGTGTAGTGTATTTCATGCAAGTAGTTAGAGATTCCGAGATTTACAAGAATTGTCCGTTTAATAAATTAAGACAAAGCCATACAAGTAGTATATTTTTTTCATGATTGAGAACCTCCTTTTTTTTAAGTCGGCTAAAAATTAATAAAAAAGAAAAGCAAGTTAAACAGTTTTCACAAATAAGACTTATGGATTCAAACAGACTTATGGCATCCTTAGATGCAGGACGGGTAAATAGTAATGTACCGTGGCTCCTGTGCCTGCTGGCGTCGAAGCCGGCGAAGGTGTCGGCTCTGCGCGGCAGCGCGGGGCTCTCGTAGGCCGCGGAGTGTCGCTCGCCCGCCGAGCTGGTGCTGCGTCCTACGAGCACGGCGCCGCTCGCAGCCCCCGCGGGACCCGCCGAGCCGTAGGCGTTGCACACTTCCAACGCCTCCTGTTACCATTATTACGTACAATTTGTTATTTATAAACTGAAACTTGCTTTATGAAAATAAGGGACGAGACGAGCGGGACGTTTATCTGATAGTAATTGATCCGCCTTGCCCATTACAATGCAATGCTACTCAGGATTCTTCAAAAACCATAAATTCTGAGCGGCACAACAATTGCGCTCGTCACTTTGAGACGTATGATGTTAAGTCTCATTTGCCCAGTAATTTCACTAGCTCCGGCGCCTTTCAGACCGAAACACAGTAATATTTACACATTACTGCTTCACAGCAGAAATAGACGCTGTTGTGGTAACCATAATCTAGCCGGCATCCGTGCAAAGGAGATAATTGGTAAGATAATGATAACCCTCACTTCTGGCATTAATTATGCAAATTAAATTTGTGACCAAAATTTATGAATGATTCGGGACTCGAACCGATGCCTCGACTCGGGAGGTCTACTCGCAATATCGACAACGATATATTCGGAACGATACGATAATACTCCGAATATATCGCTCATACCCTACTCTAACAAATGTTCTCATTCCATATCGTTTATCGTAACAACATCGTAACCATAGACTAATATTTTAATTTTTTACGATGTTAGGGTGAATGAATTATGCGCAAACCTTGAAAAACTAAATATTATCTGTGCCATGTCGCTGATAAGTGTCAAAAGCCAAAACATAATTTAGGTGTTAAGGACTATGTCAAACTCTGCATCACCAATTTGGTATCATTTACACAAAATGTAAATATTCAAAAATTACGTAGTGAATATAATATGACCATTTAAAATTGAATAAATAATATAAAACTTGCGGATAATAAAATGTAAAAAAAAAGTAACTCAACCCTTCTCGTCGACTTCCTATTTCTCAGGCGGCCAATTGCATTACTTCCTACGCATAAACGATCAACAAAATGACTTAAAACTACTAGTAAAAAAATAATAATAAGTCACATGTAATTATTTTAATAATATTTATTAAGTATGTATATTGTATGGCAAATATATCTATACAACTTGAAACGTGTCCTCGTTTCCTAGAAGGTGTCGTTGAGATTATCGTGAAAGTGACGTTTGATTATTTGTCAAATTCGAATATTCGTCTCTGACATTTTCAACTAAGAGTAGGGTTAGGACCGATAATATCGAAAAATGTTTCGTTCGTACAATCATCGTTTGGACATTGAATTTCTCCATTGCGGGATGTAGACCCATATCACCCTCCGCTTCATATTAATATCCGCACTAGCTTACGAAAATACAACAGTTTCATGAAATCTCGATACAGATAAAATTTCTTCAAATCTAACTTTACAAATATTGTAAATAACCTCAACCAAGTGAATTGGTTTGAAGAACTGAACAAATGCAAGAATGTTAATATAATGATTGAAAAATTTTATATAATTCTAGAATCTGTAATTAATAAGCACGTGCCTAAAACCAAACCACGCAGCTGTAAATATCCTGTTTGGTTTCTACCTAATCTCATACGCCTGCTTAGGCTGAAAAATAAATATCACAAAAGATTAAAAAAATACAATAACCCAATGGATAGAATTGAATTCCAATATTTAAGAAAAGATTGTGACCACTTAATAACTACCTCGTACAATAATTACATTTGCTCAATCGAACAAAAAATAGCTAATAATCCCAAATACTTCTGGACTCATATTAAGAACTTGCGTAGGAGCACTAATAACTATCCCTCCACAATGAATTTAGGTACAATTACAGCCTCCAACACTCAAAATATCACTGATCTTTTTGCATCTCATTTTTCTTCCGTCTATGACAATAGCTCAACTTTAAATAATAGAATAACCCTAACTAACAGTGAACCTAAGATATATGTTGGAAATATATATCTTACTGCTGGTGACGTCTCTAAAAAACTAAAAAGACTTGATTGTTCCAAAGGTAGCGTCTGGACAATATCCCTCCACTCTTCTTTAATAGGTGTTCTGAAGTTCTCTCGGTTCCGCTAGCAATCATTTATAATTAGTCCTTGAGCACCGGTACTTTTCCAGACAAATGGAAAGAAGCAAAAGTTGTGCCTATATTTAAAAAAGGGTCCAATAACTCCGTGTCTAATTATCGACCAATTTCAATTTCAAGCGTAGCGTCAAAAGTTTTCGAAAGCCTAGTAGATGAGCATATCACTACAGCTATTAAAAACAACTTTACTCCTCATCAACATGGTTTTATCAAAGGTAAATCAACGAATACTAATTTATTTAGCTTCACCAATGAAGTAATTAATGCACTAGACAACAATCAGCAGGCAGATGCAATACACACAGACTTTTCAAAGGCTTTTGATAAAGTTAACCACAACTTGCTACTAACGCAGTTAAAGAATTTTGGGATAACAGATACCCTGTTAAACTGGTGTGAAACTTATCTTTGTAAGCGACCCAACACTGTTGTTATTAATGGATTTAGTTCAAAACCTTACCTTGCAACATCTGGAGTTCCTCAGGGATCAGTGCTCGGACCGTTATTTTTCAATGTCTTTATTAACAGCATAAGTAACATATTTCAATTTTCAAAAGTATATTTATTTGCCGATGATCTCAAACTATTACGAGTGATTAGAAATCCTGCAGATGCTCAGCTACTACAAAGTGATATCGATCGTTTAATTAAGTGGTGCATAATCAACAACATGCAAAGATCGGCCTGTCTGTGTTAATACTCTTTGAACTGTGCTTTCAAACACGATATTTACTGCTGTGTGTGTGTGAAAATGTGAGAAAGACATTATCCAATCACAATCACTCAAATTCTATCGACATTCACTAAACGAAACCGCTTCTAAAGGCACACACTGCACCATTTTTAATTCAAGCTTTTTTTGTTATGTTCGAAATTAAATTAGTTCACATTTTTGATAAGTTATTACGTAAGCACTTCAAATTATTTGAAGTTTTCTTCAAGTGACATTGATAATAATTCCAAATTTGTAATTGTAGATTATGGGTACCACAACGGCACCTTTTTCTTCCGTGAAGCAAAAATGTGTAGGTATTATTATCGTTTGGTCTGAATGGCACTGTAGCTGGCATTATTACATGGCAAATGAGACTTAGCATCTTAATTCAAAAATGTTTTAGCCAATAAAGATAATTCTAATAGGCTCCTATTAAGAAATTGTTCTTCACGGATTTTTTTTTTGTCAAATATGGATATCTTTGACCATCCTCGTATTAATAATAGGTACGTACGTATTCCATTTCCGGGTCGGGCTTTTTACCCAGCCTGGGTATGGAATGGGGTAGTTATTGAGTTTTTCGTAGGAAATTTCTCACTAGCAGCTCATAGTTCAGAAATGTAGAGGCTCGCCCCCTATTACGTGGGAATTAAACATAGTGTAACGTGGGTGGAAAAAATACACCTTTAACCCTTCAGGAATACAGACGTGAAACTGTGTAATGTTATGTAATTTCTTATTTTGTTTATTTGTTTCGCAATACTGGAAGTAAAAAATGAATGAATAAATACATAGACACAAGCCACGTTTCATGTAGTGTGCATACTCCTTAATCATAGATCCAATTTCAATGGATATTTACCAAAGTAAATAGTTTTAAAATTTAGTTATCTTCCTGGTGTAGTGTTTGTCAGTTCGTCGCGTGGAATTTTGATTGCAGTGATTTCGTGTGATAATTATGTCAGATTATGGGAACAATGAATATTACGACATGATATTGTGTATAGGTCCGGTGAGGTTGGTGCACAGGCTCCACTCAACTGGGTCGTTTTGTAGTTCTGATCGTGGTGGAAGACAGAGGAGTAATGCTTCACTTGATCATGTGTATGCATGATGTACCTGGGCTGTTTTGAAGATACTAGTGATGAAATAACCGGGTACCTAAAACATAATCAACAAGAAGTGATGTGGTATTTTCTGTGTATTTATTGTGTAACTCCAGGTGTATTTAAAAGCTGCTCAAGATACAAATAAAAAGAATGGTACGTACCTACGCTTTGTTTATGTTTAAGTCCATATGTAGGTGACCTCACTCTGTTTACAAACAAAGGCCCCCGCCTAAAAATGGCAGTCTATTTAAAAGTTAGGGTTGTCTAAGAAAAGAAATTGAAAAATAATAGTTTTATTTCGTAGGGAAGTTTTAATTTATTTCTTTATTAAAACTTAAACATCACCAAACTATTGCATATGACCCAAATAACGTACCATTGAAGGGATGTTATACCCTTTCTGGTTCACGTTGTATACACAACATCATCAATATAGGTCATGCGAGTTATAGACAACATTTAAAAAAAATGGCTGACTTGTTTCGGAGCGGCATAAAAAATAAAACTATGTAATATTAACCACAAGTTTCAATAAAGAAATTAAAACAGAGCTAAGAATCTTACAAATACGCAGTAAAAGTTACGCTAAACTGTCAATAGCTACTACAAAAGCCGTTATCAGGTCATATTTTTCCACCGAGAGACCCCAGCCTACTCTGTATTGGTGTGGTCAAACAATATTTTGCCATGTAAAATACACGTTGGTCAACTTACACACAACCTCTGAATATCTTAGCAAATGTGTATAGGTTTCCTCACTATGTTTTCCTACACCTACAGGGCATCAAATAAACATATATATGAATTCAGAAATATATTGGAACCGACTCCTCTTGGATAAAAGACAACGGCCCTAGCCTCTGCGACAGACGCCTTTTATCAGAAAAGTAAAATGACGAACCTTTACTACCGTGCACACCTCCTGCCACAGCGCGTGCGAGTCTGGCGAGGGCGCCGCGAAACGAACGTAGTCCGGGAACGACAGCCCGCCGGGGAACACTGGCATCACACCTGAAAACAACCAACATACAACTGATTTATTAAAGGGGCAAGGGATAAAATGAGCTAACACATGATCGGCCTATTGTTAGCAACACCATCCATCAACCCAATAAGCCGGGTACACAATATTTTGAACGCAACTTGAGTAAAATATGGTCAGCTTCCGCACATGCTGCCCGCTGCAACTCGAAGTCTGGTCCCGGCGGTATTTACCGCACAAACCATAGATCAGCCCGATTTTTAGGTTTGCATGACTATTATTGATGTTTAAATTTATTTATAAAGTGGCGTATAAAACCCCGTGGTTGGTAGAGAACTAAACTATATAAATACTGGTTCTGAACTAGTTATTTGTTTGCAGAATACACTACATAATACGTCTGAGCCGGTACGCAACGACAATATCCCAACCATATATTAAGACAGTTTTCTTGTGTCATAAGATTGATAACGGGTCAGGGCACTTTTAGCGAGCTTTTGTTCAATATAGGTACCACCGACAATCCCCTATGCAGGGCTTGACAATGGACAACGCTTGCCATCTATATTTCTGGTTCGTTTCTTTCTTCAATTCTAGCCCTCGATATTTTGATTCTATCAGGGCAACCTTTAATCTTTCCCACAACGATTTTCCACTTTATATCGCTGAAAACACTGGGTGTACCCAGCTTTTTATGTCTCTTCTGCATAATACATACCACTTGATATTTTTTATAATACTTTAACTATTATTACACACCCGTATTAGGCAACTCCAGTGCAGAGGTCCCGGTGTACCCCACCATTCTCATATGCAGCGCCATTTTCTCTTCTAACAACATGGCGTGCTCTTTGTCCTTTAGCCGAAGTGCATCTGCAAAAACAAAACCAATTAGGATCAGGATATTTTCATCATGTCAGCTATTTTAAACGCCCAAGGCAACACAAAATAACTCACGTGATTACTTTACGGCCCTAAAACATATTTTAATGTAGGTGACACCGACAATCCTCTGTGAAGGGCGTGCATGGAGGCAGAAGGCCACATATCGGGCCAAACACATGCGGTCACCGAGGTCAATGGTGACATAAGAGGTTTGATAAATCTCAACTTGATAAAACTTACGCAAAATTAGAGCACAGCAGACGTCTAGTAGTAGACGAAAGACCGCGTTATACGGATAAAAGGCATTTATTTTCCCAAAATTGATTCCTTTTGAATTATTTCTGATGTCATTTCTAATATACTAGATACTACTACAGATTCTGAAACAAATGGCGCTCTGAGAGAGAAGAAGCGATGCAAGAAACTTGCATATTATGTGACTTGCACTTGTATATTATGTGAATTGAGAGAAATAAAATGTTGGACACAAGACATGGGGCAAGATAAACGCTTATATTATGTAAACTTACAGTAACGACACAAAATACGCCACATTAATGCAGGAAAAGAAATTAAAACACTACACCAATAACATTTTACAACGACGATGTGTATATATTCCCTATAAACCTATATTGATAAAATTTTCAGGCAATCTTAAGATTAGCAGCACACAATGCACACCGCAAGTATCAATTGAAATTACTAGGCTACTAGGACATTTCGTCTCAAGGTGGCAGTTGTAAAATTATCTGTTATCAGGAATCCTGAGCGGCACTGCGTTGATAACAATGCCCAAAGAGTATCAGTTACCATCAGGGTTGACGACTTAAGCGTCTCACCACTTCTTATCACAAAAACCTCTGCAAGTGAGGTGGCTTACCGGTAATAGCTGCGATGTTCTCGTGCCTCGCTTCCAGTATCCTCTGTCTCTCCTCCGCAGACGGCACGTGTTGGTTGTTCTCATTCTGTTCGTTCTCCTCCGGACAGTTCTGTACTGCGGCTCTAAATTTAATAAAAACGGCGTTACCATATGATAAATAACTTTCTAAATGATGACCTGGCTGGCTATTGGGTTGAAATGGAATTTTTAATGATGACAATTCTTGCGGGTCCGCATACATCCGGTGATACCAGCTAGATATAAAAGATATCGGATATCTATTTAAGAATGTTTTACACATTAGTAAAAACAAACATACTTATACATAAGTTTAGCGGTTTTAAACTTTCTTCCTCGTATAAATACACAGCCAATGGAGACACAATTATTAAAAAATTCGGAATACTCCCCGTGTTAATGTAGTAAAAGACACATTGGAATGTCGCCTCTACGCAACCTCGATCGATCGAGTGCACAGATTATTGAATCTCTGGCAATTAAGAGAAAACGAGCTGATACTAGCTTGCATAAGCCATGAGAGCAATACTCCATACGTGGCCGCACCAGCGCTATCTATGATTGATGTAAATAAAATTCAATAGGAGACGACCCATATAGCCGAATGGTTAGTGACCCTGACTGCTAGGCTAGAGGTCCTGGGTTCGAATTCCGGTAGGTGCAATCATTTATATGATGAATATGGATATTTGTGCCCGAGTCATGGATGTTTATATGTATTTTTGTATATTTAAGTAAGTAAATTTTATTAAATATATCAATGTCTTGAAACTCATAGCACAGGCTATGCCTAGTTTGGGGCAAGATAATTGGTTTAAAAGTGTATCAATATTATTATTATTATACCTGATAGCATGTATCCACACCGAGATATCCTTAGGCCTATGAGCACGCAGTTCGAACATCTCCGGGTCGGACGGACCGCTGCATATGATGTAGAGTCCGCGGCCTTCCGCGCCCGCCTTCTCCCGGACTAATACCTTGCTCAGCGATACCACACCCGTCTGAATAAATCGAATAGTTTATTCAATCAATTCCTACATTGTATATTAATTACATCTCATTAAAGCAATTCTTGTAGATACAGATTGATTTTTTAATTCAGATAGTATGAGGAAATCCCTAAAGATAATACGCGAGTTAATTTAACATAAAAATTATTTTTGCTCTATTTCATGTAGGGTTATACATGATCCATATATTCTATAACATGGATTCCCAAACTATTTCAGGCAAAGAGACCATTGTCTAAATATATATACCAACTGATATCTCTAGACCTTCATTACCAAATTTGAAAGTACAACAGTGATATTTCCTACTGCAATATTAGTTATTCTAATAACAAGTTGGTACACGTAATACAACATACATCTCAAAAGTTTCCAATAGGAACTTGAGTTGATTAATAGGGGTCGATGATTAGTCCGATCTACCAAATTTTTCGTTTTCGTCGACCCTTAGATAACCGACTTTAACCACTTTCGGGAATCCCTGGTCTATAGTTTACAGATTACCCTTACTATCACAATTAAAAAAACATTATATAAACAAAACAGTATATATTTACACAAAATCTTACGAAACCATAGGTAAGTAACGACTCGAATGTATTTAATCAAATTTTATTCTAATATGAAAATAAATGAAAAACAGTAAAACATACCTTATTGTCAGGTGTGAAGAACGTATATTTATTATTATTGTCGTGCAGAAAGAATAGCACATCAGACAGCACTATCACTAGTAGGGTTTGCATCTTGCTGCGACCCTGCATTAGGGTTGCCACGCCTTCGAATCTGAGAAGATAATTGTTACACTTTCAACTCAACAACAAATCTATAGGTTCGTTTTGGAATAGTTCTTAAACATAACAGAATAACTTCTAATTGATATAAAATATTTTTAAATATAAGAGATAAGAGGAACAACGAAATTAATCTATCAAAGTAGCTAATATTGCGCGATAGATAGTCGAGAGCCGAATGATATGGTTCGGGCACGTGATGAGGCGAAATGAAGAGTTAAAAAATCAGTGACCATTCCCGACATGAAAAAGAGCAGGGGAAGACTGCCGATGGTGGACAAATGTTAAGACAGATTTTAAATGGAATGGCATACACAGAAAATCCACGACAGAACGGCTTACGAAGGAGGAGGGCCGACACCAAGTAAAAGAAAAGGGCAAGTAAAAAAGATGAATTTAAAACTCTTTAAACGGGTCGTGATTTCATCAGCAACATACATGAGCGTCCGGTTTCCCTGCAGTATGTCGCTCTTCTTGAACTTGACGCCGCGGAAGTTCGCAAACGACTTCGCGTCTATCCGGTGGTAAATCTCGAGCTTCCTGTCCTCGCGCTCTTTGGCCGCTACCTGGTTGTCGACATCCACCAAGATTTCCTGAAATGAAGTAAAAACTTAATAGAAATTATTTTTTCGGGCTAACAAAGACTAGCTTATTGTATAAAATAATATATTAACATCGCACTTTCATTTAGAAAAACAAAGCCTTACATTTACAGCGCAGCTACTATCTGGGACCCGATTAAAAAGAATTCTCAAACCACCCCTTTGCTACTGCAAAAATTATTATAAGAATTTAGCAGTATTTATCGGTATGACAAACATTATTTTTATACCTCAAGTTTGCGAGCGTCACCAAAGTGATACCTGAATTTGCGCACCAGTTGGAGGCTCCTTTGCACAGTAATGTGTAAACATTACTGTGTATCGGTCTGAAGGGCGCCGTAGCTAGTTAAATTAGACTAAAGATAGGCAAATGAGACTTAAGATCTTATGTCTCATGGTGACGAGCGCAATTGCAGTGCGACACTACAATTGTAGTGCCGCAGAGAATTTGTGAGTATTTCATGAATCCTGAGCAGCACTGCGTTGTAATGGGTAGGGCGCATCAATTACCATCAGCTGAACATCCAGCTCGTCTCGTTCCTTATTTTCATTAAAAGAAAAAATTAGCTTAAAGAATCCGGAGCGGCACTGTATAGTGGTGTACAAATTTCAAGTTCAACTAATCTCAATCTCACCTTGACGCCGCAAAGCGCCCGCTGTAGCAGCTCTCTTTCTGTGGCGTCATCACCCGCAGTCTTCAACAGCGGCTCTAACAGCAGCGGGTACTTTGTGAGACGTTGTGCTACAAACAACACACATTCCGGAACACCCTGTATACATAAATCGTATTTTTCATGATTAAGAAGAAAGCGCGACGTCGTAGCTGTACGCCCGCACCGTGAGTATTTATTTTATTTTATTTATATTATTGGAGAATCTACAGCTGAATACTTTACAATAGTCACATGATAAAATAACTGAAAGCCATTTACAGATTCTCACGAGTAGCTATGTAAAATATAAATCAAAAACAAAGTGAGAGTTACGTATACGAATCAAATGCTTAACACTATTGTATTAATTATATAATTACGTATTAACAGCTCCCCCACCAAATTGACCAAAGAACTCATTTCCTAATTGACGCTCAATGGAATCAGAGCTGCTACAGAATAAGTCAAGATCTAATTGTTTTGATAATTTGTTGAAGTTATTGACACGTACGATGAATGAATTTTGACGATAGATGGTGCTGACGGGGGATATAAAGATAGGAGCATATTTACGAGCTAAAATTGAAGGTGTGTAAAAAGATATTTTCGATAAGAGATCTGGACAATCTATTTTATTAGTTGTAATGGCTATAAGCAACAAAATATCTGCAATTTCACGGCGGTATGATAGAGGTAAGTAGTGAAATCTTTCACTCAGACATCTAAATAATCTTCAGATTTGTAAGGAACATGTAATTTGTAGCATAAGAATTTTAAAAATTTCATTTGTATTCGTTCTATTCTGGATATATATTTATCATAACGTGAATTCTATATTTCTGATGCATATTCTATGATGCTGCGTACGTAAGCACAAAATAAAATTTTAAACGTTTTTGCTTTTTTAAAATCAGCGGAAATTCTAATTACAAAGCCTAGAGTTTTAGGAGCCTTACCTAGAATATAATCAATATGTTTATCAAACATAAGTTTTTGATATGTCTTCCGATTCTTTGTTACCCAGACAAACTTAGAAGCATGGCAGAGATTTTTATTGTTTTGTTTATAAAAAGAAGATAAGGTGTACAATTAAATGGTTTTGCTTTAAGTATTGAGAACGTGCCAGATTAAGTTAACTGATTTGAACTCCCTTTTTGATAAGATTAGCATTTATGTAGGACTGTGTGTAGAAATGATCGAATCTAAAGGAAATTATACTCTCTTGTATAATTCCAGAAGACCCCTAACTTTTATGAGATTCTTCAACATGCATTACTTTTAAATCGTGCTCGAAGGACCAAAATGTATGCTGTGGAAGTTTCCATATAATTTTTTTGATGGTTCATAAATTAAATTTCGGTCCAAATATTGTTTCTTCCGGTATAAGTGAGAAAGTTGCAAAATATATTTGTTACTTTATTTTTTTATTAAAATGAAAATGTAATTCACGATATAGATAAAAAATGCTACAATGCGTTTTTTTTAGATATTATACACAAACGAGAAGCGATTTGTTTGTGTTATTGCCTCGCCTCGGATAGATTTAATTAGTCTATTATAAAAAACTAAAGAGCATTCAGGGCAGCACAGTGAAACATGAATATGTATTCCAGTTCAAACCTTCTTCCTGAGTAGCGGGTTCTGTTGACATTTCCTGATGAAGCGCGATAGCTTGGCTTCCCGCGCGCAGCAGTCCTTGAACACCTCCACGGCGTCGCGGTGACGAGAACAGAACTCTCCTGTACAATAACATTATACCATTGTTTCCGGTGGATATAATATATCTCGCCGTATTCCTATTTCAAACACAAACACGCGACGCGAAAACTTCGAATACGTGTTTGAGATATTTTGATATTATATTATAAAGAAGGAGTGTCGATATATAATGTGAAAGTTGTATTATATTAAATATTATGTTTGAAGTCACTGTATTACAACGTACCGTAGGCCGCCTTGAGCGCGGGCTGCGGCCCCCCGAAGGTGGCGGCCAGCACGTCGGCCACGGAGGCCACCCTGGCGCCGGCCCTCTGCCGCGCCCTCAGCCGCGCCAGCAGCGCCGCGTGCAGCGACCACAGCTCGTCCAGCCGCGGGAACATGCGCGCCACCTGCGCCGCCGACACGCAGCCCAGGCGGCTCATGCCCGCCGCGAACATCTGCCGCGTACACACTGTGTTAACATTATATTATGCTTGATGCTTGATGCTGCGTTTCCGCAACTCGATTTTCGCCGTGCGGCAAGTCGCTTCACAGATTGCCTCGACGAGCCCATTGCCAAAGGTTAATAAATCGCATGCGGCTCGGTTAACCCTCCTTAACTGATCGTTTTATACGATCGACTTTAATTACCAGTCGCATGTGGCCGAGTGCCGCGCGACCAAAGTCGGATGCTACCCAACTTTGGGGCTTGCGGCTTTAAACACTTCCGACCTACTAGAATTGCCATTTAAACGGTAGATTTACGCCGCAGCGACGCGGTAGAGTCACCCGTGTACACCCGACTTAACAATGCCTAGCGTAAACACAGTGATGCCTGAATTTAATTTTAATAATCTGTATAAGCCCTGTTTTGTAGTGGGCAAATCACATTATTAACCCCCTATTAAACAACATATTCATATAATGTAAAATTCTTAGTAAAATAATACCATCCTACCTACATGTTTCATCAACATCTAACAATTACATCCGTAACCCTAATAATAATCAAAAAATATTATTATATATATGATAAATCTTTAACTAATACGCTGAAAACAAAACATGATAAAAAATTACAAATTACTTATTGAAAATTAAGAAAAAATCAAACACCTTTGAATTACATCCGAGTATACCACAGACCTAAAATATAAAAATCAATAAACTAATACATAGTAAAATAATAAAGACAAAATTGCATTATGTAACACTATTATAATAATGATTTACATAAAAGTAGCTGTAAAGACCAGTGTCGACTAAGCAACACAACCGTAATTCAACGGAATTCTTGCAAAATGGGCTGTATCAAAAGAACTAGTAAACTAAGGCCGATCCTACATTGCAAGCGGAATCGGTCCCGGCCAGACCAAACTAATCCAAACTCGGCGCTCCTACACAGAAGCGAACGAACCAGTCAGATCCAGAGTACTGTGTGAACTCTCAACAAGGAAAGATGTCTATATAGTGAAAAGTGCAAATTTTGTGAGTTTCTATCACTAACGTTATATACATACATATAGACAATGCACCTCATACAAAATCAAAGCCAAAATACGGTACACGCCACAAATGACATCATAATAACCTTCGACTGCTATGTCTATATATTTCTGTGTTTACTCCAGTTTTTTAAATTATATTGGTCAATAGGCAGCAATGTAAACACTATTTCAGTTTCAGCTGCGAATTTTGAATTTAGAACCCGATTTGGACAGTGACATCAGTGGAGTAGTTAGGTATTTTTTTAAACCCAGACGAAAAAGAGGGTTGGTATAAGTTTGACGTTTAAAACACAGATCTTGATCCGTGTTCAGTTGGAGGTTTTTAATAATAAATCATTATGAGTGCATAATGGAAAAAGCTTTTTTATGTTTATTTATTTGCTTGTGCTTATATTTGTTACTTCTTTACGTTCTAAAAGGATTTGGATTAACATTTAATAATTCTCTCATTAATCTCTCCTAATACACAAATATAATATTTTTAATTACATAAAAAAAAATGTTTAACTGGTTATTTAAATTTAAGTTCCCGTAATAAAATAGAATCTGTCTTTTAGACTATATATTTTCCAGGGTATCTTTTTCATATATGTAGTGTAAGCGGACATCAACATAATATATTTGTAAAAAATTTTGCCAAATTTCCAATGTGGTTAAATCCAAAAAACTTAAATCAAAATATGTGAAATATAAAATGCTTGGTTTGTAAATTTCTTCACATCTCTCTCTTGCTACCAACTGGTGCCAATTCTCTTTTATTCTCTCGTGTACGGGAATGCTGAAAAATATAAGCTTTTACATATTTGCGAAGTAAATATCTATCAATTATCACTAGGTAACGATACTTCCTTGATAAAGTGTAAATAGCTCAAGTATATAATTGTTCACGTATTGTAAGCCCTTCACATTACACAAAGTACAATATTGCAAATCATTGTTCACTAGGCCCGTAAAAATATTTTAACATTAAAACAACCGACTCCAAAAATTACAATAATCGTTACTAGAATTAGATTTACTAATTAGATTGTATAAAAATACGTAATTATTTTTATAACTTTTAGTGCATATCATATCTATTGTTTTGGAATAGTTTTTTTGAAGTCGGTTGCTTTTTTGTTACTTTTTTATTTTTATTTTTTTAGTGAAATTTCTGAACTAGTACACTAACTAATAATTTGTCTAAATTTGTGTAGATATACTCAATTTTGCACTGCAGCAATGAACGTAAGCACATTGCAATTTTATTACAGACAGAAATTCTGTCACAGATCGAGCCCTTACTGTCAGTCGTTAAGGAGTTCCATTGATCATCATCATATATTTGTTGCGCACATACTTATAGCAAATTTAAGACTTTTATGGTTTTGTCATGGTTGCCATTGTCAGATCTGGACCAAATTGCTATGGGACACACGGGACGCACCAGCTTTCAAATAAAAATGAATCATCAAAATCGGTTCACCCAGTCGAAAGTTCTGAGGTAACAAACATAAATGAGACAACAAACATAAAAAACATACCGACGAATTGAGAACCTTCTCCTTTTTTGAAGTCGGTTAAAAAGAGCGACTCTATTGTTTGTCTTTACTGTCTTTTCATCAATTCCATTCTGACAAGCGGGTCTTGTGTGGGGTCTTGTCAATAATATTGTACCATATTTAATGAAATATATTCATTTTATTAAATTACTTCCGCTTTTTGCATATCAATCTTATATAAATAAAATAACCGTACCGATGATAAGTCACACCATCTGTTTTATGAGTCGTTAATGTATTATTTAAGGACTTTTTATAGCACACTTAGGCTTGTTGATTGACACATAGGTGTCACACGACTAATGAGAAAAGTGGTGCTTACATTGTCTTTATGCACACTTTTGCCGTTCCACTGTCAGACTGCGAATGATATGTCCATATATATAGAACGTCATTGGTTTCTATATATACCTTTGACCTTTTAAAAGATGGACGACGAACTTATAATTCATGTTATTGGACAGGAACATATTATTAAAACCACGTAAAAGAAAATGTTTCATGAGTTCAATGAAGTCCACCGTAAAAGTGAATTTTACACAATCTGCCTGCCTATGCGTAATCACCCTGATAAATTCGAAAAGTATCATAGAATGAACGTCGAAACTTTTGATTACATTCTGAAAGCTACCAAAGCTTCCATGCAACTGGAGTCTGGACTAGACGCAAAACAAACCTCTTTGGTTGTTGTCAGGCCAGTTCAGACTTGTTCCCCCTCCCCGGAGCGAGCACTTGCTCCAATGTAGGAGAGGACACGGCGCGTCAATGATTGTTTTGTTCAGTCCCTACCAGACCCGCTCAGACCGTCTTGTCGGGAGAAATTCTGCTTCCAATGTAGCACCAGCCTAACCCGATGAAGCTGTCTGTGTGTGCTGTGTCTGGCGACACTGAATCTGGTCCTTGTTCGTAGTCTAACTGGTTCAAGCGGTTTTCCTCTTCTTCACAAATCATTTGGCGGCGCGTCAATTTGCGAGTTGCTAGCCGAGCGGGTTCACTTGGTATCAAAACGCGTGCGAGCACCGTGCCTCGGCGAAGACTAGTTCCGTCGTTCAAAATGGCGCGGTGCAGTGTAGTGTGGAAGAAAGACAGTATGATAGAAGAAGGAAAGGATAGACAGATAGCGGCGTTAATAACATAGCGGAGTAGTATTACATAAATAAAGAAGTACCTTTTGCATGAGTCTTATCGTAAGACAGTGATGTTTTTCCGTCAATATGAGTTCGTAGATGTGCTCCTGACGCTTAGTCTCCCTTTCGCCAAGACTCCTAAGAAATAAGAAACAGTATGCGCTTAATACCACATGTAATCATGTAAGTGAAAAATCAGGAAATAATGGAGGTCTACCTAGGTAGACTTAATGGGGTTCTTCTAGTTCTCCAGTATTTTGACAAAATGATCATAGGGCGTGGATTAATAACGTGAGGCATTTTTGAAATTGTGTTTCGGTCTGATGGGCGCCGTAGCTAGTGAAATTATTGGGCAAATGAGACTTCACATCTTATTGCTTGCTCAGAATATTTGGATTTTTTAAGAATCCTGAAAGGCACTGCATTGTAATGGGCGGGGCGTTTGAATTACTATCAGTTGAACGACCTGCTCGTCTCGTCCTTTATTTTCATAAAAAGAATGTTACTTGGCGAGTCCTTTAGGCGCCCCGGCTGCCCACGTGTCTGGCTCCAAGGCTCCCAAGCCCAACATGATCGCCTCATCACCCAGTTGGTCTGCCGTGATGTTCACCTCCGACCATTCCGTCACTCCGTCGTCGGACGCACTGCAACCAACAGCATCAAAGTTTAAATAGATTTTTTGAGTTTATACTTCTATTTGCGCATTATGCTTATTGCATTTTAATTATCAGAGGCAATTTTTACTGTGCCCTTCCACCGACATGGATTCCCTAATTCGACACCCTAACGTTAGATCGTCAACTAAACAATATAAAAAACAGGCACTTATAGACATCAGAAATACCAAAGGTCAAGAGATGCGTTGCCGGCCTTTAGGATGGGAGTTGAAGGACTTGAAGGTGCCAGGTGATAGACGGATTAAAGTGTGGAGATGCTCGGGAGTGCGGTACGCACAGAGCAAAATCATTTGAAAAGAGGCGTGTGGTGGAGGGTCAATTATGGTATGGGAAGGATGTATGGTTCAAACTATACGATAAAAACCAGATTGTCACCCACTTATTTAAAAAAAAACATATTAAATATGCAATGTTTATAAGTGATAGGTACATATTATTTTAATTCCTACCCAGTGGTTATAGATACTGATTATAAAACTAGAGGTACCGAGTTTGATGGGCTTACTTTGCATACTTGACATTATAGCACCTGAATTAGCAATAATATTTAATGAATGCATAGATGAAGGTGTGTGACCTCATAAAATACAGCAAAGTTATATCTTTGTTTAAATCGGACAGTTCTTTTGACCCTGCTAATTTCAGACCTATTTCAGTGCTGCCTGTTTTTAGTAAAATTTTTTGAAAAACTTTACTTCTACAAATGCATTTTTGTAAATTAATGAACAAAAATCAGTTTGGTTTCACCAGGGGCTTATCAACAATTAATGCGGGTACTAGACTCATTGAGCACATCTTTGACACCTGGGAAGAGTCACAGGATGCATTGGGCATTTTTTGTGGTTTGTCCAAAGCATTTGACTGCGCCCACCATGAAACTTTACTCCTAAAACTAAAACATTATGGAGTGAAAAATAGAGCCCTAAATCTGTTAAAATCATATTTAAGCGAAAGAGTTCAGATAGTCGATGTAAATGGCAAACGGTCTTCGGGTAAACCTGTGGGAATAGGTGTTCCACAGGGTTCTATTCTCGGTCCTTTCTTGTTTCTTATATATATTAACGATCTACCGTTTGTGGTAGATGATAGCCATGAGATTGTATTGTTTGTTGATGATACTTCACTTATTTTTAAAGTGAAGCGACGTGCGGATATTGATGACGAGGTAATCAATGCACTCTCAAAGATACTGCGTTGGTTTGAGACGAATAATCTGCACTTAAACAGTAAAAAAACAAAGTGTTTACGGTTCATTACACCGAACACAGCGGAGGTACAAACCAACGTACTTATAAATGACTAGATATTGGAACTTGTGGACACTACGGTCTTCTTGGGTATCACGTTAGATAAAAAGCTTCAGTGGAGTCCACACATTGCCCATCTAGCAGATAGACTCAGCTCTGCGGCATATGCAGTTAGAAAGATTAGAGAGTACACGAATGTTGCGACCGCTAGATTAGTGTACTTCAGTTATTTTCACAGCATCATGACGTACGGTATATTACTATGGGGTCATGCTGCTGACATTGATATAGTGTTTGCTCTGCAAAAGAGAGCTGTTCGTGCTATATATCAGTTTGGTTATAGACAGTCTCTCAAAGAAAAATTTAAAGAAATAAATATTATGACTGTTCATTGTCAGTATATTTATGAAAATTTAATATATGTTCACAAAAATCGTCACCTTTTTGCTCTTAATAGTGATTTTCATCATTATAACACTAGAAATAAGGGGTTGCTTGTAACTAATTCTAGTAGGCTTCATAAGATACATAATAGCTTTAAGGGTAAATGTATACACTTCTATAATAAAGTCCCAGCCACTGTTCAGCCATTATCTACAAATAAATTTAAATGTTTTATAAAAAAATGGCTCTGTCGTAAATCCTATTACTCCACTGCTGAATATCTAAATGATCGGACAGCCTGGGACTAGATTGTGATTATTTTATAGCGATAGAAATGACTGTAAAATATTGTATATTTTTATTGAAAAGAGCGCAAAGAAAAGAATGCTGGGAGAGTTTCTTGCGCCGCTTCTTCTCTCTCAGAGCGCCATTTGTATCCGAAACGGTAGTAGTATAAGAAATGACATCAAAAAGAATTCTAAAGGAATCAATTTTGAGAAAATAAATGCCTTTTATGCCTTTTTACCTGATGGGGTTTGCGCCCAATTTTGGTACAAGAACGGTCTACTAACCTTCGCTAACGATAATTTTAATAGGCATTGAAATTATAGAAGAATAAAATGTTGAAGGTTCTGGGTGGTTAGTGACATACGTAGTAGACACAACAGAATCAGAAACGAACTTAATACTAAACGTAGAGGGTCCTGGGCGCTTTAAATTCTCTAGGCAGTAACGCAACACCATTCAAGGACTAGCAGCAAGATTCGTGGACAATGAGACACTATTGAATGGTAAAGCCTCAAAAATACAACACGATACAGACATATTCAGTCAACATATCGGACAGACAGATTGCCAAGAAGCAGGATACAGAAAAAGGAAAAACGTAGTTTTTGCTTGAAGACAATCGAAGAGCAAAATTGTAGGCAAACGCACGTCATACTTTTTTCCATCGTACAGTTGGTGTAATTGAAAGGTACTCGGATTACAACTTTACTATATTAAATCACAATTAAGTATATTTGATAAGCACCAAACTGGCACACATAAAAATCATACAGCACAAATTATATAATAACATGATATTTTTAGAACAATTATTTCAAATATTTATGTTGGTTCACAAACCTCCTTCTTTATTTAGGTATAACTATTGTACTGACCCCAATTTATTAAAATAAATTATATTAAAAAAAAAACATATCTTCAATTTGGCTTGATTATTTTATATAAATCAAACATTATTTCCATCTTTACGCCCTTCTTAATAACAACAGTGCACAAAAAAGTAAGCGATTACAAATGTAAAGTACAATTCGTTGCCCCATAAGAAGTAATTTATTAACTATTTGAGGTGTAACATGGGCGGTGTTGATCACTATGACCGCAATATGACTCTTGTATTATATCCCGTTATAAAACCGCCCGTAATATAAAACAGATATTAAGACAGGAAACAGTTGAAGATTACTCGGCTGGAATCGACCCCGGTTAACTAGGAAGTAACAAAAAAAATTAATATATTATTGAATTGTCGCGTCCAACCGCTAATAAGTCGTACCAGCACTTATTTAAAAATAAAAACACTTAAGAAATTTATTTACTCTTGATTATTAACCTGAGTGATCATCCGCCAAGTGTGTTCAAGGTTCCTATCAATAAACATAAAAACTGAAACTTCCATGCCACCTTTTTATTAACTACCTTCAAAATTGTTAATTCAAATTTAACCTAAATTCAGATCCAACAAACCTATAACTCACTAATTATCTATAAACATTCCATTTCCTTATTTACATTGATCTATTTAAAGCATAAAATTATAATCAATTAAAATCGAAATGACAAATAACGTATTTATTTATCTATTTAATTTTAGATTTGCTTCGCCTGTAGATGATCAAGTGATTGCATGTATATAGCAGGAAAACTAGCTGCGAATCTCAGCTTCTAAATACAGCATTCATATTATCAAATTAAGAATATGGCCAAATGAAAAAAAATACTCACTTGCTTTGGTCATGCTTATGATCGGAGCCATCTTTCTCGTCATTATAAATACTTGTGCTGAAATTAAATAACAAATAGTCAGAAATAAAAATGAGCCTTACTGAATGGCAATAAAGGTAGGGATCGTCTAAACTAGAACTGGATTCACTTCAGATCATTCAATTAATTGCTAGAATTATCCCAAGTGTAGAACAACTTGTTCAAAGTGATATTAACAATATGTACCAAATTTTAATTTTCACCAAATTGATTAAAACAGGTGAATATATTGCGCGGCTATTTGGATATGTATTAAAAATTATTAGCTAGCACCTAATCCGTGAATGATTCAAAAAATGAAAATATCGAAAAATTATTTTAAAGTACTCGGTCTTAAAGTTTTATTTTAGACGGCCACTACGATAATAGATCGAAATAAGCCAAACAATTTCGATCACTTTACTGCCATTCAGAAAAAAGAGAAGGAATATCCAAAATACTGAACAGTGGAAAGATTAGAAATGGTTTAACATCATGCTAATTAAATATTGCAGAAGTTCAGCAAAGCCGAAAATATAATGAAAAAGCTCAGAGTGTTGCCCAAGAATACATGCATACTGAAGTGGATTACATTCAAATAATGCATTTATTAATCCCCATAAAATTAATTAATTAATTATTGAATCCCCATAAAAGTAATCATCATCAAAGAAATTATGATAACATGAGCACTATCCTTCTGCATTATCCTTATATAATAAATTAGCGGATGGTATATATAATTACAATTTACATTAATGTGGTTAAATTGAAATGTTTTTAGATATACTTTTATTTGAAAATACTAATGTGATGAATATAACAAAATAATGTAGTTAAAAAAATATCATTCTATTACGTCTATTTACGAAACAATACTCAACTAATAATATTGCCACAGTCTCGGAAAATTGTTCCTGTTTTGAACAACCAGATAAAATAATACTTATACAAATCATAAAACCCACAATATTTTGTCCAGCAAATATTTGAATTAATCGATTTAAAACGACAACATTCGAAACACAACACATCGAAATACAAAAGTATCACACATACACAAGAAAACAAAACTATCAACAAATAAACAATAATCACGAAACCTTAACTGCTACAACAACATCTGTAACAAAAATCTCTCAGGCTACCAACAGATAGAACGATACACAAGAAAGGCATATTATTATATTAATCATGATTGGCGATCGATATAGAAGGATTAAAATTCAATATACGATGACTATAACGAATTATAAATATGTTTGCGACAGCTCCGAAAGTTTTACATGCAAACTTAATAATGGGTACCAATAAACTACCATGAGGCGTACCAGTATTTCATCATTAGATTTTCAGCGATATTTTAACGCCTCTCAGTCTAAATAATATGTTGATAAAAAAATTTATTATTTTATAGTAATTATAAATTACAAACAAAAATTTTAAGGTTTTCGGCCTAGCATGTATATACATAAACAATATCAAAAGCATTTATTGAATCGATTTGACATTAAAGTTATTTCAATCATAAACTTTAAGAGCTATCGATGTAAGATTGCAAATTAATAAATACAAAACTTATAACAAAAACATTTTGAACCTAACAGAATCAGTACAGTATGAGAACGTCGATGCCGAAGAATTTTGAAATAGTTTTGAGAACAGCTACTCATAGATATGTAACGCGACTTTAATTTTGCATATATAATATAATTTATTTCGTTAAAATATTTATTTTATGTTAATATGAAAATATTTTGGGATTGTTTGAATGTAATTGTTGTATTATAAAGAAATGGATTTCATAACGCGTTCATTGTCCCGCCGTTATTAAATATTTTATGACAAGTTGAATAGCAAAATAAATAATTGCAGGTTGTTGTTTTGAAAAATTATCTTGTATGTTCTAAATTATGCGCTCTCTCACATAAACTTAAGTGTGAAACAATATATTTTTTAAATTATATTGTCGTAGAATTTTAACATAGTTATTATTACCGGTAACGGGAATTGCCTCCAGTTTCGCTGTGACCACGATTCATGGAATTGGATCGAAATATCGGCTTCAAATAAATAAAATATTATATTTCATGATTACCCGTACTAAAATAACTATGAAACGATATTTACTAAAAAAAAATACTCTTGAAACTGACGTAAGACGTGTTACATAACTTTTATTTATTGGTCCTTCAAGCTGGATTAAATGAATATCAATATCAGTTTAAAAGTGCATTGGATAAAATCGCGTACATATCTATAAGTGCAATTAATGACAGAAAGGTGTATGCGTTCTCAAGTGCACTTACTGCACTCCCAGTTTGGTGGCCACGCGACGCCAAGGCGAGTAGCATCCACTCGACTTCTTGCTGCGCGTATATAAACGCATTAAAACGTAATACGAATGTCTTGTTCAGGGTCTTGTTAACACCTTTTAAAAAGCAATCACCGGCCCTTGCTTATAGGTAATAGCAGTGGAATTACAGTAATGTTATGTCCTATTTAGGCGTCATGATAACAATAACGTGACGGTAATCTCATAAATAAATTGACTATAAATACTTTATTTATTTTTACAATAATGTATTACTAATACATATTAGCAATATTAGAAGCATTCTTAACGTACTGTATAGTAACAATCACAAATAAATTACAATTGTAATATTATTTATTATATAAAGCCAACACTTTAGCATAGCATTTGTAATTTTGTTGCTTTATAGTATTTATCGATTTTTGCTGGAGTTCAACAAATAAGTCCCAATAAATTAACATGAATTGAGACATAAACTAAAGAAACAAATGATAGGAAACTTTGCTTCTGTAACTTATTCCAAGAAAAAGGACATGTATTTGTAAATTAATACATCCTCTAATTTCTTACACTGATATTAAATTCCAACATGAGACTAAACAAGTTTATTATATTAGAAGTTATGAAAAAGACATACCTTAGAAAAAAAATAAACTCCACAAACCAATAAAAACAAAGTAAAATAATAAGAAAACAGCTCAACATAAAAGACAACGGAAAGAAACGCCAACACAGAAGGCAAAATCGGAAAAAAACAGCCTAATCGATTGGAACACTTAGACGAAAATCATTTCACAAACCACACATACAGACTTGTGTATCTTCTCATAATCGACATCAACTTCAAAGTCAATGTGACTGTGGGAAGATATTCCTCATACGAATATTAAAAAAATGTTTGCACGCAAATTAATTTGAAATGCGTGTAACAAAACGGCAGCGAATCAACACTAAAATCCGCAGCAGAATATTTGCACAAAAGCTATAAAATATATTATTAAATCTATAGTCACGCATATTAATTATATTACATAAGTTCATTTAAGTTATTCATATTTGTATCTTTCGAGCATAGGGGATGAAATTAGAGGCAACACAAAGCTTTTGGCTCACCTATTCGAGTTTTGCGACTGTCCAGAAACTGAACTTCTTTTACTGCTCTTCCCACTGGTCGCACTAAGAGATTTAGCTACAGAAGTCTGAAACAGAAATATATATTATAATTAATATATTATTTATAAAACACCTAATATATTTACTAACATACTTATTATTCTTATTAAATTGCGGTCTGTCTCCTTTTTTGGCACACAGGGAATGCTATGCACCCTTCATAATCATTGCTAGTTTATTTACTGTGGCTGGATTAGTTCTATACGTAATACATTTTATCTACAACCATGCTTTAAATCCTCTATTACAGATTCTAAAGCAGTTAAGTTATTGCCAACATTAATACACCCAATGTCCTAATAGCCATTTTTACATCATCCAAACGAGTGTTGTAATGAAATTCAGTACAACATTACAACACTCGTTTGTATGATGGTTACTAGGAATGGCTTTTTTAATGTTAGCAGTAAGCTGTTTCAGAATCTTTTATAGAGGATTCATAGTATGATTGTAGATAAAGTCTTGTATACAACTGTTGATAATTAGTTATTAATTTCACTCATTATCACACGAGGCGAAGCCGATTAAACCCACATTCGTGTTTTAATACCCCTTATTACACACGAGTTGCATAAATAACTATTTTATAAAGATCGGAACCTTTCTACTCAAAGTATTGATATAGTTGCTACGGGAAAAGCAACTTGCTGGTTAATAATTCTAGTAGAGTTCATAAAAGGTCAAATGTAAACGAAAATTTAAAATTTACGTGAAATTGTTTGAGTACACTTTTATAATAAATCCCTAGCTTATGTTCGGACGCTGACCCAAACTACAATGAAGATTTATTACTCAACAAAGTAGATTATCTAAAGAGGAGACAGCTTGGGACTAGAGTATGACTGTCGTTAGCGATAACTTATTCAATATAGTGGTAACATTATTAAGAGAGCGTAAAAAAAAATACTGGGAGTTTCTTGCACCATTTCATCCCTCTCACATCGCGATTTCTTAAGGCGGTGGTACTAATTTAATTAACGTAAAAATAAATCTCATGATACAAATTTAAAAAAGTGAATTATAACGTTTCAATTTAAGCCTCGTCAAACACATAAAGAACAAGGGCGATCGAAAGCCAGCAAAACGTATCCCTTATCTTTCTCTCGCCTTCCGTGAATCGTCCACTCTTTTTCTTTCATTTGTTAGATTCCTTTTGCTATCGTTCATTTGGTGTTGTTTTTGCATGAGATAACGCGCTTCTACACGGCGTACGAAACGAAGTTCAGAACAGACTCTGCCAGTCTTTGGATGATGTGATATTTATTCCTGATAAAATTTCCAATGCCACACTAAGTTTCATTCTACTTTTGCTATTCTATTCTTAGGTCACGTTGTAATAAATCGTAGGCACCAAACCTAGTATTCAAGCGTTAAGCGTTGGCAAACAACTACTACTAAACTACTTTTAAAATGGATACAAATTCATGTTATTATAACTCAGAATCTTGAGGCCATGTTAACTGATAAGTTATTATCACACACACACATACTCACGCCTTGTCCACATCTCGTCGGGGTAGGCAGAGACAATATAATGCATTTGCTTCTATCCTTACAAACCTCACTCGGTTCCTCTACATTCATTACTCTTTTCATACATGGTCGTCGGTTCCGGGTGCTTCGGACCTTTCCTTTTCTCAAAACGTCGTCAATTTGGTCGACGAATGTTCTACAAGGTCTCCCGGTATTATGTTATTATTAACTTAATTCATTTGATAACAGGTTAGGTAAGAAAATTTATTTTTAAATTGCTTTTAATTAATCCTTTTAAAAGTATTTTATTTAAACAAATTTATTTTTATTCTCTGTATTATTTCAATGTCAAACATTGCCCACACTGTCGGATCCGATAAATTCAACGTGTAGGCTTCAATTATTATATGACTTTCTATTTTATCGTATATTTTACAAACCTTTGATGATTTTGGTTTATTGCACTCGGTTATGTAGTCCTTGCAGATATTTTGATGTACCGTCATTGTACAATCTGAGAACAGATAAAATAATGATACAGCATGTTGGCGAACATTTTTTAAAGAATATATTTATAAGCTTTCAACTTTCTGTGGTAGGTCATGTAATTATTTTTAAACGAAAAAAAAGGAAATACGAGCTTATAGGCCTGTTATAATGTCTTGCAATACCACATCAAGGTCTTTACCAGTGGGAGTCTCCTTTGCAACGGATGCCGGCAAGATTATGGGTACCACAACGGCGCCTATTTCATCCGTGAACAGTAATGTGTAAGCATGATTGTGTTTCGGTTAGAAGGGCGCCGTAGCTAGTGAAATTACCGGGCAAATGAGATTTAACATCTTATCTATCAAGGTGACGAGCGCAATTGTAGTGCCGCTCAGAATGTTTTTCATGAATCCTGACCGGCACTGCATCGTAATGGGCAGGGCGTATCAATTATCATCAACTGAACATCCTGCTCGTCTCGTCCCTTATTTTCACAGAAAAAATACTTGTGTCAGCAATATTATATTAATTAGTTGATGTGTTAACAAGCGTTACCAACGTCATGCACTGTCACGTGATATCACAATTAATAATAATTATTTAACTACTTACTGTCTTAGTAATGTTGTTTTATTTAATTATAACTTATACTCATAATAAATACTTACTATCGCAGAACAAGGCTGGTTTGTCCCCGAGCTCCCGCTGGCACCAGTCACAAATCCCCGGCCTGGTCTGTACAGAGCACCACGAGTGTGTCGCCTTCCGACTCTTATCCTGGAACCATTACATGAGATTATAGATTATAGAATCTCAAAGTCGTGACAAGATTTATACAAAAAAAAATCACAATTTCAACAGATATTGTGTGAAATAGTCAAGTGACTGGGAAAATTTCGTTACATAAAATATTTATTTCATGATAGTATAGATGAGCCATATAACACTGGTTAAGTGACCTTTTCCACTGAGCTAGAGGGTTCGAATCCAAAGGTCCAATATTTATATGATGAATTTTTTTCGGATACATTAATTAAACAAAATATGTATATCGTATTAAATATTACATCATTGTCTTGCACCCTAATTTTAGGCTAGGCCTAGTTTGGGGCAAGATAATTTGTGTAAAAATTATAAACATTTCCAGAAATGGTATCTCTGAGAAGAAGAAGCGAGCGTAATTGTTACCGAAAGAATCTGTCTGAATTATCTATTTATATGAGATTGTATTGAGATAAAATATATATATATGTATCAACCAATGAAGTTCCAAACAATATCACAAGAGTCGGATTTTTTTAGACTTTGTTGTAATACGGTCAGCATTTTTCACTTAGGTCAATTTGTCTACGGAATCATAATCAAATCAATATTATGTTATATAAAGTCTGGAGCTATATATATATATATATTTAAATAGACATTCCCAACTAAACGTTATTCCCATGAAATCGTTATTCTAATGATATTTTCATCATCATCATCAGCCGATAAACATCCGCTGGGCAAAGGCCTCCCCCAAATTCTACACGAGGATAGGTCCTGCGCTGCCCTCATCCAACGTATTCCAGCGATCTTGACCAGATCGTCGGTCCATCCTGTGGAGGTCCTACCAACACTACGTCTTCCGGTACGTGGTCGCCATTCGAGGACTTTACTGCCCCACCGGCCATCTGTCCGTCGAACTATGTGCCCTGCCCAATGCCACTTCAGTTTCGCAATCATTTGGGCTATTTCGGCGACGTGATTGACATTCATATGAAGAAAAGACCCAAAGGATTTGGCCCTCCTTAAATTAAATTGTTCATAAAAAAATACCTTTTTCTTCCTGAAGAACAAACTTCCACGTTTTCTTCTCTTCTCAGCGTGATGGTCGAAAGCCGCTCTGCTAATCAATTACAACTCATTATGAAACAGAAAGCGTTCAATTGCAATGCGAAAATTATTCTTAATATGGTGTGAAAACTAAGACAAAAACAAAGCAAAATGTGCCTTATTACCATGCAATTTAAACAAAAATTGACTTAACAAATGCTTTTGTGCAACGCTCAACTAATGTCCTATTCAAAACGCACTAAGCGTAAAGTAATTCTTACCTTATATCAATGATAATTGAGTTTGAGTCTTACCAACAGATAAATATTTTTTGCCTCTTTTAGGGTAAATTTTATCTCAAAGTTTAATAATGAGGTAGCCTTATATATTGAACATTGTATAAATACGAAACAATAATACTTGATTAAATAATTATTATCTGCATTCCAATCAATTCTATAGAGCTAATAAAGGATAAAATATTTATAGACAGGTGCAAACAGGAATTATACCTTAATTTCTTTACATTTGAAGTCTCAATAGCACCTTAAGTATGCTTAGTATAATAACAGGAACTTACATATTTGTTTCAAAAACAACATTGGACGGGACCCTAATAACACTATTGTTTTAGCACAATCAAAACAAATCTAAATTTATAATTCACGTTCTCTAACCTTTACGAAATATAAAGTAAATATTGAACCCTCACAGCTGACTGCGTTTATTAATTAGCTCGCAATCTAAATTAGACCTAACCACCATAGACACAAACTCCAAACTCACTGTTCCAAAAATGCCAAGCGATGCAATCCCAAATGTTCCTGCGCATTATTTCGGCGACTGGTCAGTTGGGCCGCGCTAACCGTGGCCGAGGAAGCGTCTTCGTCACTTTCCGTCTCGCTCGCACCGCCGGCGGACAAGCTGACATAGAGCGGGACGGACGAATGAAGCGGTACCCCAACGAGTTGGACAAACTCGTTGATGTATTAACCATGATATTGTTGTGAGAGGCCATTCGGATGCACAGGGCTGTTACTTTATTCGAAATATAGATTAAAAACGTAACACTAGATATATGAAAGATATGTAACACCTCTCTTATCAAGAGCAATGCCGACCTTGTAAGAATAGACATGAATTTTGAAAACACATAAGGATCAAATCGGCTGCATCGTGGTGACGCGATCTTAGTCACTTAAACTTCCTTGTCAATAACAAAAACCGATGCATGCTTGCTCAAACAGTTACATGCTGCAATAAAAAGTTAGACAACTTTCAAATATCGAAAAACATTTTACAGCTACGAACCGTTGAGTTGTTAAACCTTTACGGCACAAACACTAGTCCCACCCGGGTCCAAAATGGCGTCCCACAAAACACATTTTGGCGCAAAACAAAACACAACCAGAACCAGTAGCGTCTGGTTTTAGGTGCGAAACAACATAAACTGCAAAGCAAAATGTGCTTTAAAAACTTTTTGAATTCTGCGTTTTATTACTTGACATTATATGTAAACTATGTTAAGCAAATCCAATTCAATTTCAAATTTGTTACTTGCAAGCACTATTTTAACTTAGGCAAGAGACAGGTAGATAATAAATTGCCAGAAAATAATATATTGTACCCATCTCTCAATAACCTCAAAGTTGCGAGCGAGCGCGGTATATAGGTAATACCGCTCCCTCAATTTTTATGATTTCGAATTGGAGATAATTATATGAGTAACCGAATTAGTGTTTTAATATTGAGCTTAATTTTAAATAAATAATTTTACCCTGAACTCTATGATTCTAGGACCCCTCCAGTAATATATATCAAACATAAGAATAACAGTTATAAAACGCAGAATTATGCATATTTTATAAAAATTCAGTTCTCTATTTGAGTTCATTAATAATCAATCTAGAAAATTTTAATTTGGATCTGATAGTTATCATCACCACTAAAGTCTTTCAACCATCTGAAATGGGAAAAGCTTTATTAGCCTACGAAGGACTACGTTATTAGGCAAAAATTATTAATAGTTAATCAAACGAAAAACAAAAGTTAACAAAAGAGAACTGTATTTATTATAAAGTGAAATTATGTTATTGCATGTTATCTTGATTAACATTAACGGCCTTTATATAACCATAGAAAGATTAAAAATTTAAAAAACATCACATGTGATACAATAACTTGCAATAGCACAATACTAAAATAAAAAACACGGCAAACATGCAAACACTTTTTTCATTATCAACATTTAATTTTAATTTTAACAATTGCCCTTCTATCATTGAAAACAAGAAAAAAATTAACTGTAATTTAATTAATCTGTATTTAACATAGACCTTATTATCCATACCATTGTAAAGAGCGAATGCTTCCAGGTATAACATTAGGACCACTATGTTAAACAAAGTTAAAGTAGCGATTGTGTACGATATGTTGTGATTTTTACGTGACCAATAACGATATGTTGTCATCGTTATGTAAAGAATGAGCATTTTTTAAGGTCTTCCATCGCAAACGAGCATACTGATCACCTGATGGGAAGAAATCTCAACACCATAGAAATCACAGGAGCGTTGCCATCCTTTTAGGAAGATATACGAGTCTTTTTGAGCATGTACCCACATCATATCGTCCTGGGAATAATTCAATCAGTTGACCGTTTTCTTTTGGTATTGCGAATATAATATTGGCATTGGTAGGTTCCTGGATCATAAGGTCGATGATATTTGGAGTCTAAAAATCTTGTAATATTGTATTCTCTTAGAGTATTTTATTTGATTAACGCGACAAAGGAATACATTTAAGTAAAATACTTTTTAAAGACTTATTTGCGTGGTAATTATAACTGAATTTTTAACAAGTTAAGGTAAACGTCGGGATAATAATAATCATATTAATGTTTCGAAATAATAAATGTTGAAATTTAGCTGTTATAATTGGACGTAATTCCAGAAAAACATTCCAAATCACAAACATGTCGAAATTGAGTTAAGAACACAAAACTGGTCACGTGATTCATATTAACGGATTGACAAAAATTGCCAGCCCTACTGTCACTCTTTAAACGACCTCATGACTTAGTAGCCCAACCCACATGTATGGAATACACTCATATTTATTAATCTTTAAAGACGAATTCCTTAAAATGTGATGTTTGTGAATTGGAACATTTTTCAGGAACAACGTCCAATTGCACTTTCACAATATAGTTTTTTTCGTTTAATAAGTATTTTATTTATCAGTATTTACTTATGTTTTCGTTAATTATACTATCATTATTTTTAATAAACCATCACCATCGCATACAAATGTGACGTTTGCTCTATACTGTATTTTTCACATAAAAAAATTCAATAATCTATATGAGCACAACGCACATTTTTTTTCATGTTACTCAATCATCAGAAATCATACAGCATCGAAGTAGCGTAGAAGTATTTGACGATTCATTAATTTATTATAAACTTTTTGGAATAGATATTATATGAACAAGTGATACTTATAAAGATATCGTTATGTTATTATTTTTTATTTTATTTTATTTGGAAAACTTACAGTGTTACAATAACTTAATTACTAAATAATAGTGTGAACATTTTACACCATTTAATAGTTTCCCCTTTTTGTTTCTATATCGAAATTATTGCTTAAAGGTAGGTATTCCTACTGGTTGTGTTCTAATTCATCAGTTACTATTATACGTATTATACACGTAGACCGTATCTTGACTTCCTACTATAACAGTATATAACTGTTAGTTTATTTTGTTATCAGTGACGGTTAAATATCATTAAGTTTATACTTCTACGCTGTCAGTAGTAAATAAACACTTCTATACCTTCTAAATTATTTATGAAATTGTGCAAGAAGGTTGACTCACATGTCAGGCGGCGCAGGTTGTGGTGGTTGTATGGCAGCGACAATACTGGGGGTAGATACACTTTTTTGTAGCGGCAAGCGCGCGGTCAGTCGCGACACAGCGCTCGACGCGGATGGACCTGTCGCACGGAGCGCCGCAGCTACTTTCTCAAATTCTTTCTGCAATATAATCAATATTTATTTTATTTAAATATTCTAATGTTTTTCTGAATATTATGCTACTTTAAATGAATATTAATTTGATTATATCCTCAATTTTACAAATTCCAAGCATTCATGTTACTAATTTTATACTAAATATAATCCACTTTTTACCGACATCAATACTTTATTAAGCGTTACGATTATAATCAGCCAAGAATATGCCGGGATCGATGCAAATGATGATGGTCCGGTGAATGATCCGGATGAATCTCTGCCTACTAGGTTGGATAAAGCCGAAAATGAATAAGATGAGGAGCTATTTTGCGGCAATCTATTCCTGTTTAAAATATTATAAATTATAGTCTGTAGCATTCTTCTGAGTTTCACAAAATCACTTCGATGAGTGTATCGCCTCTACGTCATCTTCAGGATCCGTTGACTCGCGAAACAACGAGAGTACGGTAAATATACAAAGTAATACACGCCCGTTCCTGGATTGATGCACTAGAGTGCGATTGTATTTCCACTGTGGTATTAACTTCCTTGCTTGTTGTTGTTTTTAGGTCTATATGGCACATATATCGTATAAAACCCAACTTAAACTCTGGTAAATTTCCTGTGATTCCTCCAGCATCACGAGAGAGTGCGGGCGGTGATGATGACGTACCATCGTGTTCCATACAACAATGTGTGTGTATGTTAGTGTGTTTATTAACACTTACCGCGAGATCATTGTCGTTCAGCGAATGCGTCGAATGTCGGACCGGTCGTGGAACTTCGCCCTCCGACTCCATCGATGACAGCGAAGCGCTGTGACCATTCAAAGCACTGGAATTTCATTCGAAAACATACATGGCAAATGTTTACATTTTTCGATAAGTTACTTTTCATTCAATTTGAATTCCAACATCCGTTGTACGCTTTACGAAAAGAGCCGTAGAGTACAAAGTATTAAGGAAATAAATTTAAACAGACACAGATTTAAAACTGCAATACATATACAATAAATAATAATCACACACGATACTAAACTTTTATTTATTTTTATTTTAATATAAAAAGAAATTGTTCTCTGACCGATCGCACTTCCTTAGTCGAATGGAGAATTTGGGAAGAACCTTTTAGTGCAGCTTTAGCTGTTCGTTTTAGGTGAGAACTTACTGCAGATCTCGACATGCCAAGGTCATTTAAAGATTGTAGTGAGAGATAATGAAGCTATTTCTCCTATATATTATTAAAATATAATATTTACTAACGATAATAACGCTGATTATCAACAAATTAAAATGAAAACATAAAAACTGAACAGTACTAATTTTTCATGCATCTGAGGCAAAGGTCACTGATATGGCGGCGAAGCGCAATTTGCGAACTTTATACATATTATGATATACCTACTCGATACGAAAGAGTCTAAAAAAATTATTATGTTGGGATAGTCACATACCCGCGCTGTCGCTGCGTGTCGAGCACAGGAGGCGAAGGTTCCAATGCCGCCCAGGAACTGCGTCTCCCCTCCTCGCGCCGATCCCATGAAATCCATTGGCGAGACTCACCTAAATTTTTTAAAGTTTTAAATAAAATTTTCTATCAATGGAAAGTGTTAAGTGGTCGTATCTTTTAATATCTATGGCTAGAAGAACTTTTAACGTTCATCACTTAATGGAACAGTAGTTTAGTTCCCTACTGGTACAAAGACCAGACGTTTCAAACAACTTTGGATCATTTCTAGAACGTAGGTCTTAGTGACAATTTTTGTGAAAATCATTACGTCGATGTTGAACAGAAGATATAACTTACTGCTGCCTTTTCTGCTTTGCGGATAGAAGTCAAGATGAGTCGGTGAAGAGCACTCCGTCTCCACGGTTCCATCTTTCGCCAAGGAAGGACATGATGTGCTTAGACGACTTGTGCCGGTAGACTGCAACATACAATTGACAGGTATTACAATTATTATTGAAACTAAGTTACTTAAAGCAAGTATAATGGAAGTGGAAGCGTAGTCGCGAAATTATGGAAGGTGGCTTTAGTGCACCCGAACCCTCAGAAAGGTGTACGCTCGGATCCGTCCAACTACCGCCCCCTTGCCATTATCTCAACAAAAGTTATGAAGTCGATTATCAACCGCCAGCTCTTTGGATACCTGGAAGAACATCAGCTGATCAGCGACAGCCAGTACGGTTTAAATATCTCACCCATAAATGAGCACTAGCGGTGGAGTAGACGGGAAAGGTGTTGGCGGTGAGTTTGGACATGGCGAAGGCCTTAAATCGGGTGTGGCACAAAGTGCTTATAGCGAAACTGCCAACCTATGGGCTTCCTGAGAAGTTGCGCAAATGGGTCACTAGCTTTGTGGCTAAACGGAGCATCAAGGCTATCAACAGGGCATGCTCCGACTTAAAACCCATAAACGCTGGTGTCCCGCAAGGCGTGCTATCCCCTACACTGTATCTTCTTTATATCAATAATATGCTGCAAACTACCGGTATTTATTGCTATGCAGACTATAGCACAGGGTATTCCTTTTACACCTACTTACACATACTTGTGTCTGAAATCGAGTCTCGGAGTGGGGCCGACAAAATTTAGTCCAGACCTAAACCTTCCTAAAGTCCTTTCTTAAGTCTCTTTTTGCATTATCCTCTCAATTCGAGGGCAATCCTCGTAACATACGTACAGTTTATTGGTCACTTGGGGCCAGATGGGCTTCTAAAAAGCTTGGTGTGCTCAGTAGGGCGAGACAGTACTCCACTTCAAGCCACCTCCTGCAACTGCATAAGGCGCAAATTCGGCCAATATGGAGTTCTGTTCTCACCTCTAGGCAGGCGCTCCATTTGACTTCATACAAAGAAGAGCGGCTCGAATCATGAACTTCGTTCGTCGTCATCTTGATCGACGATCGGCTTGATTCAAAATCAAAATATTGTTATTGTGGTGGCTTTCTTTGACGTTGCGTAGAAATGTGTAATCTCCCGGAATTTTCTTCCGATAAGTTCTTCGGGTTGATACCAGCAGCTGAATTTCACATTCCAAAACCACGTATTTTATGAGGAATTTCTTTACTTGCACAGCTTGTTAATGCATGACCAATTTTGATTTCTCAATGTGTGCGTTAGCTAGAGGTAAGTTACTTTAATATTCAAAATAGTATGGAGCTAACTCCGAGCCCGGCTGACTCATAAGGAGCAGGTTATATGGCCGTCTCTTATTCTTACAAATATATATCGTATTTCTATAAGGTCATAATTCGACTATCATTCAGAAAAAAGAAATTAAACATTATATGGGGTTTGTTTATTAATCAAAAGCAGAGAAAAATGACCTCGTCAATGAACTGAACTTGGTCATCTGTTATTCATCTGACAAAATAACACTACCCAGTGCCGATCAACATTCCAAAAAGTAGGTCTTTCGTGTATGACTCTCTTCACAAGGACTCACCAGTAAAGGCAAGGGCGCCGCCCTCATCCGCTGCACTGCCGCATGTAACCTCCGCAGCTGTTGCAGGCTATCGTCTAGCACACCGGGACTATGCGGCGTCACGCTTATCGTTGGTACCTGAACGGAGAACAATGTGTGATATAAAGCTGTTAAGCTGGTCGTGGCTATTATTATTGTTAGATTAGGTTACAGATGAAGTTTTAAATAAAATGAACTGAAGATCTTCGACGACGGACTTTGGTGACTTTAATAGTATAATCGTTTAGTATATTATAATGCCACGATTTTAATTCCTGACAGATCATCGGCGTCTCGGCATCTCTTCAGAAACTCCTTAAAAAAGACGCGTTATATTGGCTGCAGTCTAATTCCACCACGGGACATTACGTCAGAATGCTAAATTTCGCGATTCATTCATTTCATGATATGCCGCTAATTAACCTTTTGCTCTATAGTCACAGAGTTGTCAGCTAATAACAGATACATTCCAAAGACTGCTGAACGGATTAAGCTTGAAATAACAACAAGCTCGACAAACTGAACCTATAGGATATTCAGCTTTTTAACAGAATTTTTTGCTATAATTTAAATTTAACAGAACGGCAGAAGTTCAGATCGGATATCAGGTCAAAGAATCTAAATAAAAATTAATTACCATCAGCTGAACGTCCTGCTCGTCTCGTCCCTTATATTTATATAAACATCCCCATCTGGGAAAGCCGGAATTAGATGGAATGGACTTTAAAAAGCGCCAAATAGGCACGTGTGAGTTACTTTTTAACATAGATGGGAAGAAGAGCAGAAACCCTCGGGTTTTGCGGAGTGATTCATATTTGAATTTTTTTTGTAATAGAAAGTTCTCTCACCTGTGCCCTAGCAGCGGCCATATTGGTGGGTGTGGTCACAGCGACGTGCTCCGTGACCTCGTCCTCGCTGCTGTCCGAGCGGCTATCCGAACTTCCGCCACCTTCGTCTGAAACACACCAGTATTTATTATAAATCATTCAAAATTAAATCTTAAATGTTTTATATTACAAATTTCCGACGGATTTTAACTCACTTTTAACTCACTTATTCCCAAGGGTGAAACAAAACATTTAAATTGATTATTGTGTGTAATAATTATTAATACGTTGTTGTCACTGAGCTGTCACACAGAGCATACTACTGGTACATATTTTAATTCTGTTTCTGATTATTTTCGCTGCAAATCAGTGCTTGCTGCCCCATTCCAGCCTCATGAAGTGGTGCTGCATCCGGTTCTAGTGTTGGTGTTTCGGTGTGGCTACCCATCACAATGTTTTAGGATACTATATTTCCGAAGTATTTTTGTCCTGTTTATATAGTTGCTAAGGTATTTATTGTTTTCAGATTTTATCTTCTGCATTCTAATTCGAGAACCAATAGCTGAGCTTGTGTGTGAAGTGACTGTTTAATGGACCAATAGTGAAATATGAGTCATAATAATCAAAATACATACAATGTTTGTAGCCAAGCCAGTAATCTTATGAATTGTGACCTATGCTCTCCTACACGTTACTTTAGAGGTGCAAGATGCTTAAAAATTCATACCGGTTAAGAGCACAGTTCCGTGTTAGTTTGGATATATTATATCATAGCACCTTGTTCTCGACAAATAACGATTATCATGAACATTTTTTCGGAATTGTTAGGAAAATTAAAGAATTCGGTTCCAGTAGTAAAGCGAATTCCAAAAGGGGCTCGCAGTACTGTTGCAACTGCACTCTCCAAAGTAATTCGATCTACTGTAAGCCAAAACTCAAAAGATAGTTGAGCATGAGGGAGCATTTGTCCACGTTCGCATATTCAACTATACATGCAAAAAAGATGTCCACAGTACACTCACACTGAAACTAAAATCGAATTGTTCTGACCCCAATATATTTGGCAATATTTTAAATAATAACCAAAATTCAATCTTTTTCGAAAAGTTGAACAGAAAGTTGATGACGGTGACGTGAAGGTGCTACATCTATACTTTTTTCAAATGATATCCTGGCACCCGACTCGTACATTTTTCAATATCAGTTTCATTTCATCTTTAGCGGATTTAGTTTCCTATGTTTTTATGTCAACTTTCTTTGCAGGGTTGCTTCTGAAAGGAAAATAGAGACCCTTGTTGGATAACTTTAATGTTCGTCTGTCTATTAGTAGCTTATTGTCCATTAAAGCTGTAAAATCTTTTAACAAGAAAAATAATTGTTATTTTAATTTATTTCCCTCATTTCTACGGCTTATATTATACAAATGTAGTAGTTTTTACCAGAATGTATGGTCGATGGTGATCCATACTCGCGTCTCTGAAGTTTCCGTTTACATTTGAAAAATGATATCTCAAGTTAACTTTCTATATTATGCAATTATTAGGGATGAGCAGGTCTACTGTATATTAGATCCTGTATCCTTGATGACAGTTATGGCAACTGTAAAGTTGAACAAACATACCAAGATTTATGGATTACTAGCTTTTATTTACCCGCGACTTAGTCTGTGTGGAGTAATTACTTTGGGCAAAATTTATTTTTTATGATACTTAATTTGCAAAAATATACATACAAACTGCTGTGGTTAACTGTAAATAAATTGCTTTCATTATTTTATTTACATGGTTTTATCTCCAAAAATGAAGAACGTCCATACTAACTTCCATCCCCAATATTAACCCCTCCAAACCTTCTTTTTGCGATTAATGGTAGCCTATTAATGTATGTCCTTTCTGAAACTTTAGTCTATCTCTGTACTAAATATCATGATAAAGGGTTGAGTAATTTCGGCGTGAAAGTGTAACAAACAAACTAACATTCACATTTATAAAATTAGTAGGGAAGTGTAATTCAGACGTTTAGCTTTGCGATTAGGCCGTTGGAGTCGTGTACTAAAAAGGCGCAAGTTCGAATACTGCATCGTTCAGTTTTGGTATCGAATTATTTTATGCAATCATCTTTATTAATAACACCATTAATACATTACCGTCATGAGATACAGAAGCTAATCAAACTATTTTAATAATTAATTATCTGCATAATTCGACTGCAATTATTTTCATTATCTTTAGTCTAGTACAATTTAGAGAAATAAAATCTCAACTTGAACTGAGATGGGATAAGGAAAAGGATATTGACGAATTAAATGCAAATTTAAATAGTTTTATTCAAAATAGGATTTTAAGTCACTTATTGATCGTCAAAAACTAGGTACTCATTCGAAACTCAATGCTTTAGACCTAAGAAGAACAGGCGCAAGAAACTCAGCGAGCTTCATTTTGTTAAATAAAATTTCGTTACAGTAAAATATATATTTATAGCCTGAGGGCGGTCGGTTCATTTCCAATCCGTGATATGATAATGAACAAACAACACAAGAAAATCATCTATATTATTGTAAATAGATTAAAACATTTCTAAATTTCGAGTTTTATAGAAATATTTAAATTCATAAGGCCATTTATCATAAATTAATATCTTGAAGATTAAATCCAAAGCAATCTATTGATTTTATGTAGCGTGCTGTTATTTTTAGGAGTTGCTAAGTGTAACAGGTTCTAGAAACTGTAATATCAATGATAAATTCATTAAAATGTAGCTATTCCATAAGGCAAAAGCAATAGGTATGCAAATTTGTCAGTGCCCTGGCAAATGTCTGTCTACCCTCCTGTGCGACAAACGTGATTGATTCTATTGTATAGCCCTCTCAATGGATACGAAATTTCGACATAAAATGTAAAGGTATTAGTAGCGAGTAATAAAGTTTTTTGCGGGCGCAACAATTTCACACAGTATTAAACGCAGGGCACACAATGCTCCCTTGTGGGAACTGTCGCTATCGCATTTCAGTCGAGACAATCTTATATTACAAAACTACGTGCAATATCTCTCACGTTATTATCATTCAATAATCTGTTTTGTTTTACTGCAGTTGGTATTGTAGTAACATTTTGTACCCCTATATCGAGTTTTAGCTCACTTTCAAGTTTTTCATTAGGGTTCCGTAGCCAAATGGCAAAAAACGGAACCCTTATAGATTCATCATGACTGCCTGCCCGTCCGTATGTCACAGCCAGCTTTTCCGGAACTCTAACGACTATAGTGTTGAAACTTAGTAAGTAGATGTATTCTGTGAACTGCATTAGGATTTTCACACAAAACAGAATAAAAAACAGTAAACTTTGGGGGTTCCCCATACTTAGAACTGGAACTCGAAATTTTTTTTCATCAAACCCATACGTGTATCTATGGATAGGTCTTCAAAAATGATATTGAGGTTTCAAATATTTTACATTTTTTAAACTGAATAGTTTGCGCGAGAGACACTTCCATACAGGTAAAATGTGCCCCCCCCCCCCCCCATAACTTCTAAAATAAGAGAATGATAAAACTAAAAAAATATATGATGTACATGACCATGCCAACTTCCACCGAAAATTGGTTTGAACGAGATCTAGTAAGTACTTTTGTTTTAATACGTCATAAATCGTTACAACGAACTTTATGAACTTTTATATTATGTTATTTGCTGCTACGGAACCCTTCATGGACGAATCCGACTCGCACTTGGCCGCTTTTTGAAGAGTTCGCACAAGGGTCACCTGATGGTAAGTCATCAACCACACTCTCATGCAACACCAGAGAAATCACAGGTGCGTTATCAGCATTTTTGGAAGGTAGTAAAAAACAAAGTTCCTTTTACCACATTGCGGGATGTTCCCAAGAGAATTTACGATAAGTTTCGGGAGAGACGCCTTGTGGTATATACGAACTACAGATAGAGATATATTACTACCTTCTACTGTCACTAATTAGCTGTCAATAATCTGAGGCTGTCCCAATATACCCGATAAGCCATTCTTATCGCCTTATATTGGGACGCGTGAATTGTATATGCCATACAAACTTATATCGCTGGTAAGCTATACGTCCCATTGACAGATAGCGTGTACGGATAAGGTGAGTTACCGTCGATAAGTTTATTGGGACAGAAAAGTCAACGATAGTTACGATTTTTATCTCAAGTAAGATATAGACTGAATATTGGGAACGGCCGTAAGTATACAAGGGCTGGCGGTTAAATATCTATATCCCAAATTTCATACGTTTAAATCGATCTTTGGCAGTCACCTGTGCTGTAACTGACACATTGGAGCAGTGCTGTGATCTTCAATCGATCCACTGTAGTATCTTAAATGGCCACTTGAAAGTTACAGGCACGGGGTTATTCAAAGGCTTTGCTCCTGCCCTAAGTATAGGGTGCAGATAGGTTCGCCGCCTGCCTGTTATCGGCACCAACCCTTGAGAAACATATAGGCGTTAGGCTACTTCACGTCGGTATTTCATAATCTATACTATAATATGCTGAAGAGTTCTAAATAAGAATTGATTGATAGTTTAAACGCGCTTATCTATGTATTTACTAGTCGGATTGTGACAGTAATCACGACTATAATGTTCACGAAGCATCCTTACACAAACAATTCAAATTTCGAATTCAAGCTCTTAAGGTTGATGGATCCAATATAAGATAATTTATATTAAAACAGTTCATTCTTTATTACTTTTTATGAAATAGTTTATATATCATTTAAAGAGGACTCATATATTGGATGCAGCACCTTACAGACTAATTTGTTATTCATTACAGCCATTTTAAATTACTCTATTTGATTGAAAAGAGCGGCCGTTGAGTTTCTTATATTATGTTCTTCTCACGAGCTCAACTTTTTACAAAAATATTATGGTAAACTCAGTAATTTAAAAGATATATATTTTGTAGTGACGATTCAAAAGCGCACAGTTTACGCCTTATTGAATAAAGTTTATTTTATTTTGATTGTAATACTGCTACTTTCTGTTTCAGACCGCCCGACCGAAGAGACTAGCCTCCATAGGTATTTTAGTTATTTTGTCTATACGCTGATATAATGTAAGTTTATGCTTGGTACTGATCTACGGCCGTTTTCAATAACCTATCTATCCTTAGTTAAACTTACTAGAAATAGACAAATCTATCCTTTTACGCTTACTTACACATCAATAACCTTTTGACAGATAGTATTGGACTATCGGCCGTTCCCAATATTCAGTCTATCACTTGAGATAAAAATCGTAACTATCCTTGACTTTTCTGTCCCAATAAACATATCGACGGTAACTCACCTTATCCATGCACGCTGTCTGTCAATAGGACGACGTATAGCTTACCAGCGATATAAAGTCTGTATGGAAATTGCAATTCACGCGTCCCAATATAAGGCGATAAGAATGACTTATCGGGTATATTGGGACAGCTTCAGACTATTGACAGCTAATTACTGACAGGAGAAGGTAGTAATTTATCTCTATCTGTAGATAGTATATTGGGAACGGTTATATAACTACCTATATTGGACATAACTATGGATAGATAAGATCTTGTCATTAAACGGTGACAGCAATGTATCCGTAACTAGAGATACGTTATTGAAAACGGCCGCTAGCGGGCATGTCTCCCTTCAAACCAATCGTTTGTCTGCAATAAAATAGACTTGTTTAAATATTTTTGCACAATTTTCACAAAAAGAGTTCAACTTCCGCCGACTCAATAACACTGTATTATTTATCTATCCACTTCGAAGAATGAAAGTAATCTGACTTGTTTTTTTAACATTTTTTTTTGTTTTTAATTTATTTCAGCATTTCCAATACAGTATGTGGTGGCAGTATTTTACTATTGTTATTTAAATATAGTCTAATACTGGCAGTTAGAGTTAGTCAATTCGCCCGCGTTACAATTAATTTGGCAATTTAATAGAAATTTAATCTAGATTTCATTAGTTTAAAAAAAAAGACAATCAACACGCCCCTACAGCAAAATTACAACTGAATTGATAAGTATGATTAAAGGCATAAAAGGCATTTATTTTCTCAAAATTGATTCCTTTAGAATTCTTTTTGATGTCATTTCTTATACTATACTACTAGATACTACTACCGCTTCGGAAACAAATGGCGCTCTGAGAGAGAAGAAGCGGCGCAAGAAACTCTCGATTTAATAGTTAAATCTTGATTTAAGATAGCAACGTATTGTTAGGTGTAATAAAATTGCTCGGATTTCTTAGGTAATTTCAAAAAAAACAGTCAAATAGCCCAATCTACAATAATAGATATGATAAAAGGTTTGTATTTTTAAGAGGAGGACAAACGAGCGTGTACCTAATAAGGGTGCGATGACTACCACGCAGGAAAAACTGGCTAAAATATTCTTTACATCAAAATATTCTTTATACCAGTAGGAGGCTCCTGGGTACCAACCAACGACGCCTATTTCTGCCGTGAAGCGGTAATGTGTAAACATTACTGTAACGGTCCGAAGGGCGCCGTAGTTAGTGAAATTACTGGGCAAACGAGACTTAACATCATGTCTCAAGGTGACGCGCGCAATTGTAGTGCCGCTCAGAATGTTTGGGATTTTCAATAATCCTAAGCGGCACTGCATTGTAATGGGCATGACGTATCATTTTCATAAACATAACAAAAATATCGCGTGCGCCTCCAAGACCATTGATGATGGAATAAGATAATGTACTAGACGACCGTGAACACATCATTATTTACACAAAGTGTAGCAACAGCATAACATATGGTAAGTGTTCTTTTATTTTAAAAATTTAATTAATTTGCTCAGTCCTGAATCCTGGACGAAAATCTACTTCAACGGTTTTTTTTAATTATTCCCCCATTTATACTTTAAGCAATCGATCCTGAGCCTCTCCAATCGGTTTGACACCGTTTTATCACGAGGAGTGTTCGAAGGAACTGTCCAGGCTAATACCGCACCACGTTGAGGCCTTGCATTTCAAAACAGTTCGTTACGCATAAAACTTCTTGCCTCGCTCAGCCACTTTGTGAAATCACAGCTGAGTATTCCCGAACCATAGAAATTTCTATAAGAAGGTAATAGAAATGTTGTAAATACTAATTCCTTGGAGGACGACTATCTCATAGGTATATTGCATTACATTGCTCCGGAAGCCTACAACGCTCCAGATAATGGGAGAATTGTGCAGTGTTTAGCAATCGTGCGCAAAATGACTGTAATACAAATAAATTAAGAATCTCTGGGTAAAAATGATCGTTATAATATACTAGCTGACCCGGCAAACGTTGTTTTCCCATATAAAGTATAATTCACGCGATAGTTTTATAAGTAATAAAATATTGCCTATATTATAGCCTGTACATCATTTTGTTCTATTGTCAATAGTTTTTGCAGCGCACGCAAAAATAGGTTTTCGATTTTACACCTTGTGTTACAAAATAGCAATTTTATTACGGATCCCTAATTTTGAAAAAAAAAACATAGCCTACAGCCTTCCTCGATAAATGGACTACCCAACACTGAAAGAATCATTCAAATCGGACCAGTAGTACCAGAAATTAGCGCGTTCAAACAAACAAACAAACACTGCAGCTTTATAATATTAGTATAGATTAAATTTAAAATAAATAATTTTAGCTGCATGTAGCTTTTTATAGAAAACCGAAAATTGAAATTTATTTTGAAATTAAAAAATAACACCATTTCTTGCCTTATAGACGATTGATGAAAATTATATAAATTAACAAATATCTTATTTTGGCAAATTCAAAAATTGAATCATTTTATATTGTCATCGGTCCTTGATAAATATCGAAGTTTGAACTAAATCGGGCCCTTAAAAGTGGGTCAAAATCGCGCCCAAATGAGTCGGTTACAAACAAATATACATGCAGGTGAAGCTAATAAAAAGCGGGTAAAAAACCAGTAGCAGCCAAGCAAATCACGGACTAGTAAAAAAAGAATGACTCCGCGCCGTGAGCAAGTTTATGATAGTGTGTGATAATCTTATGATAATTCTAAACTTTATGATAATCCTGGATGTGTGGCGGTCCTCCACAGAGCGGTTTTCAAGAAACTTTCTTCCACGTACTACAAAGCTGTGGAATGAGCTTCCTTATGCGGTGTTTCCGCGACGATACGACATGGGTACCTTCAAAAAAAGCGCACACTCCTTCCTTACGTGTTGCAAGTTGTCTGGCGCCCTTCAGACCAAACACAGTAATACTTACATATAACTGCTTCACGGCAGAAAAAGGCGCCGTTGTGGTAACCCATAATCCGGCATCCTGTGCAAAGGTGCCTCCCACTGGTAAACTTTGCCTTTTTATATTGATTCCAGATCTAAGACGTCCAAGAGACAGAAGGTAGTCATAAGAAACGATAATACTACACAATCTTTAGCCATCGGCGGATTCATCAAAAAAAAATTTTTTGTCTATACTTAGCACATCCGAGTTAGAATGAACAACGGATGGTTATGAATAAACGACCACAATACCGTTTCTATTAAATTAAAACTGCTGCACATTTCGCTGCAACTAAAATGAAGTGATAAGTTTATTAAAAAGCATTAACCGCAAAGCTTTTAGCGTTTCCTTTGATATACGCCCGTTCCATTTAAATGTTCCCTTCTATTTAAGGGTTCCCTTTGTAAAATATTTAAAACGATCTATAACCATATTATTTTTATTGGGTAATTAATAATAAGATTGACACACTTTAACACAAATTATTTAGCCCCAAACTAGGCATAGCCTGTACTATGGGTTGAAAGACAACGACATATTTAATACGATATACTTAGTTAAACATACACACACACAAATTAGACATCCAAGAGTATCCATCCATAGGTAGATCACTCAAGGTCGCTCAGAGAGCAATGGAGAGGGCTATGCTCGGAGTTTCCCTGCGAGATCACATCAGAAATGATTGCGAAACTAAAGTGGCAGTGGGCAGGGCACATAGTTCCATGGATAGATGGCCGGTGGGGCAGAAGATGTGAAACTGAAGTGGCAGTGAGCAGGGCACATAGTTCGACGGACAGATGGCCGGTGAGGCAGTAAAATCCTCGAATGGCAACCACGTACTGGAAGACGCAGTGTTGGTAGGCCCCCCCACAAGATGGACCGACGATCTAGATTGCCGGAATATGTTGGATGAGGGCAGCGCAGGACCGATCCTCGTGGAGATCTTTGGGGGAAGCCTTTGTCCAGCAGTGGACGTCTTCCGGCTGATGATTAGGATGAAGAGTTACTTAAAAAAGGAATTTTAAGTGTATAAAAAAGAATTTCTAAGGTACACAATAGTCCGTATCCAAAAATAAAATTAGTTTTAATAAAAGTTACCGGTAACTTAAGTATTCTCACTTTCAATTGAACGCCCTACGCAAATCATACTGAGAATCTGTGGGGCTCAGTAATTTCACTAAAATAAATTCTTAATGGCTCTGTGGCGTTGATACACACTGGGGTTCTCAAGAAACTCTCTTCCACGGACAATCAAATTGTGAACGAACTCTTCCACGGACAATCAAATTGTGAACGAACTTTCTTCTGCAGTAGGTAATTCTACACCAAGACATGGGTAACTACAAAACTGGACAAGTGCGAGGCAAACTCACTTGGAGCGGGTTCCGTACAATAAAATTAAGCTAATAGTCATGTTTCTGTATATAAGAGAGGGCAAACGGGCAAGGGGCATTGTGATGGGAAGGGGTGAGGTCAGTCAGCCACGATTTGAATCATTTTGAATATTGAGTCACAAATTATCAGGTTGTCAGGTCCTCTATACTTAACGCTAAGATAAATTAAACGTCTAGATAGTCTCTTGCTGGAAGAAAACCGATAACAACAGGCCAGGAATATTAGTTTAGTGTGCGTGACAAACTACGTCTTACACTCGTGATTTGTATGACACTTTGTGTTAGTATGGGTGCATTTCTCAAAATAGAGGGTAGTTTTACATTCAATTTTTTTCGATGTTTTCACAGCTGTTAGATGCTTAGCTGCTAGTTATGATCTAGGACCTAACGTATATATTCTAGGTATATACTTTAATAACTTAATGATCTTTATATGCAAAAAAAATTAATTAGTAAAGACGTGGAAAATTGAAACAAATTCACCTTGAGACAACCCCAAGCATTTAAATGTTCACATTTAATCGTATTTTAAATAATACTAACTGAGCCCGCAACTACAATAGTGTAATTAGGGTGCATATATATGAATCCCTATTATTAATGTAAACCATGCAATTAAACCATAACATTTTCTCTGTGCTCCTTGAGTCCGTGCTTAAATGTTGCTCCAGGCTTATATGCTTAAGCACAGCTTAGGTATTCGTAAAAGTTTTATGAAAGTCTATGCAGTAGTTCCAGAGATTGGCATGTACAAAAAAAGAACAGACAGGCGGACAAGGACAGGAAAGTTTAAACAAAATTTGTTTAAACTATCCGTTTAAACAAAAAAATATCCAATGAACGTCGACTCTACAGTTTTATTATAACTAATATATAGATTATACATCTAAATTTACCATTAAACCGAACTAAATTCATTTCATGGCTCATAAATAGTCCGCCGTAAGCAGCGCTCTAAAATATCAAGTTACGTAATGCGTAAAAACTCGTGCCAAATGGAGATGCAACAAGTGAACTCTACAAGTGAAAAAAACAATACTTACCCAAACATGTCGAGTTTTTTTAAGTGCAATCTTCGAGTTGCCAAATTTGGGTCCCGTACCAATGGAGGTCAAACGGGGTCTAACTACTTTATTAATCATTCAACGCCTGTATTACGGTTCGTGTCATTTACAATGCCGTTAAGTGTATGGATTATGTTTTATATTAGCTCGCGCCAAGGCAATAAAGAATTCTTCATATTAAATACACATTCATGACTTTATCGATATAAGCAAGTGATGACTCGACACTATACAAGCACATCACTAATATCAGTATTTTGTATTCGTTCAGTATTTCCGCTGCACTATTATCTTTTTCGTTACACTATTGTATTATTTTTGTTTCGATTTCGTGGTGTTTTTATTGTATTTTTGCACGGCCATTTCGAAGGCCTGCTGGCGTGTCTTTGTGGGCCTGTGAGGAGTGAGGCGCCTGCGCGGAATCGATCCGCAACTATTACCTGAACATTTCAGAAAGCCTTTACGTAGTAGTGACCTTTATGTATTTAGCTAGTCTATACATAATCTGTAGAAGACGTGGTTCACGAACAATATCTTTATGTATAAAAATTTCGTATCCATTTGTTTGCCCGCGATGAACTTCTAAACTACTGAACCGGTTTTAATCAAATTTCGCACACTGTGTACTAATTGATCCAACTTGAGAGATAGGATAGTTTTTATTTCGAGTCGAGACCCAAAATATTTTTTTTTCAAATTGAAATAGTTAAAAGAATTATTTTTTAATAATTAATTATTAAATATTATTTATTATTTCAACTTCATTCAAGATTCAGATTTCAAGATTTATTTATTGTTAGAATAAATCTATGAATTATTTTTTTACACATGGTTTGACAACCATATACCAACAACCATATAATTATTGTTTGCTTAATGTCATTGCTTGCAGCAGTTTCGTTGCCTTCCCTAAGATAGGGCGAGGGAAGCGCTGGCTGATCCATGCGTCATGCTCTTGAACGAATGCTGCTTGGGTGTAACGGTTTAGCCCTATCACTGCTTTTATTGGTAATAAAATGTTTTATATATAAAAAAGGTATTATGTTCTAATATCGATGTATTTAGGTATTTAATTATACATTAATAAATTAAAGACAGAATGAAATTTATATTACGTTATTTGAATAAATCACTTATGTTGGTTTGAAATAAAGATTTTGATGCATTAGCCTGACGACCTGTATAGCCGAGTGGTTAGCGATCCTACTTACTAAGCTAGAGCTCCCAGGCTCGAATCCCGGTAGGTGCAAGCATTTATATGATGAATAGGGATGTTTGTTTCCGGGTCATGGATGTTTATAATTATTTATGTATGTTAAAGTAAGTATATTGTATTAAATATATCGTTGTCTTGAAACTCATAGCACAAGCTATATGCCTAATTTGAGGCAAGATAATTGGTGTAAAAGTGTGTCAATATTATTATTATTAGCAATTACAAGATTTTCAACATAATTTAACTTTTACACTTCTTTGATTTAAAGAAGCTGCAAGGCGTCTTAAATAACTAACAGCTGATAATGCCTGGCCGATTGACAAAATAGGAGTTGACTCCTCTTCGTCTTTATCATTCTCACTTAGGGCTCCATTTTGTGTGTTAATCACATTCTCAATAAGATCTTCAATTCATTGAAGTTCGAAGGGTGCCACATTGTCGTCAATGGTAGAATATCCAGGAAAACCCTGCAGTATTCGGTTTTTTATGAAATAAGGGACGAGACGAGCAGGACGTTCAGCTGATGTTAATTAATACGCTCTGCCCATTACAATGCAGTGCCGCTCAGGTTTTAATAAAAACCCCAAAAATTCTGAGCCGCACTACAATTGCTTCGTCACCTTGAGACATAAGCTGTGAAGTCTCAATTCTAATTTGCCCAGTAATTTCACTAGCTACGGCGCCCTTATGACCGAAACACAGTAATGCTTACACATTACTGCTTCACGTTGGCGTATTAAAAGGGATGACGAATCGTATGCAGCGTTAAGAAATTTATGAAAACATGTCTTAAGTTTCAGGGCATTATGCGGGTGCTACTCTATATAGGTACCAAATTGATATCTTAATTTATTCACAGTGTTTATAGGTTAATGCATTCGTTCTCGTCAAAGATTATGACATAGCGCTCCGAACATCGTCGCAGGGAAGAACTTGCATATGATAACATCAAGTTTGAAGTTGAATTGTACAAATAAACGGCATAGCAAATAACCCGACCTTTAGTGTTAATTGCTATTGTTACAAGTCTTTATTTCAGAGCGGATAAAATTTGGCGAGAACTGTTCTCTAAAATATGTTTTAAGGGTTTTTATCACTTATTTACTTTTTAATAATTAACTCGAAAAAATCGAGAATTTCTTTTGCGTCACCTAGCAGAGTTTTTTTTTATTTATGAAAATAAGGGACAAGACGAGCGGGAGGTCCAGCTAATGGGAATTGATACACTAAAAATTCTGAGCGGCACTTCAATTGCGCTCGTCACCTTGAGACATAGGTAAGATGTTAAGTCTCACTTGCCTAGTAATTTCACTAGCTACGGCACCCTTCAGTCCGAAACACAGTAATGTTTACACATGACTACTTCACGGCAGAAATAGGCGCCGTTGTGGTACCTTCCCACTGGTGAGTAATGCGTCTCAAATTGAAGGATTGTAAATGAATATAACTGTCGCGAAATCGCGGGTGGCACAAAATAGAGATCAATAAGAAACAGTTTAGGCTAAAATACCTGGGTACAAAAACATCGTAACGGAAGTTTGGAAACTGAATGTTCATCATTCTATATATATATCGATATCGATATATTCTGTGTCGGACTTTTTAATGTATTAATATATTTAATCTATTCTATTTTTACTCGCTCTCTTACAAGGCTTCTCTTTGCGATTTAGTCAAGTCATACACACCTAGAAAAACAAAAATATCAAAAGCAACAGAAAGGCACATATGATGACGATATTGATATCATTATCATACAAAATTGGTCTAGAGTTCAAAAATACTGTAAGTGAGGTCAAATTCGTCTATTATAAATGAAGGCGATGGCTTGAAGTACTGTCTCGTCATTCTATGCACACCAGGATTTTTGTGGCCAATCTGGCGTTCCTTTCCAAGTGACCAGAGCTCTAAACCACGCGCGATTTATCGATGTCATCATACAGTATGTATTGGCATACATGGCATCGACGTGTCGTCGAGTTACAATTTGTGGTAAGCCGAGGAGATACTAAAAAGGGATACTATTTAGTAGTGAGACTCGATTTCACACTCAAGTTTGTTCATGTTCTTCTCTACGCAATCAGGAGAGATATTTGTGGCCGTTGTAAGAAGCACAACCTGTATTGTCATCTGCATAGCAATGAATGCCGCTGATATGCAGAAGAAACATTGTACACCGCACGCAGCCTTGCGGGACACCAGTATATGGGTTTATTGTAAGTGGTATAGAAAAGGGTATAAGACAGGGGTGCTCAAGCTTGAACTGCTAGCGATCTACCTCAAAATTGTTAGACTACGATCGATCGACTCTGAGAAGCTTCAAGTATGTGTGATGAAAGATTGTCGTCTATCGTATGTGGAGTGTCACGATGACAAGTGTTTTGCGAACAATAATATGCATTTTTTTGGTCAAGGTAAGCGTAGGTCTGCTCTAAAACATCAATGAAATAACCTCGTAAGTTTTATTAGTTCTTATAAAACAAACGCATTCTAGTTTCTATAGTTCTAAACTTAAGAGTGACTTCGGATGTTGAATCTGCATGACACTGCATGTCCTGAGCATACTTATCATAAGATCGTAGGTAATTACCGATTTTAGTTACCTACAACTAAATCTGTGAATAGTTCTATATCGGATTTTTTTCTCGAGATCGACTCAAAAAGCACTCGCGATCGACCGTTTGAGCACCACTGGTATAAGGATTAAATATCAGCGCAGTTTTTCGGCTAAAGTTTGAGAGTCATTTTTCATGAGCGTGAATTCTGTTTGTTTAAAGATAATAACTGTATTGAGACTTTGTAATAACACAAAATAAAATGAAAACTTCACACAAAATACTGAAAATCTCAATAAAATCATCTTAACATCATTATAACTTTTGATAAATAATTATTTCCAGTAAGATTTAAAAATGCATACAGCATTCCTAACATACCACAATTATCACAGGTTTTATGACTTCAAAACAGTCACTCATTGTTTTAAGATAAGTTGTTAATGACCACTATGTATCACTACAAAACGTAGGCTGCCTTTGTACAAACTTTTGAATATATTGTATTGTATATTTTAATTGAAAAGAGCGCAAAAAAAAGAATGCTGGGAGAGTTTCTTGCGCCGCTTCCTCTCTCAGAGCGCCATTTGTTTCCGAAGCGGTAGTAGTATAAGAAATGACATCAAAAAGAATTCTAAAGGAATCAATTTTGAGAAAATAAATGCCTTTTATGCCTTTTATAAAAAACAGTATGTGCTTTCGACAACACAAGAAAAGTTAAATTTCCATCAAATAAAGTTTAATAATCCAAGATACATATTTAAACAATCTGTTATATCACTCACTTTTAAAGTGATATCACTCACTTCTGGGATTTATTAAACAAATTAAATTTGTAACCAAAATTTATGAACATTGCGGGACTCGAACCCGTGACCTCTCGGGTTCCGTTCGAGCGCTCTTCCACTGAGCCAACCGTTCGAGTGACGCCTGGTTCATAAATCTTGGTATGTCTTGGTCAACTCTCTCATATTTGTTTCGCAATTATTTGGGCTATATTGGTGACTTTGGTTCTCCTATGGATCTCCTCATTTCTGATTCGATCTCGCAGGGAAACTCCGAGCATAGCCTTCTCCAGCCTCTCCTGCCCTCTGAGCGACCAAGAATGTCTCATAAGGCCCATAGTTAGCGACCATGTCTGCATACCATAAGTCATCACTAGGAACACACACTGATTTGACCTTTGTCTTCAAACACTGTAGTATTGGAGACGAACATATTTTAAGTATTATTATATTACATTATTGGAGCAATCATCATCATCATTAACAGAATTGTAATGTCCTATAACAATATATTTAAAATAGCAGAATCGGACATATTTCGGAACTCTGCATCGATTTCCAAGCGCAAAATTAAAAATAATTTAATTAAATAATATCATTCGTTTTTTCGTATTTAATAATAGTTGCTGTACTTTAAATTTAGTTTATATAAAATAGTTATAATTTTTTTATATTTTTGTGTAGGTAACTACTTTCTAAAGTAATCTAGGTAAGTAAACAAGGAAGTTCTCTTATGTTTATAATGTTATTAAGTATACTTGTAATTTAATTAATTAATTGCATGTTGAGTTAGCCCGTAAATGGGGTATACGGTGTTAAATATTATAAATAATTAATGTGTAAATATATGATACGGCGGCAACACATTGTACACAACATGGGCTTCATTTCAGCCGCAAGACAAAAGCCTCCTCAAAGATGTTCACTATGACAGGTTCTCTGCTGCCCTCATCCAACTATTCCAGGAATTGGAGCAATAACCACCTTTCATCGAAGATGTATGGATAGATGAAATTAACAACAAAAGTCAAAATAACTAGAAAAAATTGTAAAGATTTTGTGATCCATACAAGGTTGGATGAAAGGTGATATTTAATGTTGTTAGAAAAAAAACGAATGCAAAAATTTTTTTTCTTAGTAAAATCTCAAAGCTGATTATTGGTTCAAAATAATATAAAATATTGTATGTTTGTTGCACACACAAACAAACAATATATTATGATCTGTAACACCCATACACTACCATTTCACCCACAGATATAAATTAAAATTAAAATTTTCAAAAAATTAAAATTGGAAAGAGTAGGCAAATAATAAGATTAAAGAAAAAAACCTGATGATAATGCAGCAACATTGTCCTGTGATGGCAAATTCATGTCTGATCCCCTTCTGCAAGAAAATTGATAAAGTTCATTCAATTTGTGACATACCCTTGGGTCAGAAAAAAGAAATAAAAAAAATATTTCTAGTACAAGATGTATGAAATATTATTTTGAGAAAGATATGTTACCAACATGAATAATGAAGGAAGAACATAAAGACATTAAATACTTAACACTTATCTTTACATTCATTTTACAAATTATACCTAGTAATATAATAATACTTGGTGGTACCTAGATAAAATACAGGGTACCTGAGAAAATGGGACAAAAGCAGCCAATCAGCAAGTATTTTTTCAAGTTTATCCTTTTCGTTCTGGGAAACTCTGATTGCACAGTTATGCCTCATATAAATTTTTAAGTCAAAACTTTATTTCCCATTTATGAAATGAGAAAAGTTTAACTGTTGATCTTAACATGCTTGTTATATTAATTTCTTATGTTACTAACCAATAGTATCAGTTTTAGAGATGATGATAATAATGCCATAGCTGTTTAATAAGTTCTACTAAAAAACTTCCTAAAACATGCCATACAAACACAAAAATAATGTTAAAAAATTTGTGAAGATAGCTTCACAACTACTTTGGAAGTTTTCACTTCTGATCTGCAGTCATATGGCTCAGTTTTTTTTTCCTTATGGAAAGTTAAAATAACTACCCACCTAAAGGCATCTGCAATACCAAAAGTAAAGAAATATGTTGCTGCCTTTTGAGCTACCTGATGCTCTAGACTTGAAAATCATTAAATTGTTAAATAACTTTCCTTGAATAGTGCTTTCCAATTGATATAATACATTATGTACCAGAAATAAAGTAAGTACAACAAGGGTGTGTGACAATTTCAACTGTGATCACTCACCATCAAGTGACCCATCCATGCATTTGTCCTGCTCTTTCAAATGAAAATACTTTCTTTTTAAATAAATGTCAGCCATATTATGTGTTGCAAACTTAACCAGATTTATTTGCTTGGCCACTGCATGAACTTGAATCAATTCACCTTACCACCCAATTACATGAACCAAACAATACATAAGTTTAGTAATTAAATTAATTAATTCGATAGTTTCATTTTCAAAACGTAATTAATGTCACTGAAATAGCTGTTTTCATATAAGTTTCTTTCTTCATGTAATGATGTAAACAAATACTTTGTTATCTATGTTTAGATTGATTACCTACCGTTTGGATAAAAAAGTACTTACCAATTCAGATCTTTTAAATTTGAAATTCAACACTATGCATCACTAAATAATAAATATATCACACATAGCACTTGCTCGGCATAATAACTCAACAATCACCCGGAAAGTTTAGACAATGGGGTCTAAATTGTATGCGAAAATACACTTTCACATCTGTTCAAAACTATACCGACATAGCCACCTACACAAAACAATAAACAGTTATTAGAAGTTGATATAACAAATTTCTTAAAAAAGTGTAGCAATTTTCTATAACTACAAATTTTAATAACACTTTATCGTAACATAATGTTTTTCAATTTTAAACTTAACATTATCGGGCATAAATGGCATCAAGAACTTTTATAACTTTAAACTTTGAATGAATTTATAGTTCTATAGAAATGTCGACGACTCCAAAAACTTTTTGAAGTTTTCGATGTCATATGGAAGACCGCAGATGATATATATATTAATGTAGACTTGACGATTACTGTCAAAAGGTGTCAATTATTTCTATAGAGTGTGAATTCGGCGTTTATTTTGTCCTAATCCATTTAACTTAATTACTCCTTAATAGATAAAAAAAGCAGAAATACGTTTTTGATTCATTTTTTAACTCATTACACATTTCCGATGGCTTCATTACTCCCGAAAACTTACTTCAACTTTTTTTCTATTGACAGTGTTCTGAACCGTCAGCTAGTAATAATAATAATAGATATAATATTATTATTATGTATAACAAATTTACTCTAGCAAAATAGTGGTAGATGTCAGATACGTATGATATTAAGATGGATGTTATGTATGAGGGCATCAGTCATAGATTTTTAACTATACATATTATTAGCTAGATTAGTGTACCTTCTAAGAGGCCGGCAACGCTTCTGTTATTCCTCTGGTTCAACAGGAGAATGTGGGCGGCTGTGTTCACATAATTACTGACCGTCATAAGACCGGTCCGTCGGTCCGTCCACATAGGTAGGTATCTAAATCATCTTAGTAAGTATATAGAATTTTCTATGATTAATGCTCCTGCGAATGTCACGAAACGTCGGGATAAATAAATAAATATTAAAAAATAAACTTTTACGCAAACAACTAATGTAAAACATACAGTAAAAATTACATAAACAGCAATATTTTATTATTAAATATGACGAGGAAAGAACATCTGTATTGTTTTTAAAAGGTGTGACGTCATTACTGTTGACATCACAATTGCTGTATTGCTGAAGATCACTCATTGGTTCTTCTAAAGAAAACTACGCGAGTAGGTATTTTATTACTTTCGTTTATTCAACGGGCAGCGTTACGACGTCCCAGAGAGGTCTGTACCGTACGACAGCCCGAGCACGACTGACTCAAGTGTCGACCGTGCGGCTGTATTTGTAGGACCCGGCGCACGTGCTACTGCACGTGTTTTAAAATGCGGTCGTATTTATGGGGCTCGGTGCACGTGTACGTGTTTTCAATTCGTGTTGTAGTATTTGCGCTGATACGGCCATTCTGACAGGCGGTGCGTGCTCTGCACCAGCCTGGTTGGTATTTGTAAGTTGTAGTGGATTCTTATAGATTCTCGTTAGTTCTTATGGACTGTTATTGTAACCGTAGGTTGTCAAAGGTTCTCGTAAAGTTATCGAAGGTTCTCGTAAAGTTCTCGAAGATTCTCGTAAAGTTCTCGAAGATTCTCGTAGAGGATTGAGTGTGCTCGTAGATTTCTCAAAGATGTTTTTAGAAAATTGGGAGGTTCTCGGATATTCTCGTAGAGGATTGGTAGTTTTTCGCAGAGTTCTCGGAGATTCTCGTAGAGGATTCGGAGGTTCTCGTAGAGGTTTCGGAGATTCTCGCAGAGTCCTCGCAGATTCTCGTAGGTTCTTGTTGACCTGCAAGTATAGAAAGTTTTTCTGAGTAGTGCATCTGTTATCAACTTGAGTTGCTTTGTAGTAGTTACATAAACACAAATGCTATAATTATAACTGAGGGTTCTCAGTGGTTCTCGTAGAGTTCTTGGAGATTCTCATAGGATCTCGTAGAGTTCTCGTTGAACTGCAAAAATATATAGTTTTAAGAGGCTTTTCGGAGGTTCTCGAAGAGTTCTCGGAGGGTCACGTAGAGTTCTCGGAGGGTCTCGTAGAGTTCTCGTTGAACTGCAAAAATATAAATAATAGAGTTCTCGTAGATTAATAAAAGGTTTTCATCAGGATGTTTTGAGCCTGAGCTACCACCGCCAGAGGTACCACGTTTCAGGCACTTTTCTCGTAGGACTCCCTCGTGGATTTATAAAAGATATTCGTCTGGTTGTTTGAATTGTTGAATAGAGGTACTTCCCTTTACTCTGATTTTCCTCACACTGAGTCTTAGTGTGGCTGCAGTGACAGCCTTTCTCATATGATTGATGGAATGGGCTGGGTGTGTTGTGCAATAGGATCTCGGTGAGTGGGTAATTCGTTTTCCGCCGATACAGTCTCAGGGACATTGGACTTTCAGCCCTTAACCGTCGCTGTATCATGCGAATACTGCGCAAGGTATTATATAACGTCACGTCGTTCTGCACTACGCATTGCAGCGCACTCGTTACAGTCAAAGTAAGTAGACTTGAATCCTTTATCTTTGCTTCGGTAGATAAAGCACATAAGTGCACCGACATTTTCTGCATCGTCTCCATCATTTGCATCAAGAAATGACTTGGTATCCCTCCCATCTGATTTCCATAATATGGGTATGCTTGCAGTCCTTGTGACCCTGCTTCCAATGGCACATTGTTATCTACCAACGGTCTCTTCTGCTGGATGTTGGTTAGTTGCAGTTAATCTGGTCGTATCCCACTTCTGATGACGAGGAAAGAACCCTCTGTATTGTTTTTAAAAGGTGTGACGTCATTACTGTTGACATCACAATTGCTAACTTGCTGAAGATCACTCATTGGTTCTTGTGAAGAAAACTACACGAGTAAGTATTTTATTACTTTCGTTTATTCAACGTATATACCGTACGACAGCCCGAGCACGACTGACTCAAGTGTCGACCGTGCGGCTGTTGCAGCCGTATTAATGGGGCACGTGCACGTGTTTTCAATTCGTGTTGTAGTATTTGCTCCGATATTATTTTTTTTATTAAAAGTGTGAGATTTGAATTTTTCTTCAAATGATTCTGTAATTCAATACTTGTATCATATCAGTAAATAATTTTTGAGTTTTAACATTATTGCACAGAATGGAAACATTTTGTCGAACAAACCTTAGTGCATGTGTTGACCAAAATATAGGAACAGCTACAAAACAATTCTTTACAAACTCAGTCATTGAATCTCCGTCCCTTGTCTTGAATTACTTGTTATATGTACCAATGTTTATTATAATGTGTAAAAAAAGTTGCTAAAGAAAAGCAGGTATTAAATAAATTACGAAATTAATGAATTTTGATAGTTACGATAATTTTATTATTTTTATGAATTGTCACGAGTCCAAAAAATTACATAATTCTTCATGACACAACACACGGAACTTACAAAGAAAATCGATATGGTTAAATAAAAAATTTAGAGAACCTTATTGCTACAACACTGAATTTAGCTTTATGATGAAATATTTACATGACGCACTTTATTACGAGCATTATGTTTCGCAAAAAATCGTAAGTATGTGTAGAATTTCGTGTGATGAGTAAGCAAAGAATCTGTTCTTGCAATGCAGTGCATACGAATGCTTACAAACTCTTGAAAAACCAATGCTATGTGTTTTTTTAAGGGAATTAAGTACATCATTGAACAAAATCGTAATATCATCAAACCAAATTAATACTCATGGTTCAAATTCGTATAAATTTTTTGGAAACTATCGTGAATTTCTTTTTTGATAAATGAAAATCTTCATTTTTTAATTGAAGTGAACATATTCTGGATGTATTCTTGGGTATCCAATCATTTTTCGATCTCTAATAATTGACCAGCTTTTATCCAATCATGCTCAATTTTTACAGCATATGCAGTTTATCAGGCATTAATAAGAATACGCGAAATTCACAACTTTAAGAACTTTTTAATAGTAACAGATTCTTTAAGCTTAATAAAAGGTTTAACTAATCTTACAGTTAATTTTTAATCTAAATATATCCTCTTTTTTATAAAAGAAATAATATATAAATACCACCTTGAGCATATTCAAGTGGCCTTCCTATGGTTGCCATCACACAAAGGTATAACAGTTAACGAAATGGCTGATAAGACTGCATATGAAGGTATTAATTCAGTTGATGTTAAAAATGTTACAGAGTTTCCTATGAATGATTGTCTCCAATATATTGACGAAGAAATTCAAAAGTTATGATTAGACATCTGGCAGACAGGCCAAGGTAATAAAGGAAAATAGTATGGCTGCATAAAAGAAAACATACCTGTCAGAGCCTGGTACAATCAATTGAAGGATTGCAACAGAGATTTTATTCCCACGATAAAAAGATTGCGTTATGGCCATAATACTGCACCGTCACACCTTGCAAGATTGGGTATTGTTGAGAATAAAATTTACCCACATTGCAATTAAATGAAGAAACTCTGGAACACCTTATTTTCGACTGCCAAACATTTCTGATTGACAGACTTGTGCTGACTAGTGAAATCAGTGATTCAAAAATTTTATGTGATTCTTCGTCTCACCCGCCTCCACTTGATCAGTTATTAAGAGACAAAAGAAGTTATAAACCATTATACAAATATATTAAGAATACAATTCTAACGATTTAAATATAAAGTGAAGTGATAAGTGAACTGTGAAATGAAAAGTATATATATTATTTAGATAATAAAAAAGACTTGACTTAAAGGTCTTAGTTACCAGGCAAAGAGTATAATAATATATAGGGAATATATATGTTACCAGGTCATAAAATCCAAAAAAAACTGTGTAATAATATTTTGATCATGTAAATATTGTTGCTTTACGTACTTTTTGCGACCTTAAATGCTGTAATGTAATTTTAACGTACAATCTGTGCATGTTTAACTTTAAATAAGCCATTACTATAAACATTTTACGTCGTTCATAAAATTCAAAATACATTAGCTTAAAGCTATGCCGGGACCGGATTTGTTGTCTGCCCAGGGTCTTCGTTTGGATGGTCGGAGGCCAAACGAATTACGTCGAATAAGGTGCAAATTAGGTGTTTTTACTCAACCTGATGGTAGTGCATATTTAGAACAAGGAAATACAAAAGTCATAGCTGCGGTTTATGGTCCTCATCAGGTTAGCGATTAATCATTAATATTTTGAGGTTATGGAGGTACAGTCAATATTTATATCGGCGTAATTTTAATATTTTATGTGAAGTCATTATTTTATATAAAGGGTATGCCTCTGTTGTTAAAGCGTTACGTAACGTTAGGGAACCCAATAACAGCATACTGGGATCTCGATACTAATTATTTCGGTCGAAATTGCGTTTTCATACATTCACTTTGCCCTTCACACATGTCACTCTGAATATACATTAACATACATTTTACATTACATATAAATTGGAAAACCGAAATTACATTGGTAAATTGGTAAGCAAGGTTTGAACCAGCTGTCCTTGGTGACAGTCAATGGTTCAACTTATTGCGCCACCAACACTTTTGTTCTGGCCATATGTATTAGCCACCATGAGGTTTTGAAAAAAAAAAGAAATGAGTTATTTGAATTGATTGGAGAAGAAGCTGCATAGGCAAGAATATAATGGTATAGTCACACAAATACCTGGATTAAGAATATCTTGCGAGTTTGCATTTGCATGGTGCATTGTTTCTCACAGTACCTTAAAATGTTTTATTTTTATATATTGTAAATTCATAATGTCAAAGTGTGATGTATGTATTGCTAAAATGGGTTACCTTCTTTCAGGCATCAAAATCAAAAATGTCAACTGATGGAGTAGTTGTCAACTGTCAATATAGCATGGCCACATTTTCTACTGGTGAGATACAGCCCTTAGTTCAATTCACATAGATTTTAGTGTATTTTTTTTTTATGGAATAGGAGGACGAACGAGCGTACGGGTCACCTGTTCTTAAGTGATCACCACCACCCACAATCTCTTGCAACACCAGAGGAATCACAGGAGTGTTGCCGGCCTTTAAGGATGGTGTACACTCTTTTTTTGAAGGTACCCATGTCATATCGTCCCGGAAACACCGCACAAGGAAGCTCATTTCAATTAACTTTCCTTTTTTGGTTGAGAAGAATTGAACAAGCAGTAATTTAAACCACATCCAAATCAGTTTACCAGATTCTAAGAGGGGCAATCACAAACAAACCAACAAATAGACAAATATTTTAATTTTGGCTTCATATACATAAGTACCATTGTAAAGTAAAAATTATTTTTGAAATGCTAAATAATAATTAAATGAATGGTTAAGCCACTAAAACATGACCAGATATTATAGGGGGGAGCAGCTGCACTGGCTGCTCCACTCCAAAATCATAGTTCCTTCAACAATTCCGTTTATGGTCTAATTAACCTCCTAATATGTGGCATGTTGAAGAAGTCGGCGGCAGGAATCACGTGAAACAGCTCTTCGTAATCTAATAGTGCAGTCCTGATTTCATATACAAGTTTTTTCCGGTTATCATTGACACTATCTTGACTGATATTTGTAGCAGTTGGGATACCAGTACTTATGCGTTTTAAGTCAGAGCATATGTCATCAATATCAACTTTGATACTCCCATCAGCCAGAAAGCTAGTGGGCAATTTGCATAAGCTCATAGCCCATAAGAAGGAAGCTTCAATATAAGTGCTTTGACCAAGGTATTTGTGGGTAACACTGAAATGTTTAGAACTGGCCAGTTAGAAACATTGGTAATGAAAACTTTTTTGAATTTCAATTTTAGAACTTATTTGCCCTTATGTAGCCCCTTCTCATGCCAATATTTTCAATTGGTTTAACAAGTTTAAGTGTGGACATAGCAATCTCAATGATAATCAGCATGCAGGATGTCTTTTAACAGCTAGAAGATAAGATAGTGACCTATCAGCAGATACGGGCAAGTCTAGGTATTGGCATGAGTCAAGTTCAAAAACATTTAGGCGTCAGGAAGCTTTGTACCAGATGGATTCCCCATACTTTAACCGACAACCAGAAACATCGTCGCACAGACTGGTGTAGCCAAATTTTAGATAAGTTCAATGGCGGTGACTCAAATGCTGTATTTGACATCGTCACAGGTGATGAAAGCTGGATATATTGCTACGTACCCGAACCCAAAAGAAAATCAGCTCAGTGGCTGTTTCCTTTCGAGGATCGGCCAACTAAGGTAAAGAAAGGAAGAAGTCAAGGAAAAAAGATGATTGCCTCATTCTTTGGTCGGTAAGGTCATTTCGCGACAGTTGTGCTAGAAGATGGAAGGACAGTTACTGCAGACTCGTATGTCAATCGCTGTTTGCCTGTTGTCTTTGAAAAAATTCGACAGCAGCACCCTCCAAGCAGGATCCTCCTTCACCACGACAATACTTAAGCGCACTCCGAAAAACGGACTGTTGAATATTTGACTATTGCAGGTGTCGAGATAATGAGTCATCCGTCATACAGTCCTGACCTGGCGCCCTGCGACTTTTATTTATTCCTAAGAACTAAACATAAAATTTGTAGGTATTCGCTTTACGAGCCCTGAAGATGCGGTGAAAGCGTACGAAAATACCATAGAAGATAGGAGTCCTAAGGAAGAATGGGCCCACTGCTTTTCTCAGTGGTTCCATCGAATGCGACGATGTGTAGAAAGGAACGGAGATTACTTCGAAAAACAATAAAAGTATTGGCAACTTTCTATATTAAGCCGTATTTCATTTTCTAAACATTTTCAGTGTTACGTTTTGTGTTGTGTTTTGTTAGTTCAGAAGATCAGCACCTGAGCGACCTTGATAGAAACTGTGCTGGCAATCGCCTTGTGTCGCTCCTGATATCCCTGGTCTCCACGACTGGAGAATATGGCGATGATGTAGTTGGACGTTGGATGTGTTTCATACCTTTATAACATAACAATGATTGCAGGTGAAAGGAAGAACAGGCCACACGGCGATCGCAAATCGCAAGAGATGTCTATGCATTTACGACAGGCATTGTCTGCGGCTATCAAAACTGAGCTGTACCCGCGGTCGCAGATTGATATTTATGTTCAAGTTCTTCAGGTTTTTGTATTCTTTATTGTATTCTATTCTTTAAATCGTTTCTTTTTCTTTTGTTGGAAGCCAAAATTGAGCCAGTGTCAGGTTGAGGTAAGCTACCAGGTGATGAATAATGGTACAGTCAGTGTATCCGTGTTTATATAAAACAGTTTTATAATTTTATTTTAAAATCTGAAATTCTGAAACCAGATTTAGTAAAATTAGAAAATGACTTAAAAAATAATTCACACAAATATGTATCTTCTATATATATATATATATATATAAATGAATTGCTGTTCGTTAGTCTCGCTAAAACTCGAGAACGGCTGGACCGATTTGGCTAATTTTGGTCTTGATTTATTTGTGGAAGTCCAGGGAAGGTTTAAAAGGTGAATAAATATGAAAGTGTTCGGAATGAAATAAAAACAACAATTTTCCTTTGATGTGTCTCCCGTCGTCCGATATTTGTTTTGTATGGACATATTTTCTATGAGAGAATTTATCGACGCACGGTTTGACAGTTCTACTGTGAAACAATTTCATTACAACAACAGGGTCCATATTTTACGAAATAATTCTTGATGTTATGAAATATTATTAACAAATTAATAAAAACATTATTTTCTGTCTACTCTAACAACGTCTGTCGGGTCAACTAGTACTATATAAAAAGACTTATGTTAGTGTTAAGAGTGTTGTAAAACATAATCTTATTTTTCCTACTATATTAACATAAACTATTTAAAAGTTTAGTAAAAACCAGGGAAAGGAGATTCTTAAAGGATGTAGAACAGGTATGGTAAATTGGTTCCTCAGTTACGATTAATGAACACATTTATGAGAAAAAATACTATGTCCGGATCTATTATTATGTGTGTTTGTACAATTCACAATGATATTCATAGATCGCTACCTCGCTACTTAGTCATTGTTTCAACTATTTTTATGTTATTCTTTAGGGTATGTAGTTTAACTTATTGTTGTAATACTTAGATATAAAATATTATATCTTGAAAAATTTTATGACACAAAATTTGGGACAACTCGGCGCCCCTAGTCACACTTCGTCTCCACCCTCCCACCGCCTTTTTTTTTTAATAATTGGCTCCGTCAACTGAATGGTACATAAAGAAATAATCGGTTGATATAGCTGTGGTTTTCTTTTGTGAACTGAAAAATAGCCAACAAGAGTTAGTACGGTTAGTAGTAACATACATACATACATAAAATCACGCCTCTTTCCCGTAGGGGTAGGCAGAGACCACTTCTTTCCACTTGCTACGATCCTTACATACTTGTTTCGCTTCGTCCACTTTCATTATTCCTTTCATACATGCTCTTCGATTTAGGGTACTCTTGATTTCTTGGCCTTTTTTCAAGACGTCCCTGATTTGATCTTGAAACGTCCGCCTAGGTCTACCCCTTCCAACACTTTCATTCACATTGGCCTATACACTTCCTTCGTCAGTCGTTCTTCATTCATTCTCTCGACATGTCCAAACCATCTAAGCATACCTTTCTCAATTTTTGTCACAACATCTTCTTTCAGACCACAACGTTTCCTTATCTCACTATTTCTCATCCTGTCACTCAGTTTAACTCCTATCATACTTCTCAACGCTCTCATCTCAACTGCATTTATTCTATTTTCATGTTTCTTCTGCCATACCCAACTTTCACGAGTGTTGGAACCAACACCCCCTCATGCACAGCCAAACGAGCCTTATTAGACACCTTCTGCCTGCTCATAAAGGAGTGCTAAGCTCCATTCACCATGTCTCCTGCATTCACTCTTCTTTCAATATCACTCTCATACTTTCCACCTCTTGTAAATTTAGAACCCAAATACACAAACTCATTCACCTCTTCAATTTTTTCATCTCCAATCACGATATTGCAGTCTGTCACTATCTCATCTCTTTCAATCACCATCACTTTCGTCTTCTTTACATTCATCTTCATTCCCTTTCTACCAAAAGCTCTATTCATAGCAGTTACCATCTCCTGCAACTCCTCGGCCGAAGATGCAAGTAATACTTGGTCATCAGCATAGAGAAAACATTTGACGAGTAACTCATTCATTCTCAACCCACTTTCATTCTCTTTTAAATCTGTCAAGCAATTATTTATGAACAGATTAAACAGCCACGGTGACGCTACACATCCCTGTCTAAAACTTTTTTCGATATTAAACCATTCAGTGTATGCCCGTTTATCCTTACACAAGCACTAGAATCTTTAAAAAGAGATTGCAATGCTTGGATGATCACACTGCTCATTCCTTAACACTCTATCATAGGCCTTTTCTAGATCCACGAACGCGCAATAGACCTTCTTGTTTTTAGCCAAAAACTTTTCGGCTATGCACCGCAAGGAAAAGACCCGATCCGTACATCCCATTCCCTTTCTAAATCCCGCTTGGGCATCCCATACTTTTTCGTCTGTTTCGTTCACAACTCTTTCAATCAACACTTTTGCATACAATTTACCGACGACGCTGAGAAGGCTTATATCGCGGTAATTTCCACAGTCTTGTCGGGACCCATTTCCCTTATACAATAAAAGGCATTTATTTTCTCAAAATTGATTCCTTTAGAATTCTTTTTGATGTCATTTCTTATACTACTAGATACTACTACCGCTTCGGAAACAAATGGCGCTCTGAGAGAGAAGAAGCGGCGCAAGAAACTCTCCCAGCATTCTTTTTTTTTGCGCTCTTTTCAATAAAAATATACAATATTGTACAGTCGCTATAAAATAATCACAATCTAGTCCCAAGCTGTCCGATCATTTACATATTCAGCAGTGGAGTAATAGGATTTACGACAGAGCCATTTTTTTATAAAACATTTAAATTTATTTATAGATAATGCCTGAACAGTGGCTGGGACTTTATTGTAGAAGTGTATACATTTATCCTTAAAGCTATTATGTATCTTATGAAGCCTACTAGAATTAGTTACAAGCAATCCCTTATTTCTAGTGTTATAATAATGAAAATCACTATTAAGAGCAAAAAGGTGACGATTTTTGTGAACATATATTAAATTTTCATAAATGTACTGACAATAAACAGTCATAATATTTATTTCTTTAAATTTTTCTTTGAGAGACTGTCTATAACCAAGCTGATATATAGCACGAACAGCTCTCTTTTACAGTGCAAACACTATATCAATGTCAGCAGCATGACCCCATAGTAATATACCGTATGTCATGATGCTGTGAAAATAACTAAAGTACACTAATCTAGCGGTCGCAACATTCGTGTACTCTCTAATCTTTCTAACTGCATATGCCGCAGAGCTGAGTCTATCTGCTAGATGGGTAATATGTGGACCCCACTGAAGCTTTTTATCTAACGTGATACCCAAGAAGACCGTAGTGTCCACAAGTTTCAATCTCTGGTCATTTATAAGTACGTTGGTTTGTACCTCCGCTGTGTTTGGTGTAATGAACCGTAAACACTTTGTTTTTTACTGTTTAAGTGCAGATTATTCGTCTCAAACCAACGCACTATCTTTGAGAGTGCATTGCTTACCTCGTCATCAATATCCGCACGTCGCTTCACTTTAAAAATAAGTGAAGTATCATCAGCAAACAATACAATCTCATGGCTATCATCTACCACAAACGGTAGATCGTAAATATATATAAGAAACAAGAAAAGACCGAGAATAGAACCCTGTGGAACACCTATTCCCACAGGTTTACCCGAAGACCGTTTGCCATTTACATCGACTATCTGAACTCTTTCGCTTAAATATGATTTTAACAGATTTAGGGCTCTATTTTTCATTCCATAATGCTTTAGTTTTAGGAGTAAAGTTTCATGGTGGACGCAGTCAAATGCTTTTAACAAATCACAAAAAATGCCCAATGCATCCTGTGACTCTTCCCAGGCGTCAAAGATGTGCTCAATGAGTCTAGTACCCGCATTAATTGTTGATAAGCCCCTAGTGAAACCAAACTGATTTTTGTTCATTAATTTACAAAAATGCATTTGTAGAAGTAAAGTTTTTCAAAAAATTTTACTAAAAACAGGCAGCACTGAAATAGGTCTGAAATTAGCAGGGTCAAAATAACTGCCCGATTTAAACAAAGGTATAACTTTGCTGTATTTCATGAGGTCAGGGAACACACCCTCATCTATGCATTCATTAAATATTATTGCTAATTCAGGTGCTATAATGTCAAGTATGTATTTAACAATATTAGTCGAATGGCCCCATAGGTCCTTTGTATTTTGGCACTGGCAATGGCACGATTACAGCTTTGGACCAGTCTCCTGGTACTTGCCCATTTCGCCAGCACAAATTGAAGAGGCGGGACAACTGGCTAGCCACTACGCCCCGACCGGCCCTCGGCATCTCGACGGTAATCCTGTCATACCCTGCAGCTTTACCTAATCTCATACTTTTCAATGCTTTCACTATTTCATCCATGCTTATGTCACTTTCATCAACATTTATATTAGTTAGGTTAGTGGTAAACACCCATAATATTAACTGCAGTGTGTAAATCACACAATAATAATGACCGTTGGTAGGCAGACGGCGGCGCGTACTGCGCGTGCGTGAACGCTTCGACGCTGGCGCTGGTGGATGCGGGCGTGCCCCTGCGGGCGTACGCGTGCGCCAGCTCGGCGAGCGTGGCGGGGCCAGGCGGCGCGCGCGAGCCGCTCGTGGACGTGGGCCACGTGGAGGAGGCGGCGGGCGGCGTGTGTCTGACGGTCGCCGCGCTGCCGAGTACGGGTCAGTTGAACTGCACTCGTCACCTTGAGACATAAGATGCCAAGCCTCATTTGCCCAGTAATTTCACTAGCCCCGCCGCCCTTCAGAGTGAAACAGAGTAATGCTCACACATTACTGCTACACGGCAGAAATAGGCGCCGTTGTTGTTGGTACCCATAATCTAGCCGGTATCCGGTGCAAAGAAGCCTTCCACTGGTGCGTTGTAATGTAATGTTGGCCAGTTGCAATCTTAGAGCTATATTACACCGGGACCCCACGGTGGCAACCAGTCGCCGCTACCAACAATATGTATACAGCTCTATAACTGGTGTCCGTTTGGTTGCGCAACGAATTAGGGGCTCGACATTTAAAAATGAAATGCCAAGTCTAAATAGGGATGAACCCACCACTGTTTCTTTTTTCTCTTAAATTTTCTTTTCCTTCTTACATACACCAGTAGTCATGCTATCTCTTCGAGAAACATTTTGATACTGTCTCAACAAAGTGGCATCACTAATGTCTATTTTGGTAGCTTACGGACCCCACTGCGGCGCAACTGGTTGTTCCGGTGATATAAAGTCCTTAAAGCTTCTCGTACATGACCCCGGTGCAAACCGAGAAAAAGGAATAATTAAGAAAATATAATAGAAACATATTTATTTACCATAGGGTAATAACAATACTTGGTAAACATCGTGAAGCAACATCAATTCGTAAATCAAATCAAAATCACTTCATTCATGTAGGTCACGGAAATGACACTTATGAATGTCAAGACACACCCAGCTCATATAGCCTACCCATGTTGTACCTATCTATGTTGCAGAGCACTTATCGCCCTTTTACAAGTCACTTCATGCTAAAACTCGTGCAATAAAAGTACTCGTGCCAAAGAAAAGGGTATTCGATTTGTGTGGGTCAGGAACGGAAAAATATATACTCGCAAAGACGAACACTCTTCACCAATTCTCATTAAAAACAATGAATCACTTAACAAATTATGAAACTGAAAGTGACGTGATCATCAAAATATGACAGATTAATAGCAAAAAAAAAACAATATTTACTACCAAAATTTTCGAGGTACGAAAACGAAATTAGAAAACATAAGGTTCGAGTCTCTTGCAAGTAAATACGATATTATTGTGGGAACAGAAACATGGCTTGATAATTCGATATACGACGGTGAACTTTTTAATGAACAATATTTTATACACAGAAGAGATAGAGAATCCACCGACTCCCAAAAAAAAGGTGGGAGGTGGTGTGATCGTGGCAGTTGCTAAATCTATTAATAGTACGCGTATTATCCATTTCGAGAGTCCTAACGAGGACTTATGGCTTTCTATTAAGTGTACATGTAATGGTAATACTAAAGACATTCTTCTATGTGCTGTTTATGTCCCCCCTCCAGTGTGTAGCGTTGTCTTGGAAAACATAAGTACGGTTGTGCAATCACACTCAAATGAAGTACTAGTAGTTGGTGATTTTAATTTAGGATTCATAGATTGGAAATTAGATGACAATAAGTTATTACAACCTTTTAACTACAACAATAAATTAGGCTTTTCAATCGTAGATTTTATGTCTCAAAACAACTTTCTTCAATATAATAATGTTCGGAATAGTAATAACCGCATTTTAGATCTCGTTCTTGGTCGAGAATGTATTGTTAAAGTCACGGAAGCAAGTGCCCCTTATCAAAACTTGATACTCATCATCCAGCAATCATAATCAACGTAGAATTAAACACATGTAAATACCTTAAATGTAGAACCTTTGTTAATCACGCTTTTATAAAGCTGATTATGATGTAATAAATAAGAAAATCGAGCGAACCCGATTGGGACCAGACACTTATAGCCAGTGAAGATGTTAATGTCATGGTTTCATAATTATACAACATGCTGAACGATATTATTGCAGTTTATGTTCCAAAACGGAAAGTAAAAGGCACAAAATATCCAATTCGGTATAAACCGAATCTCATTAAATTAATTCGTGAAAACGAGAAAATCCGCAAGCGTTTCAAAACATATAAAAACCCAAGAGATGAACTTGAACTCAATTTATTGAAAAAACGTGTTGCTTCATTACTTAAAACCTATTACAATGACTATCATGCCGGAATTGAATCACTAATACACAGTGACCCAAAGAAATTTTGAGGGTTTATAAAAAATAAAAAGAGCTCCTCGTTCGAAATACCTAGTAAGATGAAATTGAATGACACAACCTCAGAAACTGGTCAAGGTATGACAGAACTATTTGCTACTCATTTCCAATCAATATTTTCAAAAGATAACATCAATGGTTATAATCTTGATAGTAAAACTACATTTCCCCAGTTTTCCATTTCCAATGTAGAAATAAGTGAAAGAAACATTTTTAAGTTACTTCGTTCTATTGATCCTAGTAAAGGAGCTGGTCCCGATGGTATTCCGCCATACTTTATTTTTAAAAACATGGAGGCACTTATCTTTGCCGTGAAATATTATTTTCAAAAAATCCATGCAAACCTCAATTTTTCCTGATTTGTGGAAGATAGCAAATATAGTTCCTATATATAAAAAGGACCATAGAGATAATATCAAAAACTATCGCCCAGTTTCAATATTAAACACATTTTCCAAAATTTTTGAGCGACTAATTTTATCAGCAGTAACTCCCTACTTAAGTAATATAATAACAGACAATCAACATGTTTTTTTAAAACATCGCTGTATATTTAACACGCTTGTTCGAAGTACTTTAGAGTTCAATAGCATAATATGGAACCCTTTCTATAAATGCCACATAAAACGCATGGAAAAAATTCAAAAATCATTTACGAAATTCTAGTCATTCAAAGATGCCTCTCAAATCGATCACGTTACTGTGACAGATTAAATCATTTTAAGATTGTTTCTCTGTTCAACAGACGAAAATTTCTGGACCTTTGCGGCCTTTTTAAAATTATACACGGATCCTTAGAACCTAACATAATATCTAACTTAAATTTCTCCATTCCAAGATGTTTACCAAGACAACCGATTCATAAAATATTTTCAAATAATTACTCTAGAACGAATGTGAAACAATACGGTCCTCATAATAGAATATCTACAACATTCAATGATATTAACGATCATGAAGTTGGCATTTTAAACGACACGTTTAAGTCATTTAGAAATAAAGTTTTAGAAAAAATAACGACCACGGTAGATAATAGATTGTATTAGATTGTTAATGACTTATTAATTCTTACTTTTATTTTTTTGTAATTCCACACTTACTACTTTATAATTATTATTTACATTCTATACTTTCTAGATTTAAGATTTATTACTAAGTTACTTAATTTTTTCATAACTAAAATGCTGAATGTACCTAATTAGAATAGCCAATCTAGAATTAGTATGTAAGTGCAAATCAATTGTTAATGTTAAGTTGAGTTATTGTGGGTACATCTTAAATAAATAAATAGCCTACTTAATATAATACTATACAAATATAAGGTGGCCTGCGCTGAACCAGACAATAACAATGGATTATTATCTTCTTTATAATCTGCTATACTGTAGTTAGACTTCTTTGTCAAAAGAGCATTAAGATATTTTTGCATTTGTGCTCAGTGAGTGAGTATATTATGTAATATTTTATTGTAAAATTGAATACCAAGATCTATCAAGGAGTCCTTTACCCAATGACGTTTTAAACATTTAGAAAATCCTTACACCATAAAAAGGCATTTATTTTCTCAAAATTGATTCCTTTTTGATGTCATTTCTAATATACTAGATACTACTACCGCTTCGGAAACAAATGGCGCTCTGAGAGAGAAGAAGCGGCGCAAGAAACTCTTGCGCTCTTTTCAATAAAAATATACAATATTGTACAGTCATTTCTATCGCTATAAAATAATCATAATCTAGTCCCAGGCTGTCCGATCACTTATATATTCAGCTGTGGAGTAATAGGATTTACGACAGAGTCATTTTTTTATAAAACATTTAAATTTATTCATAGATAATGCCTGAATGGTGGCTGGGACTTTATTATAAAAATGTATACATTTACCCTTAACGCTATTATGTATCTTATGAAGCCTACTAGAATTAGTTACAAGCAATCCCTTATTTCTAGTTTTATAATAATGAAAATCACTATTAAGAGCAAAAAGGTGACGATTTTTGTGAACATACAGTATGGTCTGCATACCTATGACATAAATAAAAATATAAGAAATACTAGTCCACAAAACTATCGCAAAATTAATTATTTAATTAAAAACTTTAAATTGAAAAAATGAAATTTTCAAACAAAATAAATATAATACGCTGACGGAAGATCAAATATAATACGATATGAATCAAGTTGGAATCAAACTAAAGCCGGGGTACCTCAGGTCAGTGTACTTGAACCATTATTATTTCTACTATATATCAACGACCTACCAAATATTACAGAAAATAAGTGTGTGTTATATGCTGATGACATTACAATAATTATCCCTGACACAAACTCAAAAAGACCATACGACTCGGTCATAAATGATGAAATCATTGATATCGGCAAATGGTTAGAAAGTAACAATTTAAATATTAATATATTAAAAACAAAACTTATACAATTTAAAAATTATAATACCATTTATCCACCCCTTAGAAACATAACATACAATGACATTAAAATTGATGAGGTTGAAAATACCAAATTCTTAGGCATAATAATGGATAATAATTGTAATTGGAAAGCTCACGTTGAATCATTATGCAAACGTCTTAATAAGTTTGTTTTTGAAATAAGGAGAATTAAAAAAAACTATATCGGAAAAAGCGGCTTTAACGGCCTACCACGCTTACGTGGAGTCTATAATTAGGTATGGGATCATAATATGGGGTAACTCAACAGTAATAAATAGAGTCTTAATAGCGCAAAAAAAATGTTTGACGGCTGCAGCGGGAAAAGGACCCCTTGAAAGCTGCAGACCAGTATTTAAAAAATATAACTTATTAACAATTATTGAATTATACATATTTGAGTGCTGTATGTTGTGTATGTGTTCGAAAACAATTTAGCGAATTCAGTAAACGTGAAAACACTTCTCTATTCCCATCCAGGGACCCCACCAAACTACAAGTACCTTGCTGTAGAACTACATTATATCAGAGAAACTGTTTGTGTATGTGCATAAAAATCTATAATCACATCCCAAAAATAATAAGAGAGGTATCGTCAAATAGGAATTTCTCATCTAAATTGAAAATATACCTTAGTAAAAACTGCCTATATTCATTAGACGAATATTTTCAACTAAAAACTTAACTATATACAATATAATACTGCTACTAATCTTTTGTTAAATTTATATTATTGTAACTAATGATTTTTTTGTATTGTAAGAAATGTATTTTATAAAATTTGAACGTCATAAATGTGGCAAACATGTACTCAATAATATTTATGTAACATCAATCTAACATGTTTATGCAAATAAAAACTTTGACTTTGAAATAAGAATAAGCAGTACTGTACAGACGACGAACATTGACCTCTGGATCGTCGGCTTCACCTTTGATTTGTTTGATTATTTGCGACGAAATAAAAATTCTCTATGTTCATTCTTACGAACACTTTTTATTTCGGTATAACTGAACTGAACTGTAAATTCAATATTGTGCATCTTGTTTTATATTCAAAATAACTCACCCGTATTCGCAAACGTCAAAGAAAAACTAAATGTCAAATTTACCGTAAAAGCAATAACAATTAACAAACTTAAAAACACAATTTACACATGTACACACATACACATACAGTAGTAGAAAGTGTCCATTTCAGCTTGATTCCTTCGAAAGGCAAACACATAATCTATTTGCCCAAAAGACTCGCACACTGTCACTCGCAAATACACTGGTCACTGATTAGTGACGACTGAAGTCACTCGCACAGAATAATGAAAGAATAATAATATGGGTAGGTGTGTTTATTGGGGAGGATACCTGCTGTCAACGTTTCGGCAATTTCATGGGTAGGCTGTACTCTCTGGCTGCGAGTAGATTATGAAGACCATGTCCGGTCATGTCTACAGGTCATCTGGAAGGTGTCAAGGAAGCCAAATTGGCTTCAATGAAGCTAGGGTCATTAATAGATCACGATGCCCGCGTGCAACGAATAGCTGCTCGAATTGTCGGGGATCCAGTGCTCTGTGAACGGCTAGATCATTTGGCGTTGCTGGGTTTCCGAACAACTGCTTGACCTGATTCCTGCCGCCGAATTCCACTTTCGCACGACTCGCCACAAATTACGATATCATCTCCACCATCAGGATGTCAGGCGTTCCCTTACAGTGCCTTTTTCAAAGAACTTTCATCCTTGACATAGATATCTTTAAAATCAGCCTGTACACCTATCTAAAAGCTCGGCAATGCTCCTGTGATTCCTTTGGTGTTGTAATGAGGGCGGCGGTGATCAATTAACATCAGGTGTCCTGTACGCTCATTTGTCCGTTTAATAAAACCTGAGTAACTACGGGTAAGATGATACGGTTTTAAAAAATTAGATTGCTTTGTATTACATAACATGTTATCCGTTTACAACTTAAACAAAAAAATAATAATTTAAATAAATTCATTTTCATTTCATTTCATTAAATACACTAAGTATTTAAGTTTAACTAATTTAGTAAGCGTAGTGTTTTAAGGTTTTTTACGCTATTTCTAGAAACACTGTGCGCTAAGTATTTAAAGTTAAATAGCTTTTTGAATCGGGTATTATTTCCTTTAAAAGAAGCTATTTATCGATAGGTTGCGCCCTACCCTAAGCCCGTCCGCGTTCTTTCACTTTAGGACGGTCCGACACAGTTGAAGTCACCGCGAGAAGCGAACAGGCAACATCGCTTGTGTTCGATCCGACAAACGACCAGCGTCTTTGAACTTGAAGTACGCGGGGTGGCAACATCGCATTTTGATGTGCAAAGATTCAAGTTCATTGAATCATTGAGTGTTGACCCAGTGACCTCGTGACCCGATTGTACAATGTACAGCATGTTAATATTTGCTCAAAATTAAAAGTCTACTTTTTGACCTAACTAGTGCACCGTTTTTTGTCATGTTTTGTATATCGTCAGCAAATGTTATAACAAGTATGTGGCTACATTTAATTCATAGATGATAAATACATACTGTATATAAAATTTTCATAAATGTGCTGACAATGAACAGTCATAATATTTATTTCTTTAATTTTTACTTTGAGAGACTGTGGAAGATACTGGTACGTGTATATGCTTAAATTAAGCATATCATGTGCTGCTTTTAGTGAAGAGTTAAGGTCTCTTTGGTCGTGATAATCGGGAGAAATATTTATCAAATTAATTTGCATTTTCTATATCCGAATTTATAACGCGATTATTAATATTTAAACAGATACAGGTGTTACGGCTATTCGATCTGCCAGTTTCATTGTTAATTCGCATTTCCCAAGTCGCTTTTACTTTATTATTACTGTTTTTAATTTTATCTGCAATCAAACGTGTTTTCGCTTCATAACAAACTACTGTAAATTCATAATAATGTTCTTCATAATAAGCTTCGATCGCTGTATCTGTAGTCTGTACATTGATGCGTAGAGTCCAATTGTTTAAAATATTCTTGGTCAATAAACAGCAATTTAAAACATACAGTTTAGTGTTGCGTACCTATATTGAATTTAAAGAACCCCGATGCAAACAGTGGCAGTAGACACACGACTAATGAGAATAGTGTGCTTACCTTGTCAATTAAGCACACTTTTGCTATCAGACTGTGAATGATTTGACCTTATGTGTGTATAGAACGTCATTACCTTTATCGTAGGTAACTTATTACACAGCACCTACAGTAATGGCGAGCGTAGTCATAGTAGTTAAGCAAAGCATAGCCAACGAAACCAGAAAGAAATTCGTTTAAAATTTTAATATTGCAGTACTTATGACTTCAAAGAAAGTGTGTGCTGGCTTCATCAAGGCAAAGTTAATAAATACAAGTTTAGCCGACTTAACTCCATTGAGCGTACTTTTACTCCAAAAACAGCAAATTTTAACACAATCCGTTCAGTCGTTATACAAGTCTGTAGAATTAATAATAATAATATTGACACACTCTTACACAGATTATCTTGCCCCAAACTAGGCATAGCTTGTATTAGGGTACAAGACAACAATATGTTTAATACAATATATCTTATCTTTAAACGAGCAATTCTTGTATATAAATAAATATATAATCTGAATCTCGGAAATGGCTCCAACGATTTTAATGAAATTAAGTATACAGGTAGTTTCGGGGGCGAGAAATGGATCTAGCTAGATTTCAATTTTAAAAAATGTAGTTTTATCCGTATTTTAATGAGAAACTGCTACAATAACATTAGAATACAAAGGTAAATTTCGCCACTATATACAAGACTTTAATAGCTCAGACATTGGGAGATCCGGAAAGCAGAAGAACCCGGTTCGAATCCAGATCTCCTATTAGTTTTTTTTTGTTCAAGTTTTGTACATTCTTAAAAATCCGAGCAAGGCAGGTCAGAATGTCGGTATGTGTATGTACCTAAATATAATATATTCCGCGCAAGCACACTTATGTATGTATGTCATTTCTAATATACTAGATACTACTACCGCTTCGAAAACAAATGGCGTTCTGAGAGAGAAGAAGCGGCGCAAGAAACTCTCCCAGTATTCTTTTTTTTGCGCTATTTTTAATGAAACATACAAGATCGGATCACTTTGATATGCAGCTGTGGAGTAGTAGGATTTACGACAGGTCCATTTCTCAAATAAAACATTTAATAAAACAACAACAACATTTATAGATAATACCTGAACAGTGGCTGGGACTTTATATAACTATAGATACCTACCGTATGACATTGTGATTAATGGTAGGTTTTTACACGATATTGATCTTTGTTGGCAGGCAGTATAGCGCTGTTGGAGATGTCACACAGACTGCACATGGACTATTTTGACGTGGTGCTGAGTCGTGCAATGCAGGGCTGCAAGGACATCGAGGTATTGTATCAATTATTTGGCCTTATAAGAATGTGTAACATGTGCTATGAGATCTAATTAGTAGATATGATGATTTGCTATATTTTTTTCAAAGTGCGCTTTCCCGTTTATCTTTTGTGTCTGAACATCCATAGCACATGTGCTAAAACTTATTCGACAACGGGTCATGCCGCTAACACACGCTGATCCATGTATTTTTGAAAACAAAATGGCGGAGGTTAAAGTTAGCACTCAGAATTTAATTATAATTCTTAATTATTTATCACGCATTAATATGATTATTCTATATAAAAAAGGTTAAAAGTTAGTATCCCGGAGCACGAGGGGGGAAGGGGTAACCTTGATACTACTCCCATTACAACGTAATGCACCGTTCCAGAGAAAAAAGCATTATAACCTAACCTCAAATTATGATATTTTGAAAGGTTGGGAAGGTTCTGACACTCGCACGCTACGCTCGGCTCGCGCGTTGTAACTGTTCTAACATGACCTTACCTAACCAATTTTTATAAATATATTTGTAGTTGATAGAGCTTTTTGGTCCACGACTATCTATAGTGTAACTACTCTTATTACTTATTGTACAGTTTTCAAGACAACAATAAAACAAAAATTCTACCCTCAAATGGAGTGCTGGCATGGCTGCGGAAGGCTAAAAGCTGAAGAGTAACATTCACGCAATTACGATTAAAACTGAATAACAAAAATAAACGAAAAATAGTTATTGTTTTTTTAACTGGCTTTACAACTCTGGGTTCTAGCCTTTTTAGTTTAAAAATTATTATTGATGAAGCCTTCTAATCTGTCCCAGACTATTTTTTAAGTTTCATTTCACTGTTTTTCATTTCCAATTGACAGTTTTTGGCCTCCAGCCGCCATGACAATACTCATGTAGCGTTTTATTTACGTGATTACCCGTTTTAGGTTTTAATTTTTTTTTGTTATTTTCTACGGTGGATTAGCCTGTAATAAGAGTGGTATCATTATAATCGTGGAATAAAGCTCTATCAAATACAAATTTTTTTACCACCTTATTCGTGCTACGGGATACTAAGTCCAACCCGTTAACAATTCTTAAACAATTATAGAGTATATACTGTAAATTATAAAAAAACGTTTTTTTTTATGCAATAAGAGGACAAACGAACGTACGGGTCACCTGGTGTTAAGTGATCACCGCCGCCCACATTCTCTTGCAACACCAGAGGAATCACAAGAGCGTTGCCGGCCTTTAAGGAAGGTGTACGCGCTTTTTTTGAAGGTACCCATGTCGTATCGTCCCGGAAACACTGCACAAGGAAGCTCATTCCACAGCGTTGTAGTACGCGGAAGAAAGCTCCTTGAAAACCGCTCTGTGGAGGACCGCCACACATCCAGATGGTGATTTCGAGACCCAGTATTCCGATACTAGGCGAGGCTTTAAGGGAAGTGTTGTCGAAGAGCGGTGATACGACAAATGGGGTTTTTTAGTGGTAAACGCGCAAACTTGAATCTTCTGGGGGTTAAATTGGACAAGGTTTGATGGCTTGTCTATGCTTCAAATTTAATAATTGTTATTATTTTTGTTATATTATAACCAGATCTACCGACACATCTTCATATAGTACTTATATTAATGATAGTGGATAAGCGAAATAAATATATTTAAGCATGTAGACTAATTATGCTATAGCACAGATCTCAGTGGTTTTATTTGCAAAGATCAACCATTTGATAAAATTGGTATTTTATTAATAAAAAATATGTCGTATCTATAATAATTAATATTTTCAGGTAATATTAGACGAGGCAGTGAGAGAACATTTAGCGGAGGGCTGGACCCAACAAGATGCCACAATAACAATATGAAATATATTCTTTTTGATATTACGAAGACTATTATTTTACCTGTTTACCCCATAGACTTAAATTATACTAGGTTATAGACGACCTGACAGCCCAATAATGTATAATCAATTTTGATTATTATTTAAGATTTATTTATTTTATTAAGATGTGTTATATGTGAAGATATTATTGAGTCATTGATTATTAAGTACTATTATTATACAAGGTTTTCTACACAGTCCGGCATTTTAGTTTCAATTATTAGCAAAGTTTAACAGCACATATGGCACGTCAACGTCACACATTGTTCGAGACTGGCTGGCGTAGGCCCACTTGGGCGTAGTATTAGTTACAGCACTTTAGGACTACGCCTGCGGTATCTAGTTAGAGCGCATGGCATATATCATTTCATTATACTTAGCTAAAAGAAAATCTTTACTGCATAGTTTTACATGTCAGATGAAGTTACTAGTAAAATATAAGAATTAGGCCCATGAGCCATGAATTAAACTCGAAAGTTTTCCACAAAATCCTTAGACAACAACAAACAACATATGGTACTTTTATCTCGAAATATTTTAGAGTTCCCAAGGAAGTGCAATACATATGTTGGGTGAGATAACATATTATATAGACGACGCAAGAAAGCTATTGGGGAAAGAGAAACATTCCCAAGATTTTCAGAATGGCGTAAAACGAATTTGGAATTATTTGTAAAAAAAATAATATCATTGCAATATTAGTTTGGATATCGTTTCCAAGGTATTCAGGGTTGCTGAGAACGAATTTGGGATAATTTTTGAATTCAAATTTGACCACTGAGTAATTTATGATTCCAACAATATGGATGGGTGCCTACTTTACTACAAAGGTAGTAAAGAAATTTGGTACGAATCATTTTTAAAACACAATTTCCGCTGCGCAAAACAGTATTAAGCAATATGTATAACGGTTCCAGGCTTCTCAGGGTAGTAAAAAACGAATTTTGGATAATTTTTTAGAAACACTATGGGTGCTCCTGTCAAGGTAGAGTCATATGGGGCAAGTGTGTGCATAAAAAATAGTGTCAAAATTAAAAAATAAGCATGATAGGAAAATAAAAATGCCACAGAGTATTTAGTTCGGTAATAATTAAATTAATAAGTAATGTCTACAACACTTCGGGATACAACGGATTAATCCGAATGATTCTAAATGCGCACACCATCCCCGTACTATAGGAATGCGCACTTATGTGGGGTACATTTGCGCACCAAAGTAGATTTTTAGTGCACAAATTACATTATACTGATTAGAGAATCAGACTGATTTCAATAATACAATAAATAATAATAACATAACTTCGAATGTTATGCTAGATAAAAAGCTCAGATATTATTGACTGGAAAAAATGAATTTACTTTAGTTACTATCCTTTAACTGTACCCTTTACGCCGCCAGATTAAGCCTGTCTCACTACCCGTGCAGGCATCGAAATCGGGCGGCCTCTACAGAGTAAGCCAGTCAGTCGGGACTCACGAACACAGGCCACAGAGTACCTTTGTATATCTCACGAGCGTTCCATACAAAGGTACTCTGTGCTAGATACTATAAGTAGGTTTGACTATGTCATGATCTTCCAAAGTATACATTACTATCTGCAGCTAATGTAGGTTTGACAACAAAAGAATATTAATTTTAAATTACGATTACATACCTATTTATATTATAGAAAAAACTGAGTTATTTTTATAAGATGACCTTATTCTAGGTAGGTACAGTTTTCGGTAAAGGAGTCAACCCTAATGTCGTCAGAAGAGGTAAGGGTCACGCGATAGAAAGAGAGGCAATTTCTAGGTGAATAAAAATGTAGGTTAGTAACGATCTGAATTACACCTTATTGTTTGACTGAAAAAGTCCCTATTTCTTTAATTGAATTTGCGAAATGAGACCCGTGCTTGTACTATTATATATTCCTTGCCAGTATTTAACATACTTTATTGATTTTTTGTTTATAATTATTAAAAGTTTCTATCTTCATTGAGATGTTTGATATCTTTTACACCCAATGTGTAACCATTTTTTTAAAATAACGCGCTGCAATCATCCAACACAATGTCTCGGTTAATAGCTTGTTAGGATATCAATAAAACACACTTTAGACTTACATATTTATTAGAGATCTGAACAAAATAAGAAAATTAAATAATATGTACAGTCTATGTTAAACTAAAGTACATGTAAGTATAATATGTAAAGTACACACTTCGGTAGTATTGTGTTACTTCTGAAAAATAGAAAAAAAATGTTACACCATCAGTTATGTATATTCATTCCGATAAACCAACTTTAATATAATTTAAAAAAGTGTAAGCAAGAAGTTAATAAATCCCAAAGCATTTCAAACACATAACCAATGGTGATTGTGGAAAACATAAGTTTTACAGAAAATGCATTTCAGCATTAAAAAAATATTAAAGTAAATAAATATTCGAAGGAGGACCAAAATCAATCCCACCCTTCACTCAGCACATTGCACTTTCAATAAATAAAACTAACTATCTTTTATAGTAAAAAAGTACTATATTGCACTTTATTTTTCTATAAGGCTTAACACATTGTCTTGTTAAGACATATTTTGCACAAACCCTTACGATCAGCAAAAAAGCCAAAAATGGCTATAAAACAACAAAAATCTCATCTCCACCAACACAAACTTTCACATATATATAAACTAGTACTGGGCTGACTAATATTAGATAAGTGTCACAGGCTAACTAGGGCTGATCAGCCGACTAATTAGGTCTATAATACACATATAATTGGACACAGTCTCACTTACATCACCAATATGTGTAATATTGCACAACAATTTCAAATGAACTAGAAAGTAAATCAAATCCCAAACATTTACTTCCACTAAAGAGAAAGTGCTATGAACTATTTTTGTTCAAAAAATATTTAACAGATATAGATCTCCTGAATAGAAGACATACATATTAGTTGAACTTTTACCATAGATACTACCCTTGAGGACTTGCTCCACTAGTTTGTAGCAGCAACAAGAGATATCAAAGATAATAATGATCATAGGCAATGCTCGCTTTGGGATGAGAACCCACTCTCTTGAGTGACTCAACTTCTACTACAGTGTCAGTTATATCACAACAACAAAAATATTTTAACTACAATTAAATGTAACTAAATTTTAACTACTAATGTTGATCAACATTAATTACAAATTCTCTATTATGCGCTCTTTTTAGCTACTAGCAGTATACATTGTACCACTTTTGTCAGCCCAACAAATATTAGTCAGCCCACAATTATAAAAACGTTATATCTTACATCCTGAGTTGCTAAGGCACTCAATTCTATAACAGATTAGAAAGCGATATTAGTTTTATTTTAAGAGTTAAATAAAAATAAATAAACTGTTGTGAGTTGTTGACCAGTGCACACAAAACATAATTAATATTTCTTCCTCTGAGGGCTTACACCTACTTGTATAATATGAATAAATGGTTTTTCTCACATTCTATGGCCGAACACTAAATAATAGTAATGTGATAATAAGCTATATCGCAGACAATAGTTAGTTAGCAGCTACCTCCTGGCCTTCATCATTTGATGTTACATCTGAAAAAAAAAGTACAAATTATATTCACAGAATTTGGTTGAAAATATTAAATTTATAATTATACTTTTCAGTTTATAGGGTCAGACATATTTATTTTTAAATCAAATAGAATATCTAATCTATCATAATTAAAATTCTATGGCCAAGTTTGAAGTAACTTATAACCAAAGAAAAATGTTCCTATCAGTGAAGTATTAAGAATATAAAAAAAAATATTATTATTATTAAGACAACCCCTATAGCACAGTGGTTAGTGACCATGCCTACTGATCTATAGAGGTCCCGTGTTCGAACCCCGGTAGGTGCAATAATTTATATTATGAATATTAAAGTTTGTTTCCGAGTCATGGATGTTTATTTGTATTTATGTATGTTTAAGTAAGTATATTGTATTAAATATATTGTTGTCTTTCACCTATAGTACAGGCTATGCCGAGTTTGGGGCAAGATAATTTGCGTTAGTGTATCTATATTATTATTGACTAAACTAAATAAAAATATCTTATTCTAATATAATGAATTAGGTATGTATTGAAATCGTATGAACGCGCGGCGGCCACGCTAGCGTGACTATCCAGTAGGACTCACGAGGAGCAGTGACTCACGCGCGAGCATTGATCGTCTCCTACTTTACCTATCCAACCGATCTTTTAAAAATGGAGAAATAAAAAGAGAATAAAAAAAGCAAAGCTTATTGATGGTTGCACAACTATCCTAATTTAAATTTTTTAAGCTTCGTGAAAACACGGAAACAAATTTAGTGATAATAATAATATATTATGATGTTTCCATTCATGATACCTATTTATTACATCAACTAAGTAAGTTCATTTTTTTTAATGAAAATAAGGGACGAGTTGAGCAGAACGTTCAGCTGATGGTAATTGATACGCCTTGCATGGGCAAGGCAATGTAATGGTATACAATGCAGTGCCGCTCAGGATTTTTGAAAAACTCAAAAATTCAGAGCGGCACTACAATAATTACGCTCGTCACCTTGAGACATGAGATGTAAAGTCTCAATTACCCAGTAATTTCACTAGCTACGGCGCCCTTCAGACCGAAACACAATAATGTTCACATTACTGCTTCACGGCAGAAAAAGCTAATGGTACCCATAAACTAGCCAGCATCCAGTGCAAACGGAGCCCACTGGCTTGTGTTTCGTTTTTTTGTATTTAGACCAAGAGCCGGCCGCAATAAATTGTTTGTTATTGTTTATATACTTCTATAATATATATACTAGTTATTGTTTAATACCTAAGAAGACGTGTACAAATCTAGGTCGAGGCATGCTTCTGGTTCAAGCAGAGTTATCTTTCTGCACTTGTACTACTTATTACATACTCTTTGCTAATTACTTACTGAATTTTATTTACTTAACTATTATTAACATTTTATTAACAATCACTCAGCATCTAAGTCCTGTCCAGGTTATCCTTGGACATAGGTCTCCTTCAGATTACACCATCATCCTCATACCTTTTAAGTTGCCTTCCCCTCTTTCAATCTCTTACGATATCCTATCATATCAGGTCTATATTTGGACATGTAAAAACTACCCTAATGGAGATACAACTAGAAAAGGAAAGTAAAACTACTGTTACTATAAACGATTTTCATTATATCACATGTCATAAACAGTCAACCTACAGCCACACTTGACATTACCTCCATAGTATTTTGAATATTATACCACTATTAACTACTTTTATTGGGCAAAAAAGGGTCTCAAAGAACCCTTTCCTCTGGAATACATACTAGCGGACCCGATCATGTATACACCTGTTAAATTTGAAAAATCGGTCTAGATGTTAGAAGGAGATCACTAACATACGAAGGAGAATTATATGTCGAATCTAAACCAATCTCAAATTCACTGGAACACTCTAAAAATCATCAAAATCGGTCCAGCCATTTCGGAGGTAGTTCAATTGTGAATCTAAACCATCCTCGAATCCACTTGTGTTAACACAGACAATTTCATTAAAATCGGCCCAGCCTTTTAGCAGGAGTTGACTGTCAACACACATACAGAAGAATTATAATTTATATAATGATATAGGAGGAAGTCTCCTAACAAAAAAAAATAGGGAGGAGTCAAAAAGCAAGAAATTCGTGTTACGTAATATATGGGTGAGCCATTATTTGTAATTTGTTAAGTAGTGCAATAGACTCACTGTTAGTCTTGGCGGGAGAATTGTGTTCCGGTGTTTGAGAGTTGCTGCTGCTCCCTTCACCGTCTCCTGCGCCTTCCTCGCCCTCGCCTACCGCCTGTAACAAATTAAAAACTCTTAACATTTTCTAATCTATATTTATTGAAGTTGAAACATGCTTTTGCCCCCATACATTAAACTACAGTCAAATCAGTTTATGGCGAATAAAATGTATTCTTCATGTACATAATATATTAATAGTAATTATCAAATGTAAATACAACCTTATGAAAGCCTGAATCAAATAGTTCAATAATAAATTTTTCTTATTATTCTTCTCCATTTGTAAGGATACTTTAACTATTATTAAATAGTAGTACTAAGAGTAATGGAAACATTGGACTTAGCTGGCAGCTCCTTGAATTGAATGATAGTGTGGAATTTGTGCGTGCCTAAAACATGGAGTGACACACACATGACGCAACCAATAAAATAAATTTATATATTACCCTGTTTTTGTTGTTAATTCTAGGCTTGAGTCCCTTCGGTTCTTTGGCTGGGTCAAAGTGGCAGTCTAAGATTTCTATCAACTCTTTCATATCTTCTTCTTTGGCTTTAGTTGACAGAGCTGCTAATTGTTTCTCCAAGCCTGCCAATCCATGTACATTATAATTAGTTTGATATATTGGTTGGTTGTGTTATACATACAATAAATAAAATAAAAAAAAGTAAAAAACAAACAAGCATATGCTCTTCTTTATAATTTTTAGTGCTAATAATCAACGGTAGATAGTTTGAAAAGACTGCTTCCATGTTTTATATGCATTCACTGTGTTACCTACCTTTTTCATGAATAAGGGCTTTGACACATTGATAGACAACTTAAGATATGACTCAGTTTTTGCAACCGGTTATTTAATACCTACCAGTCAAACGTTGCTCCTCCCAGGCCTGCTGCAGGTGTTCGTAGAGCAGCCCAGCATCAGCGAGCATGCGCCGGAGGTGAGTGACGCGTCTACGTTCAGGCCGAGCTAGATGCAGAAGTGGAGCAAATATCGGTCGAAAAGTGTTCTGTCTGAAATTATTTGATAATATTATAAATAAACAATGTTTTTATCAACATTGATAGTTAATATTTAGTTTTATACTAAAGTTGTCAGAGCATTGTAAAGTATAAAATGTAGTTAACTTGTATGGCATCAAACATCAAATTACCACAATATGTATGTGCACTAAAAAAATTGCATATGACGGACGAAATATGTATGTAACTATGTATGTAAGTAGTAGGAAAATTCCATTTATTTTAGTTGATAATATGGTAGTGTTTAACCCTAGAGTGGTCGCGCGGATGATATATGTCATCCAAGCTGATTAAACTTGCGGAGTTTTTTGTTTTTTATATGGGAACAATTAGCTGGCACTGAGTTTAGTAATGCCTATGATACGCTTCGTGATATCAGTAACGGCCATATGCTGGAGTGGCTTGGATGAGTCAGGAGTAGTTCGAAATTGTGGGTGAAGGACGCATGTCATCCGCGCGACTGTTGGCGTGAGTATTTTTTACTATATGTTAACAATGTTACTCTTGTTCTATTGTATATTTATAGCATCTTAGTAATAAATGATATTCAATTCAATGGAATAACCCATTGATCATACTTCTATGCTATGTAATTGTTATTTTTTTCTATTTTAGACCCGATAATGGCTGTTGGAGGAAGATGAAGACGTGGTAGACGGAACTCCGTGATCAAATGACGAAAATTCTGATTACGTTGAAGTCTAGATCTAAAATTCGGACATAGAAGATGATGTCAATCATGATTTAGATGGATATGCAAGCCCTGCACATGATGTTTCTGATGATGATTATTTACCAATTTAGCCATCAAGTATTATCAAGGTGTTGATATAACATAATATTATTCGTGTTCGATGTGGCCCTCAACAAAAAGCAAAATAAGAAACTTCACCAACGGATTGTGTCTCTCTTTCTCAATGATGGAATTAGTACTTTGATTACTAATTCTACAAATAAGCGCATACTGATTGAGCAATGTAAATATTACAGGAATGACCTTTTGGGAAATGAACGGTAGAAGAACAAACACGAGAAGTGGTAAGTACCCGTCGTGAAGGCGCGCGTGCCAGTATAGCGTATGTATTATTCTATGTATTATATAATTTGTGGGTCATTATGAATGTTTCTGGACTGGCCATTTATAAAACAATTAGTTTTATTTGAAAATGGAAAGAAGCATTAGTCTAATTTAAAAAAAGACCCTAAAATGTATACAAGGTTGATGCATATGCATAAATTCAAATTCAAATATTTTTATTCAAAGTAGGATTCAAAATCACTTATTGAACATCAAAAACCACACATTCAAAAGAGACTGCCTCAGACCTGAGAAGAATGGGCGCAAACTCAACGGGCTTTTTTTCTACATAAAAATATGGATTACAATGTGATATCGTACAATAAAAATTTATAATTAAAGAGCCTGAGGGTTTCGCTTTATTCCCAGTTCGTGGTGTCATTAAGAAAATCGTTTATGCTATAGTAACCTTTACCACACAAACGTTTTTTAACAATTCTTTTAAATTTCGTAACACATTTGTTTTGTACATTTTCTGGGATCATAACTTGTCTACTGAATGCAAGACTAGTGTATTTACAGGAATAGAAGATGGTGTAACCCCCCCTTATGGTGTAATCAATATATTGTGTGTTATCTAGAGTGCTTCACTAGTGGATGGTTAGGTAAACCTTTATTAAATTTAATCATTCAAATACCAGTGAGCTTCTAGTTGCTCTATTGACTAAAACTCTATTTTTCATATGTATTGTTTTTAAATTGTATTTTTTGTATTGTATTTAGTCATTTTCCAAAAAGATGGTAAAAATTAACAGTGTGATCTGTTGATTTGTTAATAATTGGATAACGCCCAAAGACGATTTTATGATGCGCGGGTACAGAATCTGTCCGTTTAGTGCTTGCGAAGTATTTGCATGGGTTAGATATCTGGTAAAAGCATAATATTAAACTCCGAAAACGTAGCATGAAGACAATGTTTTTTATTAAAACAGCGTCATTTGAATTTCTCAGGATTACTTGCACTTTTCAAATATTTATTTCTTCCTCAAACTAAAATTATAATAAAAAATATTGCTACAGGCATATTACTTTTTTTTATATAAGGGACGAGACGAGCAGGACGTTCAGCTGATGGTAATTGATATGCCCTACCCTGCCCTACCCACTACAATGGAGTGCCGCTCAGGATTCTTGTAAATCATTGCTTCACGGCAGAAATAGGCGCCGTTGTGGTACACATAATCTAGCCGGCATCCTGTACAAAGGAGCCTCCCACTGTTAAATTTCGTTCAGCACTGTTTATAAAATTAAAATACATTATATTCATAATATACAGGGTATAATAATAAATATATTGGTCATGGTAGGTTAAGTTCGAAAAGGACCACCCTCGCTAAAGCAATGCCACATCTGAAGAATACAATAGAAGAAATTCAAGAAAGGCTTCAATACTGGCACACAGGATGTGAACTGAACTGAAGGAATCCAATAAAAAAATACATGAATGAGGACACTGTCACTCTTGTTAAGTAAAATTTAAAATATACTAAAACAAACCTTTCTAAAAGTTTCTTGAGATTGTCTAAGACCTCTAGTTCTGTATGCACTGGTCGAGCCCATGCGCATGCTGTCTCTACCATGTCTTTGCTGGCTGTGGAACCTTCACCAGCACCTCCCACTTCTTGCTGTTCACCTGATGATTATAATTAACACTAGTGGTCTTGAGAAATGTGAGCACGGCACAATGATACAGTTATAACAATAACAGAACCAAAGGCATCTACTTTACCACCAAATACTAATATAACAATTTAAAGTATGTTTAAGAATTAATTTCAATCAAATATTTAATTATAGTTCACACTCACAGGTATTTCAAAAAATATTTTGAAAATTTTAACATGAGAAAGTATTTGTCAATCTTAGGTGAATCATACATATACATCCCTTTACATGTCAGTATTATTATAAATAACACAAGAATATTATGTCTTTAAACATTTATCATCGCAAAACTTTTAACATAGTAATTATTATGACAGGTACTAATGGTATATATTTTATTAATTTGATGCCCATATTTAGATCGAATTACATGAATCATGGTCAGTGAAAGTGGATCGACATACTGGCATCAAATTAATAAAATATATATAATTTGAGTACCCATAATAATAATTACAATATTATAACACCAGAAGAAATAAAACAACTCACTTTGAGATAAATGTTCCACAATTCTATAAGCAGCAGTTGCTCTATCAAGTGCACTGTCCACTGAGAGTGTATCGGCATCCAGAAGTACTCGAGCTAACACTCGGAGAGACACAGACTTTACTGTAGATTTGCATTTTTCTGCCGCAAGAGCATAGCTGTCTGCAAAACCAGCCACTATTTTCTTGAACCGATCCAAAAAGTTATGGCTGAAACAAAATTAAAAATGATTGTTAGGACATTTATTATTTAAGAAATATACTATACAGCTTACTGTAAACTACCTAAGAGGATTTTGCTTCAATAATGGATTTAAAACACAAAAGTAAGCAGTAAATTATTGTGGCATAACATTAATTTTGTTAGTTTTAAAAGAACCTCACCGTGAGAGTGCTTCTAAAAGCATTGTGGGACTAAGTCTTCTAGGCTCATGGTATATGAGAATAATACTTCCATCACCTTTCTCCTTCTCCAGCCATTCCAAGAAATCTGACAAAGCTGATATTTCAGACTTGGTTTTAAGTATCTAAAATAAATAAAACATTAAAATGACGATTTATGAGGTGTATACCATTAATATAGACTTATTATGTAGAATTATTTATAAACACCATAAGGGAAAACCACTCACCTTATGAGTAACAGTATCCTTAAGCATGCGATACCTGCCAACTGTCACAACTCGTACATTGTGTCTCCTTCTCGCACCAGGGTTGAGGTCACCATATGGCATTATGTATTGCGAGTATGTTTGTTTTGGTGTGTATGCTGCTAATTGACATATCTGAAAGTTTTGAAATTCATATTATAATAAAATTAATTTAAGCTTTTATTCATGAGAATGTTCTCATGAATAAAGGCTCTTGTCAATAAACAAAACTTAATATGTTCCCTTGCTTTGTTTGTAGTAATTAAACAGTTAAATATTGCTCCGGAACCAATAACACATGATTCAGAAAAGTTAATAAGTGTTTTAAACAAATTTTTCTTTTGCTGCTTCTCAAAATTGCAAAATCAAAAAAATAATATATAATGAAAATTGCTCTTAATAGTGATTTTCATTATTATAACACTAGAAATAAGGGATTGCTTGTAACTAATTCTAGAAGGTTTCATAAGATACATAAATAGCTTTAAGCGTAAATATATACACTATAAAGTCCCAGCCACTCAGGCATTCTCTTTAAATAAATTTAAATGTTTTATAAAAAATGACTGTCGTAAATCCTATTATCCGATTATTTTATAGCGAAAGAAATGACTGTACAATATTGTATATTTTTATTGAAAAGAGCGCAAAAAAAGAATGCTGGGAGAGTGTTTTGCGCCCCTTCTTCTCTCTCAGAGCGCCATTTGTTTCCTAAGTGGTAATAGTATATTAGAAATGACATCAAAAAGAATTCTAAAGGAATCAATTTTGAGAAAATAAATGCCTTTTCATATCTCACATAGAGCAGTGACAACATTTAGGGATATAACATGTTATGTCTCAAGGTGATGAGTACAACACCGCAGTGCTGGATTATAATGGACAGGGAATATCAATTAACATCAGCTGAATAATTAATTTTAATATATAAACAATTAAAATATAAATAATTTGCAGTGTGTGGACACTCATAGTGTATGTCTAAATCTAAAGTGACAATAGTACCCTACATGTTGTCCTGATCTCATATTAATATTGATGCAAAAGTTGAAATCTTGAAAACTACTGAATGTTTTTACCTTTTAACCCAAAAATATACAGACAACGAAAACTTACAAGTACTTATGGAATTTGGTATTGTTTGTAGAACAAACAGCAAGTATTGTTTAAAAAAAATATTCAATGTACAGTTAACAACTATAACACTTTGTTACAATTTTATTATATGCATAGATTATATTTTTATATGGGTAATTTAAGTATATACCTCATCAATTAGCCTACGTCCAGTTGTGTCCATGTCCCAACCAACCAAAGTATAGTTGCCTGGGGGCAGGCCGGCTGGCTTCTCAGCCAGCGCTGGCAACACCTCTGTTGGTGCGTCACTTCCATTTTGCTTAGTCTCAGACACCATCTCCATGTACAAAATCTACTGAAATTATACAATTATTAAGAGAGTACACATTTCATTTAATAATTATAACACCACAGTGACAGCTACAAGAATTAAAAAACATTATTTAAATAACATCTTAATAATTTTGGAACAAATATCCATCAGGAGTATGTCAAGCTTTAAATAAATTGGGTACCCAAGAAAATGTCCACTTTCTTAAACATCTATTTACTGCAAGGATGAACAAGTATTCAGAATTATTCACCATCAACGAACTGTTGTTAAAACACATTTCTTTATACAAAAAAAACATCACTTTACTCTAATGTTATAATTTGATTAAAAACAATATCAAATATTAAATAATAGATCAAGTTCTAGGGGTAGTCAACCTACCAATTTATATGATATATATATATATGTTATATTAACTCCTAACCTTGTCAAGAGTTTATGTCATCTTATATCAAACATATAGCTCATATATTTTATTTTGTCAGGGGGTATTTAATGATAAATAAAAATCTTTGTCACACTTTTACATAAAATCATTTTTTGTCTACTTGGTCAGCCTATTCAAGGAATATATTTTGTGAGTAGGGTGTTCAGCTTCTAGAGGTGTTTGGATTAGAAGCTCGGACTATAGTAACATGCTGCAGCAAGATACCATTACCATATAAGTTGTATCAACTGTTTAAGCTGTGTACTTATTCATGCTTATTCCTTGTACACTTGATGCAAGGTATGCAAGGTAATCACCAGCTCCATTGCATAAAAATAATAAACCATTTATTGCAAGTCACAAACTAAGCTTGAACTATGGATGTTTGTATTTTATGTGGAAGGAATGGGAGCACAATATATATTGTGTGGGAGATTTTTAGAGTAGTATGCCAGCTTGATGAATACCTCAGCAGCCCTTTTTTCTGTTGAGAAGCAGTAAAGTGCAAATACTTTTTATGTTTTAATTAGAAGGTTGCTAATGACAGGAAATAGTTGTGGCAAAATTGAAAAACTAAAACAAACCATCTGAGCCCTTAAAATTTTTGAACAGCAGTTTTGTTCATGCCAAATTATTAATTTAATTTTCCTTCCTATTGGTGGATACTTTTCAAATGAAAAACTATCAGGAATACTAAGTGTATTCCGTACTTATTAAAGGGTAATTTTAAGTATTACACATTTTTTTTAAATAGAATAATATGGATTTTAGCTGTGCCGTACAGCTCTGAGAAAAGCTTCCAAAAAGTTTTTTGTCTTGGTATTTTTTATGAATTTCTATGTTTATAACTTTATAATTTAGACAAGTGTCTTTTTGGCAAAGGATACTTTTGATAAATACTTATTTTTAAAGGATTTTTGTGATGTTTCTTAAAACAATTCTAACATAATACATGTTATGTGAAACCATTAATTGTGTATTAAAAAAACCTACAAATACATTTAGCTATATGAGATCTATAGATCGTTTGGATTCGAATGGATGGTTATGGGAAACACGAAAATCACCAATATTTTTTCAGACAACTCGTATGCTATTTATTTCGATATATTTGGCTAGAATCGTTTTATTTATTTTTTTGAGATTTGAGAAGTGCGATGATTACCTGACTTCAAGTGAGCCTCAATCATGACCGTCGCCTGCATATATAGAACAAAAACAGAAAACATTCATGCCGCTAACCATAGATACATAACATCACATAAAATGCAATAACAAAAGATCGATGAAGTCAAATCGACATGTAATAAGCAAAATACTAGGTCACCAAACTAGCTTATAAATGGAACATTATATTAGTCATACATGTTATTATTCCCATTTATCATTATAACAAAAATGTAATATTTAGAACACGTGGCGTTAAATATCAAAGACATTTTGCCCCACCCCATTGTGTCAAAATAATACTGGAAGAAACTTACATTTACGTTTGTAGTTTAAAAAGCTTACAAGGATTTAATTTTCTTCAAAGCCAGGCTTTATGTTGCAACTTGTTCTGCAAAACAGAAATATGTTTAAAAATATGACAAATAATAAGCTGTCGGCAGTCGGCACGTGTGCCGTAATCGGAAAAAAGCAATTATTGAGTATAGACTATAGAGTATAGGCAAAAGATCTTACAGATGAGAAAAAAGTATTCTCGAATATCAAGAAGATACTCTATGATATGATCAACTTTATAAGATAAAAGAAGAAAACAAGTAAAATCTTTGAATGCTATTAAAATATTTTTGCATTCATGAATTCAGCTGCCAAAAGTTGAAAAAGAATACAAATATTACAGGGCCAACGCAGCAAACCATTAGTTACAAATTAGAATTATGCTATATATATATATATATATATATTGACACGGGAGTGGGTCAGGGATTGGAAATAATACTCCGCTTGTAGGAACGAGTCTTTATTTGCGTTCACTTTTTCTGAACTTGCACTTCGCCGGTCTGCCGCTGTTCCTCTTGTGGGCGGCGGTACCTTCAACGCGTCACACCGCACCGAACACTAAGTCTCTTCTACTTCTTCTTCTTGGAACACTTCCACTTTTCACTACTTCTTCTTTTCTTCTTTTTCTTCTTTACACTTTCGAGTCAGAACTAGAACTGCCGTAGGCCACGCTTAGTACGGCTTATATACCCCCGGATCCGTTCTATTTTCAAAATGATTCTCCCATTCCATCTTTAAATTTAAATTGTACTAGAAAATTCTTTTAACTATTTTTATCCTACTTATACATTTTCCATCCCTTTTTTTCTGTTCGATTTGATCCTGAACTTACTAGAAATTTCCTTTAACTTTACAAAACCCAAAAAAATCCATTCACTGGTAGGTTTATCGAACCCGGGTCTACAGCGTCTAAAGTAAACACTTTTCCGCTGAGCTACGAGTATTGCTGACGGAGCTGTTGAAATTAACAATGTCTTGAAGTTTGACAACTCTCGTCATATACTTCGAAGGGTTGCTACGCAACAATATATATATATATATATTATACATTTTGATAAATATACATTGTCCTCCAAAGCCTCCAAAGGTTTGACTGGGGGATCGTACAGTCTCACTTTATTATAATAATAGCTATAGGATATTATGTAACAAGAAATAAACATTTTAGCAATAAATACTTTCCAATAGATATTTTTTTATCATATCTTTAAATTTAATTTTCTTAGGTTCGTTTCTAATATCCTCGGGCAAGCAGTTAAGTAAATAGTGATGACGATTTTTAATAGTTCAATCACCATAATAATTACTGACCCTAGGTTCATAATATTCGCCCGTGGATATTATCCTAGTGTTATGGTTGTGACTTACCAGCGATAGACTATGCTCCCGAGTACCATGATGTTTAGTCAGAAGGAAATATTTATGTTTTATGGCTACCGGCAGTATTTTACATATTTTGAATAGTTTTTTATAGTTATTTTTACATTTAAATTTAGTTTTTTTTTTATCAACAACTAGTTTTAGGAACCTAATTTGGAATGACTCTAATTTATCTAAATTTGTTTTAAAAGTTAGACCATAACATTCAAGGGCATAGTCCATTTGGATGTGTTCGATGAGCCGGTCAGTCTCTGCGTTACTGCTATGGGACCTATACAGGCATGCGTATATTCGCGGATGGTCGTCGCAGTCTACACGCAGCCATATGATGGATAGGTTCTGTCCTCCAAGAAAACTCAGGCGTCGAGAACAGACATCCTCCCTGACGTAAACGCACACGCCAGCCCACCTTATAAAGGTGTGTTCCAAATTATTATACCCAGGGTATGAAAGGTAAGATGAATCAGAGAGGATATCTGGGTCTCGGTTAAAAAGAGCACGGCCGGCTTCGCCGTCTCCAGGAGAAAGTGGACGACATTTAAATTTGAGCGAAGCCCCCTGATGTTGAAAAGTCCACAGCGAATGTGGAGGAGGGTGGTTTGAGCCTCCTGCTCTGTTTGCCCCGAGTCAGTACAGATTTGCCCTCTCCAGCATACGCGGGGCAGCCTGGGCAACCACTATTAGGTACAGGCCCTAATTGTGGACGGCCAGGGACGGTTTCTCCAGGACTGCATAGCCTGGTACCGTCCTGGAGTAGTCTATTTTTAGTCCGTGCTGCCATTTGTATTTGGGAGGAGGGGTGTAGGCCTTCGGATACCCCACTCACCGGACGAAACACAGCCGCTATTTCACACCGGTTTGGAGTGGGGGAGTGGTATTTCTCCGAGCGTTCCAGCCCAATTCGGTTGTGTCCGTGAGGACCCAAAATGGCACTTCCACTCCTAAAAATGTGTGTGAAGGTGATGAAAGAAAATTGATTAAAATTAAAAATAGCTATGAGCATTTTTTGATAGGCTGCTGATAACAAATACGTATCATCTGGTTATCAGATCGGTGAAGGTCGATCTTTTACGGCTCTTAGACAACATTTGCATGCGACTCGGCTAAGAACTGAGCACAAATTAGGGATGAATCGATACTACTCATACGGTATCGATACTTTAATTCGATGCCAGTACTCAGTATCGAATATTGGCAACTCTCATACTTGAGATTATTGTTTTATTATGCATCCTACATTTTGAGAACCAAGGTTTTAGAGGAATTTCTGGTTGGAGTTCTCCATAAAATTTACATTTTAAAGTTTTGGAAACTTGCTAAATGTTTGACCAACTCTCATACATCTTGGGTTTCAGGGTAGAGCACAAGTCATAAGTGAATATTTCAGAATACTGAAAGGAACCTGAATGAGCAGCTGATCTAGCACAGGCATCGAAACTCTGATTCGATACTAGTATCAAGTTCTAGTATCGATGAAAGAGTGGTATCGTTTCATCCCTGGGACAAACTGACTTAAATCGCGCGGAATTTTTAAGGCAGTGCGTGGTAGTTGAAACATACTACGCGTGTTTTAATCCGTAAAAAAAAATTCTGCTCGGAAATTTACTCGCAATGCGTGCTAGGCCCGTCTGTGGCTAGGTATCATAGAGGTCTTACTCATAGAAGAAGAAATTAGTGACTTTTGGTTACTATGACTACAAAGCAGTTATTACGTTGTCATGCTTATATAAGGTTGTAATTAATTTATAAAATTGTTTTCTTATATTAGATAATGGTGAATGCACTGATTTGCTCATAGTCTACTGCTGATACTCTGTTCTATCTCATATAACAGGTAATGGGCCCAGAAACGGGAATAAAAGAGAAAAATGAGTAATCACGTGCACATAGAACAATTGAAAAGAGAAAACTACGATACATGGGGGATCCATGCAAAAGCCGTACTATTAAAACTTGGCCTTTGGAGCTATGTTTCAAATAAAATTAAGAGACCAACGCGAGAAGGTGATGCATTGAATTACTATATGGAAAAAGATGAGTTAGCATTAGCCGAGCTATTTCTCATAATATCACCGGGCGAATTAAAACAAGTTAAAAATTGTCAAACAAGTAAAGATGTCTGGGATACGCTAGAAAGCATATATTATAGCAAAGGTCCTCCAAGAAAAGCAAGCCTATTAAAAGAGTTGATATTGAAGAAGATGAAAGATGGTGATAACATTGTCAATCACTTGAATAAATTTATGGATATCGTCGATAAACTAGCAGATATGGACATACCAATTAATAAAGATCTTCTTAGTATTATGATGCTTTACAGCTTACCTCAATCTTTTGAAAATTTTAGAATTGCAATAGAATCCAGGGATGATCTACCAGATCCAGACAACTTGATACAGAATAAAGATAATTGAAGAAGCTGAGGCAAGAAAAAATATAGCTAGTACAAGTGAACAAAACTCTGAACAAGAGGCGATGTATAGTAGACAACGTGGCAAAAATAAAAACTTTATTGTTAAATGTTTTAAATGCAAAAATAAAGGACACAAAGCTCATGAATGCTGGTCAAAAGTGGACCGAGCTAATAAAAATAATGCAAGTCTATGTTGCTTAGAAGAAACATGCCTAAATACGTCTGATAATAAAGAAAAAATTAAGAAATGGTGTCTTGACAGCAGATGTACGTCACATATGAGTCATGAATTGAAAAGATTCATTAATATGGACAAAGCTGATAACAAAACGTTAAGGTTAGCATCAGAAAACTGTCTTGCACAAATCGAAGGACGAGGTCCAGCAAAACTTTACACCTATAAAATACCAAATCTGAAACTAACTGAAGCCTTGTACGTACCATCGCTGACTACAAATCTAATGTCAGTTGGAAAAATAACAGACAAAGGTGGAACAGTTTTATTTAAACAAAAAAATGCTATCGTGATGCGAAACAATAAAATTCTGTTAAAAGCAGAGAGACATTCAGACGGTTTATACTACGTTAAAGAAAACATAGAAGAGAAAGCTAATTACTGCGAAGCAAGCAAAATGCAGCAATGGCATAGAAAGTTAGCACATCTAAATGAAGGACAAATGAGAATAGCACTTGATAAGAAAATTATGGAAGGCTTAGAATTCAATAAAAGTGACACAGTTAAAGACTGTGAAGTCTGTGCTAAAGGCAAAGCAACAAAAGTACCGTTTAATGCACCTAAAAATGAGCAACGTACAAATGAAAGATTAGAAATTGTGCATACTGATGTATGTGGTCCCATGAGGCAGCCATCGAAAGGGGGTTCCAAATACTTCATCACATTTACAGATGATTATTCAAGATATACAAGAGTATATACAATGAAAACTAAGGATGAAACTCTATCAAAATTTAAGGAATTCAAAAATGAGACTGAAAGATTTACCAAAAAGAAGATAGTATGCTTACAAAGTGACAATGGGACAGAATATATTAACAATAATTTTGACAAATATTTGAAGGAGAATGGCATCAAAAGGAGACTTTCCGCACCATACACGCCAGAACAGAATGGCTTAGCAGAAAGAAAAAATAGGACATTGCTTGATAAAGCTAGATGTATGTTGATAGACGCCAATATGAAAGAAGTTTTTTGGGCTGAAGCTATTAATACAGCTAACTACTTGGCAAATCGTAGTCCTTGCACAAGTATTGATAGCGCGACTCCATTTGAAAAATGGGTAAAGAGAGTTCCGTCAGTAAGACATTTTCACATATTCGGAACTAAGGCGTTTGTACATAAAAATGGAAAGAAAAATGGAAAATTTGAAGCCAGAGCGACACCTGGAATTTTTGTAGGATATTCGGAAAATCACAAGGCATACCGAATTTTCAACCCAAAAACAGACCAGGTAATGATTAGCAGAGATGTCAAAATACTGGACAAAATGTTTTATGAAAACGAGATCAAAGGAGAACAAAAACAAGATGTAGTTAATAAAAAGGAAATAGAAATTATATTTTCTACTGAAAAAGAAAATGTAGAAGATAATAAAGATTTGAAAGAACATGAAATTGATGAAACTGACCAGGAATTGAACAATGATGAAATATTTGTTGACGCAAATACAGAAACAGACGAAATAGATCCGACTAGTTCTACTGATAAAAGACAGAGAAAACCACCAGCATGGCATCAAGATTATGAGATGGATGCTGAACAATCATTCCTCTGTGAAATAGACGAGAACATGGATGAATGGGAAGATGCAATAATAAGCGAGATTGAATCTCATCTTAAAAATAAAACTATGAAAATTGTACACAGGGACGAAAGCAAAAATTTGATTGATAGTAAAATGATTTTAAAATATAAATATAATGCAATGGGAGAAATAGATAGACGAAAAGCACGACTTGTGGCGCGTGGGTTTAATCAGAAAGAAGGAATTGATTACACTGAAACATTTGCACCTGTTGCAAAAATGAGTACTCTTAGAATACTTATTGCACATGCAATTGAAAATAAATTTAAGTTATCCCAACTAGACGTGTGTACTGCATTTTTAAACGGCGATTTAGATGAACAAATTTATATGAAGAAGCCGAAAAATCTGGATAAATATTTAAAATACATAATTACACATGGAAAAGACATAGAGTTGATTAAAAAAGCAAAAGAAATGCTTTTAGATATACATAGATATAAAAATAATGGGATATGTCAACTAAACAAAGCCATATATGGTTTGAAACAAGCAGGAAGACAATGTTTCTTAAAGTTACATGAGAAATTGTTGGAAATCGGATTTAAGAATTCTTCAGCGGATCCTTGCTTGTATATATTAGAAAAAGGAGGAGAAAAGCTGTTTGCAAACATTTATGTGGATGACTTATTACTAGCATATAAATCAGAAATGTTGTTACGAGAAGTCAAAACAAAACTGCAAAAAGTTTTTGAGTTACGAGGTATGAGCTCACTCCATCATTGCCTGGGCATACAATTCACCCATGTAGGGGGAGAAATAACATTGTCACAGGAGAATTATATTGAAAATTTTATAAATAAGTTCAACATGGCTGAATGTAAGCCAGTGTCAAGGCCCATGAAGACTGGTCTGAAACTGGAGAAGGGTAATGGACTCACAGAAATGGAGAATATACCATACCAAATGTTAATTGGATCTCTTATGTACCTCGCTGTAGCCACAAGACCAGATATAATGTTTGCTGTTAGTTATTTGAGCCAATATAATACATGTTTTGATAATACACATTGGCAAGCTGCAAAATAATAGTATTCAAATGTAATTTTTGAGAGGTACCTACAAACTAATGTTTATTTTATATTATCTCATTGAATTAAAGCTATGTAATGTGTATTAAGAACGTATAAGTATAAATTAAATATGATATTCCAATATTGACAATCAAATATTTGTATGCCGATATATTGGCGAATTGTGCTGTACACCAATTAATTGTTAACAACTATGTTACCACGATTCATACAAATAAATCATTTCATTTCATTTCATTTCATTTCATTTCATTTCATTTCATTTCATTTCATTTCAAAAAGGGCGATTCGTTATTTAAAAGGAACGAAGAATGTAACCATCATATATAAACAATCAGGAATGGCACTAACAGGCATGGTGACGCTGACTGGGCGGCATGTACCGTTGACCGTCGTTCATATACCGGTTATATTTTTAAGTATGGTGGTGGCCTTATCAGTTATGCATCAAAGAAACAAAGAACAGTGGCTTTGTCAACAGCAGAAGCCGAATATATGCCGATGACAGAAGCAACGAAGGAAGCTTTACACTTGAAATATCTGTTGGAAGATATTGGAGTTTTTTAACAAACTGTTACGATCTATAATGATAATTTGGCTGCACAGATGTTAGCAAACAATCAAATGACTGGTAAGAGATCGAAACATATCAGCATAAAGGAACATTTTATACGGTATTGTGTCCAGAAGAAATTAGTGACCATCCGTTACAAGGACACAGAGCATATGGAGGCAGACCTTTTTACAAAGGCATTACCACAACCAAGATTGTGAAAGCTTCTAAAGATGATAGGCGTCACTCAGACCTGAAGGTCATCGTGAGGGGGAGTATCATATATGAATGAGCAGCTGATCTAGCACAGGCATCGAAACTCTGATTCGATACTAGTATCAAGTTCTAGTATCGATGAAAGAGTGGTATCGTTTCATCCCTGGGAAAAACTGACTTAAATCGCGCGGAATTTTTAAGGCAGTGCGTGGTAGTTGAAACATACTACGCGTGTTTTAATCCGTAAAAAAAAATTCTGCTCGGAAATTTACTCGGAATGCGTGCTAGGCCCGTCTGTGGCTAGGTATCAAAGAGGTCTTACTCATAGAAGAAGAAATTAGTGACTTTTGGTTACTATGACTACAAAGTAGTTATTAGTTATTACGTTGTCATGCTTATATAAGGTTGTAATTAATTTATAAAATTGTTTTCTTATATTAAATAATGGTGAATGCACTGATTTGCTCATAGTCTACTGCTGATACTCTGCTCTATCTCATATAACACTAGGCCTTATATTTTGGCTTAGCCTCAGAGCTATTAAAAGAGTGAATCAAAGAGGACGTAAATACTCGTAATAGAGTAATATTTATATTCTTTGCTTATTTAGGATTGGCTGTGATAGCTTTCAAAATTCAAGTTCAAACTTCAAATATTTGTAAATTCTGTGCGTAGCGGCTAAGTAGTAGAACTAAACACAACAATAAATAAAAATATTTTTGATAATAGTACATAAGAATAGTTTTCTTGAATATATGCAACACCTATTCGAACATATATTGTATTTAGTACACCGTACTTAAGTACTTAGAATTATAATATTGTCTTCAAATATGAAAATAAAATAATATATTCTTTATTAGAGAATTTATGCACTATAGAGATTTGCTATTATTCTGAAGATATGATGGAAATGCACGAATATTATCAGCATCAAATTTCATTAGCTAGAACAGAAATTAGGAACTTAAGGTAATGAGTAATATTTTATACATTATGTTTTGACTAGGCATTTTATTCTTCAAAAGTTTGCAATAATTGAATGGAGTTATTTACCAACTACTACTATGTTCTTTTGTAAGAAGTCTTAAAATTGCCATGAAAATTTTGTTTTATTTTTTGTCCATTACCTATATCTTTTGATGTTTTTTAGACAACGGATTTCATCTCTCAAACATGAACATATTAAGGAAATCAATCTCATTAAGACAACTTTAAATTCACTCAGATGTGGGAACTGTGCTGCAGAAGGTACACAATTATATCTTAAAATGAGTCAATAGAGAAAAGAATCAATAATGGTGATTTGTATCATTCTTTCTTCCTGATGCTCACATTAGGATTTTGCTATCTCTATTCGTGCAAAGTGTCACAAATGCTAATGCCATGCCTCTCATCTGGGAAGCTAGTAAAATTACCACCTTTTTCAATTTTCCCAAGTCACATTTTGTTTCATTATTTCAATACTCAGTGAAGGAATACATTATGAGTAAACCTTTAAAACCTTTTAACATACACCTGGTCTTATGAGGGCTTAAACCCAGAGCACATTTACACAAAATATGACATTGAGCTCTGTAATAATCTCAAAATCGTAATTTTTTTTTTATGGATAAGGAGGTCAAACGAGTTTACGTGTCACCTGATTTTAAGTGATCACAGCCACTTACATTATCTTGCAACACCAGAGGAATCACAGGAGCATTGCCAGCCTTTAAGGAAGGTGTACGCACTTTTTTTGAAGGTACCCATGTCATATCGTCCTGGAAACACAGCAGAAGGAAGTTCATTCCGCAGCTAAATTTGTAGGTCAATCAAAGTTCAGAATTGTAGGTCAAATGAACAATGATAATTTATTTGCTAACTGTAATGCTCTGATTGTAACTACTTTTTTAGATTATATTCTGTTTTGACTCAGTTTGTACAACTAATATAAAGGCAATTCATTCAGTATTTCTACTACTATGTCTATCTATCTAGCAGGGGCGTGCATATCATATAGGCAATTAGGCAGTGCCTACCTCGTTATGGACCTAAATAATTATAGCACTAGTGTTAAAGTTAATTTAGTTTTAATTTGGTTACGTTATTTTATAACTAAACTTCTATTGAACCTTCTATTAATTAAATTTTTCTAAATACCTATGGTAAGCAATCTCCAGGCTCAACTACAACTAGTTATATGCCTTCCTTGCTATAAAACCAATACACATTCTAGCTATCTAGATATCTTACACCTAGAACTGTAATTAAAGTGGAAATATGATGTGTTCTCATTAGCTTTAATTTAATGCCTAGTACGTTTCTAAAAGAAAACATCAAAAATGTATATAATAAAATTTAAATAGTCCTTTATTAGTGAACTATTTTAAAAATATATATTTTTTATATTATTGTTTTGTACATCACATCTGATTAGAATGTCGTACCACACCTTTTCACCATGACATTTATTTAGTTATTACAAATTCCTTGAAGATATGCTTCTCTGAACAGATGAAGAGATGACATTGTACAGGTTCTCTAATCTGTTATTAATAGTTACATAATTATAATGAATTACAAAATATTATCACAAAGTTTTATAAAAGTTATTTTTATGGCAGTGAAGGTATACATATTCGCGAGCTAATTTGAGCAGCTCCAAATTCGAATCTCCAATTTTGCTTGTTATTAACCTGTTTTCCATGCCCTTTATGAGTTGATAAACTTAACACAAAATGTTTGGTCGTCAAAAAAACATAAATATGAATACGATAAAACATATTGGCCTTGGGCAGGTAAAACCGGGAACACCCGGGATCAGAGGCAATGCCACAAGCTTTTGTGTCACAGTTCCTTTTATGGCAGCGAAAATTAACAAACTTAATTCTCAATGATTTGTACAGTCTGAATTGACATTGTTTCAGCTACAACAATTGTAAAAAATCAACAGCAATCCGAGAGCCAAACGGTAACACCATCAGATTGCATATCTTACTCTCCCATTGGCTACATAGAGACTTCATTTGACAACAAGAGGGCAGTGCCCCGGCAAGCAACTGTGTTATCCAAAGCTAAAGGTGTAGTTGTGATAGATCCATGTGTTTTCAATAATCCTGAGCATGCATTGTGTGGCTTGGAAGATTTTTCACATATGTGGTAAGTTTTTTATGTTTTAAGCCTTAATTTGTGCGCACATATAACTTTATAGCCTTCTAATTATGAAGAACACAGCCAAACGGCGAGCAATACATATTACCTATCACCCTTAAGTTCATCTACACTGATAAATGACCACCACAGTCCAGAAAAGTGGATTGACAAAATGATGTTGTTTATTATCCTCCATATAATACAATAAAACTGAAGAAAGAAGTGCAAAATTTACATGTCCACTGTGTACAATCCTTACACCTGTCTAAAAAGCCAGCCACACTCCTGTCACTCCTCTGATTTAGACAGAGACCATAAGAATCACTCCACACCTCGGATCTGCTAAATGATCTCATGGTGGTGATATTGAAGACTGTAGACTGTGGCAAATCCGACGGGCTCCCTGGAGATATTCACTATCTATGAGACATTTATGAATCAATTACCTGTTGCAATTTTCCGGATCTTATAGGACTCAGGGACCTTACAGCATAGAAAATATTTCCACCTTAAAGGCCGGAAACACATCTCTTGACCCCTGGTTTTGCAGATGTCAATGCAATTGCCTTACCACTTTACATTACGTAATTCTCTTGCCTGTTTGCCCCCTCTTATTTATTATATTAATACAAAAATGTGACACTCTGAAACAGAAAAAACTAATACTTATTTTGTACCTAGGTATTGTAATGCCTATGTCTATGTCTGGAGCTTTTCAAGTTCCAATAGAGTAATGAGTATCATAAGAATTTGAATCTTTCGAATATTTTGGATGTATAGAAATTTCGTCTGGAGCTTTTCAGTGTACCAAAAGAGTTGCCGATTAGAATAATTAGATTTTGAATCTTATACCAAAAAATACATAAACAGTTACATACCATCTGTCACCAAACTGTTCAATATGTATAATTGTGATAGCCAATTTGATCTTTTTAGTGGTAGTATAATAATCATAAAAAGTGTGTTCGCAAATGATTTTGTGAAATCAAAAAATGTATCATAAGTGTATCTTTATATCTGTGTATGTATAAGTGTTTCTATTCTAAATCTATAGTTATAGTTAGACTAAGCAAATTTCTTTCTAAATGTGGAAGCTTGTAATTGGCTTTTAGAATTATGTTTACTATTGTTTATATTGTAAATGTTGCTGTAAGCTCCCCAAATAAAATAAAATAAAAAAATAAAATAAAATCTAAAACAAGAGAAATATATATACAACGTGAATCATAAAGGGTATACTATGCTTTGAACCCGACATCCCTTAGGTCATCTCTAATGACTATGTGAAGTCAGAAATGAATTAGTGTTATATTTAAATACAATATTTACACTCCACAGTTTTCGCAAAAACTATGCATTCGGCAACCCTTATCAGCTGTTTTTCTGAACTCTCATTGACCTAAAACAGATGAATAACGTAGATGTGACATAATATCAGATAATAGTAAAATGCCTACTGCTCATTGCACCTGTGAGGAAAATTATAATCTCATTTTGCCATGAAGACGAAGTTACTTTTGTATGTGCATTTTCTTTAGCTGACATTGAAAATCATTCTAAATTTGTATTAACTTTAATTACCAATAAAGATAGGTAATTCTAATCCAATTATGAAACTCTGTAAAGCATGTTTTTAGGTTAAAAAGTTCGGCCTATCTGCATTTACTGATCAAATATTTACTGCTCTGTGATTGGAGAATGTTTGTGTTTGTAAAATCAAAGGGATTGCCGATTGTAAAGGAACCTACACACCGGACCATTTCTAATTGAAGATATTTTTGTTGTGTTGAAAATTAAATGAGTTCTCATTTTTGATAAGTTATTACCTAAGCACTTTAATGTAGGATTATTTGAATGATTGATGTCTCAAGGTGGCGAGCGAAATTGTAGTTCAGCACGCGTTTTTGTGTTTTTCTTAACTCTTGATCGGCATTGCATTGTAATGGGCGGGGCGTATCAATTACCATTCGCTGAATGTCCAGCTCGTCTTGTCCCTTCTTAACACAAAAAAATGTATTATCCAATAAAGGTAATTCTAATAGGCTCCTATTAAGAAATTGTTCTTCACGGATAACTTTAGTCAAAAATGGATGTCTTTGACCATTCTCGTATTAATAATAGATAGGTAGGTATTTCATTCCCGGGCCGGGCATTTGCAAAGCTCAGAGTCTAGAAATGTGAAGGCTTGCGCCTATTATGTGGGTAAATATGAACCTTGTCCAATTTAACTCCCAGAAGACTCAAGTTTGCGCGTATACCACTAATAAAACCCCATTTGTCGTATCACCGCTCTTTGACAACACTTCCTTTAAATCCTCGCCTAGTATCGGAATACTGGGTCTCGAAATCTTGAGTGATTGTCATTTCGAGGCCATCTGGAGAGCAAAGCCAAATAGGCTGTCATCTCTGGTCTGACGCACCCCGGTTTTCAAGGAGCTTTCTTATGAATGAACTTCCTTGTGCGGTGTTTCCGGGATGATACGACATGGGTACCTTCAATAAAAGCGCATACAACTTCCTTAAAGGCCGGCAACGCTCCTGTGATTCCTCTGGTGTTGCAAGAGAATGCTAGCGGCGGTGATCACTTAACACCAGGTGTTCCGTACGTTCGTTTGTCTTCCCTTTCCATAAAAAATACAAGCCACGTGTTATTTCGGCGAGTGTGCATACCCCTTAATCATAATACCAAATTCAATGGACATTTTATTTAATAATTTTTATACTTTAGTTATGTTCCGACATTCATGTTTGTTAGATCGTCGCGTTGTACTTTTGGATTGCAGTATTTTCGTATGATAATCATGGCAGATTATGGGAACAATGAATATTACGACATGATATTGTGGTTGGTGCGGTGACAAATAACAATCTGGTCGCAGCTCGCGAATTGTGCCACCGTCGGTACCGGAATAGGAGGCTTCCCTCATACGCCTGTTTCCGAAGATTGGTGCATGATTGAACCCTTCCTTTAGTGGTGTTGCTGCAAAACCTACGTACCTCCTTATAACTGTATCATGTGTGATGTACCTGGGCTGTTTTGAATGTACTAGTGATGAAATAACTAGGTATCTACTTAGGTACCTAACTACCTAAAACATAATCAACATGACGTGATGTGGTGTTTTCTGTGTATTTATTGTGAAACTCAAGGAGTGTTAAAAAGCTGCGCAGCAAGATTGGTATGTACTATTATTATCGAATACCTAATGTTTAAGTCCGTAGGTAGGTTACCTGATTTTGTTTACAAACAACGGCTCCGCCCATATTAAATGGCGGTCTCTTTAAAAGTTAGGGTTGTCTGAGAAAAGAAATTGAAAAATAATATTTTTATTTTGTAGGGACTTTTTTTAATCTTATTTATTTTATTTATTCAAATTTAAACATCACAATACTATTGCATATGACTTATATAACGTAGCATTGAAGGGATGTTATACCCTTTTTGATTCACGTTGTAGATATATGTAATAACATTTTTAATTTTTGGTATATCAATTATATTACATTTTCAGGATAATCTTCCACTTTCATTCGACTGGTAGTTCCAGTGTTCCAGCTAAGGTGTCACCTCCTAGACTCGGAGGTGACCGTAAAGGTGTATTTTCTACAAGGTCACCTCATCGGCCCTGCCCTATAGGGCTATCTTTGGTTAAGATACATAATATTGAAGGTAATCTAATTTCAATATTTTGTATACTGTTATTATGTTTTGGTTTTGTTAAAGCACAGTTTAAAGAGCAATAGTAGAGAAGTTTCACTAAGTTACTACTTTTAAAGAAATAGCTACTTTAGTACTCCACTCATGAGATTCATTTTAAATAGTATTCAGTTCATAGAGGACCAATCTGACAAAGCGTATTTTTATAAAATAAGCACTTTTAACCCTTTTGTTATTTGAAGTAGATAAACTTTGTCTTTCATGCTACATCATTTGGACAATTTTTTTAAATAGTTACAACGATGACAAACCGAGTGCGTGATAATATGGTCCGGTCCGCGGCACGCAAACTACTAAATAAATTTAATTCAAATTTTTAATTTTACTATGAGGTCGGCTACATATTGTCACGGTAGATGCAGGCATAGTATGTATTTCCCACGCGAACGACGTAGTGGGTAGCAGCTAGTCTTATATAAATCCACAGTAGCCAGTTAAATATGTGATTATAACCAGAACAAGAGCATTCAGCACCAGCGCCCGCTCGCCTCAGATGGGTGACTGAATTGTTTCCTTTACGAATAAATAGATCATTTCAGCAGGAAGACGTCTACTGGTCGACAAAGGCCTCCCTCAGAGATCGTCATGACACTACGCCTTCCGGCACGTGGTCGCCATTCGAGGACTTTACTGCCCCATAGACAATCTGTCCGTCGAGCTATGTGTCCTGCCCACGGTAACTTCAGTTTCGCAACCATTCGGGCTCTGTCGGGGACTTTGAATCTCCTACGGTACTCTTCATCTCTGAGCCGATCTCGCAGGGAAACTCCGAGCATAGTGCTCTCCATCCTCTCCATTGCCCTCTGAGTAACCATGAGATTCCTCATAAGTCCCATAGTTAGCGACCACGTCTGCGTTCCGTATGTCATTAGTGGCAACACACAGTTGTTAAAAACCTTCGTCTTCAGACACTATGGAATAAATAGACATAAGGAGTCTACTTGGTTATAATATCGATGGATGGTATTAGTAGCACGTGGTAGTGATATGCTTGTTTGTTTTCTTAATCCATATTTATTTTCTCAGGTAACAGAATATGTTTCCAAGGCGTTGACATGATAAATGGCACTCCAGTACTAGATATAAAGCCCTACATACCACAGTATGACTACCCATCGCCTAGTTACGAGCCAATGCTGTCACTGGACCGACCTCCGACAGAAGGACTTAGTGAAGCCGTGAGGGACCTGCAGATAAATAACATTCACAGGTACTGCTTGTATTATTTAGTACGTTTTTAATCCTCCGCTTTTTATTTATCTTAATATATCAAGTTGAATAAGTGTTTTAATATGACAATAAGGGACGAGATGAGTAGGAAGTTTAGCTAATGGAAATTGATACGCCCTGTTCATTACAATGCAGTGCCGCTCGGGATTCTTGATTAAACCTAAAAATTCAATTCTGAGTGGCACCACAATTACACTCGTCACCTTGAGACATAAGATTTATATGCCATTCGTCATTGGACGAATGGCATATAAGTTCACTAGCGACGGCGCCCTTCAGACCGAAACACTATAATGCTTACACATTACTGCCTCACGGCATAAAAAGGCGCCGTTGTGGTACCCATAATCTAGCCGTCATCCTGCGCAAAGAAGCCTCCCACTGGTAACTAACCTTAGAGTTAAGAAGTGAAGACTAAGCTTAGAGTGTCCCGCAAACCCTGTACGCAAAATGGATACAATTTAGTAGTATAGTTTGGAAACAGGCCCATTTCCAGGATTATATGAGTGACCATTAAATCTGTGAGTGACTATTAGGAAAACGTATTTGTTTAGAGATCTGTGGTGAGCGCTCTATATTATAATTCGGAAACGTGTTGATATGACAGTCTGGGCGGATAGTGCTTTGCATTGTTTAAGTTGTTGGTTAGACAGTGTACGTAGGTCACACTAAAAGTTTGGCGTAACTTAAAAAAACAACATGTTATAACCAAAATATTATGTTTATTGCTTTTCAAAATACTCCTTTACATTTAAAACATTGTTTCATGCGATTGAACCATTTTTTAGACCACAGATCTGAAGGCATGTTTTCTACGTGCTGATTGAACGTTATCACTGCTTCTTCGGAATTGGTAAAAGTAAAACCTCTCATCAAATCTTTGATTTTGGGGAAAAACCAGGAATCACAAGGTGCTAGGTTGGGGCTATGCGCAGGATGGATGACGAGATGTACTTTTTCGAAAATGACTTGGTTTTGTTGGCTGTGTGTGAAGAAGCGTTGTCATGATGTAGGAGAACGCGGCTTTTTGGTCGTCTTTCGCGAATTTTTTTAACACCCTGGGTAAACAAATGGTAGAATACCACTCGGCATTAACTCTCTTTTGATCTTCAAGTGGAATTGTGCAGATGGCACTCGTAGCTGAGAACAAAATGCGATCATTTTTTTACCAACGTTTCTCGCCTGCCTCACTTTTGAGGGCCTGTTCTCATTTTCATACACCCATTCATAAGATTGCTGTTTTTTTTCGAGTTCAAAACTATAAATCCACGTTTCGTCTCCTGTGACAATGTCATAAACAGCATTAGAATGTCCGTGGTCGTACTTCATTAGCATCTGTGAGCACCATTCTAGGCGAGCCCGCTTCTGCTCCGCTGTCAGTTCATGAGGGATCCAACGACAACAATGTTTCCGAATTTTCAATTCTTCGTGTAAAATTTTCTAAATTTGGCTCATACCAATGTCCAATAGTACTCGAATTTTTTCATAGGTAATCCGTTTTCTTTAATTAGCCGCTTAACAGTAGTCACATTATTTTCAGTTGAAGGCCGCCCTTCACAAAATTCGTCATGTAAAGAAACCAGACCTCTCTCAAATACAGCAAACCATCGCCTCGCGGTGCTCAAGCAAGGTGCAAGCAAACACTGCGGTTCGAACCGTTATTATTTCATTTACTTAATACTTATTTAAGTACGTCTGTGTGTCTGAACTAGAAGTTGGTACAACTTCTCATATTAACGACCGAATGTCAGTTTGCTGCCGTCAGAATACCGGTACTTTGATTTTTAAAGTGTCTGCCTGGGTATGACGTCACTAAGATGGCGGATTGCCCCTCTATCAAGGCGCGGGAATTATATATTAAATATTTTTTAATTTTCAGCGTGGACCCACAGTCATCTCACCGAATCGATATCGACGCTAGTGTGTTATCTGATTCACCATTTGACGAGGACATACCATCTATCCAAGACAATTCTACACCATCATCACACTCATCACCTGATGCCATTGATGGTATTGAACAGTCACCGGTTAGATTGGACTTTGAACGGGGAGCCCCCGATGGGCAAGAGAGATTCACTCCACCTCAGACTCAACTCAATCTCGAAGGGATTAGAGTTCCAAATTGGATAACAAATCCACCTTCTCAGACTTATGATGTTAGATTCACAGACGAAGCCATGGAAAGACTATACAGTCTAATCGGGGACCGAGCGGAGGCGTTTAAGTCCAACATTGAATCGTTGTTGTGTGAAGATCCAAGGTCGTTGTATGTGAGGACTAGGTATTCTGATCACGAGTATTGCTGCGTTTTAGAGGACTTGTCTATAAGTTGTGTGTTTGATGCTAATTCTTCTATTTGTACTATTGTAGCTGTAAGGAATGCTGATGATTTGCAGAATTAAATAAGTTTTTATTTTAAGTAAGAAACGTATGTTAGTTTATTATTTTTTTTAAATACCCATTATTTTTTGTTACTTAAAAATTACCGACTCTGCAGATGCCATAAAGTTGGGCAGTAAAAAAATATAGTGTGCAGAAATTATTTTTGTCAGTGTATTTTGAGTCCACTTTAACAGCGAAGTGAGCGAATATTTGGCGGAATGGTGTTCGATACAAGTTAGAAGCTAAGCAGTAACTTTTGTTACCATTCAATTAATTTCAGTATACCAACATTTTTGGCTCCTTTTTTAACCAAATTAATGTGAAAAAATAATGGAAGAAAAAATTATGGTGTTTGAGCAATGTAATGGAACAAAGTACACCTATACAACTAGAAGGTAATCCTAGTGTCCCAACTGAATTCTCTTTAATGCGTGCTTTAAAAACTAAAAAAATTGCGATCACCAGGAACTATTAAATTCGACTATCGGCGACTTCAAGTGAGTAACCCATCCACATTATCTGCAATGTAAAGTTATTCCAAGTTTAAAATTACTTAAATTTGGAATAATTTATTAATAAAACAGTACCTACAAGCTTATCATCGCTTATAGAGAATAGGACGCACTTTCAACGTTGAATGTTAAATTTTAAGTTAATTTTTGAAAAAAGACTTTTTTGTTTATTGTCATTCGTCATGATGACATCAGATAATGCGTCCATTCTTCGTTGTCTATGAAATACCAGTATTTGATTTCTAAATTGTTACATTGCCTGCATCGTCCCTGTAGGCAAATATGCAAAATTTTCTACATCACTTTTTATCATCACCGAAAGTGACTAGGACGCATTTTAACGTTCAATGTAAAAATGTCATTAGGAACTTAATTCTATGGTCAGAAAATAAAGGTCGCAAATTAACGTTTATAAATAAAATAAGCATTAACTAACTTAACGTATTTAACAAGGAAGATAATAGAAATTCCTGTAAAATATAAATGATTTACCGCACAACCGAATCACACCGATTATCAATTAACAAGGTTATAGATAGGTAATACCTATAATTGACTAACTCGTCTTATACCAATATTTGCTGTGTCTTTACTCTTTATATTAAATCGTCCACATGCAAAGAACTACAGCGATCGAAACTGGAAAACCGGCTAAAGGTTTTCATTTTCTTTCACCCGTCTCGCTACACAATCAAAATTTATTAAGTATGGCTCTTCCGTTACACAGCTTTTCTGATTTCTCAAAATCGTTCGTTACATGTGGACCGGTCTTTATCGGGAGCTCCTATTAAATAAGTGAATATAACGATTTTCTAAATGTGTATAATTGCCTTAATTTAGAGTTTAGGTACACGTAATCAATAGAGTTTTTAATTACTGCCTATTCTCTTCATACAAAATAATATTCTTAGAGTTACAATGAATCACATACAGTTACAATCTACCTACCTTAAGTATGATTAGTTAGGATTAGTCTTACTCTTAAGGAATATAGTTTCATATGGCTGAAAACAAAGCCATTACAAATGCACACTTAATAGAGTCTAGGTACTAGACATGCAATTTTTATTTTAACTTTAGGTTAATGTTTGAAAAAGACCATGTGTTTTCCAGAACCAAAACCGCCAATAGTATTAATTACTGTAAATTCTATATATCTAAATCTGAGGCCTGAAAAATGTATATTTTTTGGTTTATTGTCATGATTAAATATTATGACATCAGATAATGCCGTCCATTGTTCGTTGTCTATGGAAGCCCTGTATTGGATTTCTAATATTGTTCCATTTCCTGCATCGTCCCTAGGCAAATATACAACTTTTTCTACATCGTATGCTGCACCTAAATCAAAAAATAGTTTAAAATCATCAGATTTTACTTTTCCGTGAGTCCAATGAGTATGCCAAATGTGTCTTGAATTTGGAATCGACAAATTTTGTATTTCTTGGCATGGCTGACACGGTAAGTTACACGAAACTTTTACACCTTGTATTATGTTCTTAAAAGGATTGTTCAGTGTTTTAGCGGTAAGTAATTCGCTCCATTCCGAGGCGATTTCGTCTGTAACAGATCGGATTCTGAATGCATGACTGCTATCACATGGAAAATCTTCAAAAGCAAAATTGTTCTCCATTATATTTGTAAAAACTGTTCCGTCCCGTTCTATTTCATAGTAGCTAACGTTATCAGTAGATTCCCATTTCAGACTTATTGTATATGGTGTTGTTTCTTCTTTATCTACTGTAAAATTCTTTGGTATTTGATGAGTTGATGCATTTGTAATTTTTCCTAAAATATTTGATTTATTCGTATATTTATTAATGCTTATATAAGTCTCACTTGTAGTTACATCAATTTTGCCTATTTTTATTTGCAACATTTTTTGTTTGAAATCGTTGAGTTCTTTCATGTATGGATTGATGACAAAATCTTTGTTATAATAATAACACGAAATATCATTTTCATTAAATTCGTCTTCGCTATAGACCCTTGGTACTGATATATTATCTCCATTAATAGCAATTTTAACAGAATCGACGTCGTGTGATGCCATTATTTGTAAAATAGTAATTCTTTCTTTGATCATATTACTGTACGAACCGACTGTTTTTTTGATAACGATAAGCACATTACCTGTTGCATCTGAATCAGGAGAGGTGACAGATATATTTGTAGTTGCTTTATGACCTTTTTGATACTCCGATGTGATTCCATCGTCTTCATAAACACTAAATTCGCTTTTCTTATTCGGGTATATAGCAAATATCCTACAATCCCTTTTTATTTCATAAGGATTATTGTTTGGCTTAATTAAAGGTATTATCGCGCCATTTTTTATAAAAACTGGAATTTTCCAAAGTGGTGCTATAAAATTATTGAATATTTTGCCACCTTGATATTTTTCTCCAGTAAAAAGATCAATCCATAATTGATCTTCGTCTGGCAAATATATTCCATTCCTAACTGAACCTTTTTCGTTAACATTATCATTGTATATGGGAGCCACTAATATGTTCGGACCCCACATATACTGGTATTGAGAATCTATTGTGTATGAACTCGTTTCATTTGGAAATTCAAGAAACATAGCTCTTATCGGAGGGAAACCATTAATTCCCTCGTATCCTAGAGTATAATTGTATGGCAAAAACATGGACTTGAGTTTTAAATAACCTCTAATTATTCGCGAAGCATCTTCGTCATAGCTGAAAGGTGTTTTCGGCATTCGCCCCCATCCATCCATATTTAGTTGTAGTGACGTAAATGATTTCCATTGAAAATCCCGAATGTTTACCTCTATATCCCCACCACCATAAATACCATCCATATCTGAACCAACAATTGGTATACCAGATAGACCAGAGCCGATATAGGTTGGAATGTGAAAACGAATATATTCCCATTGGCCACCAGTTTGGTCTCCACTCCAAATACCAGCATGCCTTTGAGTTCCTGCCCAACCATCAACCATAATTATAAATGGTCGAGCTGCTTGAGATGAGTTTTTGGTGAAAATATTGGCAGCATTTTCAACAGCACTCAACCCGAAAGAGTATCCAGATCCAATCCAGGCGACATCACATTTAAGAGCTACAATCTTTGCGAACCCAACTTCTCGGGCTAAATCCCGATCACCTTTCCTAGGATTAACCGGATCAACTGGTTCTAACTTTGATTCGGTCCAAAGACCTACTCTTACTCCGTTTTCTTCAGCATAGTCAACAAATCTCTTTAAATTTTGTAAATCACCTTCTAAAGAATCTGTTTGGCCATAACCACAGCCATATCCATCATTAGGAATGAACCACCCAAGTGGCATATCATGTTTCTTATATCTATCAAGCATTGCTCGTGCAGAAAATTGGTAATTATTTTTTTCTCCATTCAATGATTCCAAAATTCCCACTTTATCATCCATTTCGTTAGGTTTATAACTTTTGTAATACTTTCCATCTTCGAACAAAATTGCACCACGAGTGTCATTTGTAACTTGCACCCAATAATCACGATTAAACGCATTCAGATGTGCCTCGTAATACGCGAATTCAGGCAAAAGTAACGGATTACCTGAAAGTTCATAATAATCTCTTAAAATATGTCGGGGCTTAGAGTTTATGAAGAAGTAAGCATCATAGTATTCTCCTTTGTGAATGGTTTTGACAGTATTATGGGAATGTGCTCCGAAATCGTATATACCCGGTTGCCAAGTGTTTCGGAGGATACCATAGCCATTTGTCGACCAATAAAACGGGCACGGTGACGTAACGCCACCGTCTAACCAGTTATTAGTATTCATTATATCTATTATTTGATTCTTATGCGTAAATCTGCCATTTTGCATTCCACCACCGAAGAAGTATTCTTGTGGCCTTTGTTGAAGCGTTTGAATTACTTTACACTCTGCATACGATAGTGATCTAGCCTCGACCAATACATCTTTACCGTTCCTAACGTCGTGCACTTTCATTGTTGCGTTTATCTTATCCAATAAAATATTTATTTGTTGCGTTTTAACAACGTAGTGTGTTTTCATATCATGGAGCGATGAATTCTCGAAACTATTGTAACCATAGTTATCCATATCTTTGTAGATTATCTTTGCATTGTCTTCCGGGTCCATTGGTTCTGGGTAATCTAAGAACTCGCCAGTCGGAGACATGTAATATCTAAATACGTGATCGTTCAATATAAACAACCTAGATATTTCTTTGGTTCTAAATTTGATTAAATAGTATTTGTCAAGTTTTTTCATTGATACTATGCCATGCAACGACGATTCGGCAACATCATTGTCAATGTCATTCATCATTTTTATCAAAACTGCTCCCGTATCAAACTGGAATGAAAGAAAAGCAATCATTAAAAGCGTGAAAGGATCATTGTCGGCCTTTTAGGCAAGTACAAGCAGCACTGTGCCCTTTTCAGAACACTACGGGCGGTAGAGCGAAAACAGGAAATTCTAGGAAAGTTGCTTCCGGGGTACAACATCTTCGAACAGCCTCGTCATACTGTGTTAGACGTATGAGGGCGCCTGTTCTTAAAACAAACACATGCGAAACTAAGCGAAAATTAGCCACTACACTACTACGCGCCGGTTCTCCGTGCGAGTCTTATACTAATCCAGTCGAGTCTTGCCCGCCCAGGATTTCCTTGTAAGGCGGCAGCGTGACCCACCGACATCAAATTAGCCACTTTTTACAACACCTGTGGGCCTGTGCCTACCAAAACTTCGCAAGGTATTACGTTGGGTTAGCATGAACTCCAGCTCTTTTGAAATCCACAAAGAACTTACACCGATTTTATAAACACATTGATTTTATCCTTACACCCAAAATACTCTCATAGTATTCAATAATTATAACCAACCACCTATCCTTAGGCTACGTTGTTAAAGTAATGTAAGTAAATATATTGAGAAAGGCTTTATCATGCAAAAATTTATGGCTCAATATTTAAACATTTATGTCGTCATTACGAAAACAGAGATTCGAAAAAAAGCTAGTTATTTCCTACGTACTAGTCGTAATTTTTTCCCATAAGGTTTTATTCTTTTAACAGTCTAGATTATACCATAATTTATGAAAAAAAAAATACTACAAATAGCAGCGGCCTGTACTTGCCGTAACCGCCTCGCAGATTGCTGAACCGTATTTTCGTCCTGATCTTATATCTTTAAACGAGCAATTCTTGTATATTAGATAGATTAGATTCAGATTATATATATATATATATATATATATATATATTATATAGTATATATATATATACTGAATTATTTATATATATAATCTGAATCTCGGAAACGGCTCCAACGATTTTAATGAAATTTAGTATATAGTAGTATACAGGTAGTTTCGCGGGCGAGAAATCGATCTACTTCAATTTAAAAAAAAATATTTTTATCGGTGTTTTAATGAGAAACTGCTACAATAATATTAGAATACAAAGGTAAATTTCTCCACTATATACAAGAATATACTAGCTCAGATGGGACATTGGGTTCGAACCGGAACGCAGAAGACCCGGTTTGAATCCAGATGTCCTATTAGTTTTTTTTTTGTTCAAGTTTGTACCTTCTTAAAAATCCGAGCAAGGCTAAGTCATCCAGGTATAAAATATCAATACAAAAAACCCAATAATTTGAGGACTGTCACTGTATGTACTACAGTGTAGGACATAGGATGTTTCATTACACCACCCTTCACCCCAATATTGCTTGCAAATAACTGCGGCAGAAAAAATCACCTAGTCGTCATTCTGTGCTAAAAAGACGGCCTCTTTTTGTCGATATTGTGTGCTGATGCCTGTTCCGTGGTGGGCATGGTTATAATACAATGCCAAAATAGTGTGAAAATACTGTCTTGTCATTGGTCCTGATACGGCTGCAAATTCCCAAGTAAATAGATCGGTGTGGCGGGAGTTTTCCGTTCAAACATTCCGTTCATACGAACGTAGGCAAAGCGTTAAGGCGTATAAAAATGTATCTATGAAAAACTACATAGTATAAATAATCTACAAATTATCTATCGCTAAACTAGGGATAGTTTACCTAGGTTATAGCTTTGAGGCAAATTTGACCTCCTCCAAGTGACCACGGAAAGTGTAGTAGTTAAAGGAGTGATCTCGAATCGAGGGTGTGTACCTGCACCTGTACTATGGGAGATTGTCAGACTTTGGCTCCAATGAGTTGCTTCTACGTGATGCGCCTTCAAACATACAAAAATTTCAATATATGTTTTTATGTTCTGTTGCCTGTTTCATCATCATGTGTTATTATTTTGCAAAAATAAATAAAGTAAAAATTCGGATATTCTACTATTTAATTACATTATGTATAGATGAGCTAAACGAGCCTTTTTGTATAATATTTGTAATATTATGATGAAGCTCTTAATATTGATTTAAATGAGTGTAGATGCCTTTCTTGCCACTTCTTCTCATTAAAACCCAACGTTGGTGGTAGTTAATGGTAAAATGAACCAAAATCTATAATATATGGAATCTAAAAGTATATGGAATTAAAATTGACTTTTATTGAATTGAAAAATCAGCTACAATAACATAGTGTGCTTACATCTGTAATAGGTATTAGTACCGGATTGTATAAGGAAATTGAGTTTCCTTTTTATAGAAAAATCTGCCGTAACAAACAGACCTAATATAACTAAGTGTCTCCAATATGATATCGTAGTATTTTCAAGGAAGATCTTTATAACGACGCACTATAAAGTACCTCGAAAATATTATGTTAAAATGGTGTCAATTATATGTATCATTATCATTTGTGTACCCAAATAATATGAATATTTGTTTTTATCTCGGAGTACTAATTAACCTAATTAATTATTAATGCATTTAAAAATGACCGCGACACCCCAATTTATCGAATCAATCTAGTGCTAACTAATTAGCTTGTTTGGTTGAACGAAGTATTTATTATTGTACTCTGTGGTTGAACAGGATATTACTTTCACATTGTATTGATGAATAATTTTTTAATTTATTCATTGAATAGATAAAGAAATGCAGATAAAATAAAATAATTTGTAGTTCTAATAGTATCTAACAATCAATTTTGAATTGCTCTTTCTCGTATTATTTAGTTCCATTTTGGGATTTTCCTTGGGAATATAAGTTATCAGTATAACAGTTTAATTTAGTTATCATTTATAGATTTTGCTCTACGCATATTTCTTTCATGGAAAAATTTTGTGTCCGTTAAGGACCACCTACTGGTTTTTTATATACCTATAAGTGGTATCACTATAATTTTTCGGTATTTAGAATTGTTTTTAGGTTCTGAGTTTTAGTACTTAAATTACAGGACAATATTTTCACTCATTTGATTTTAAAAATAATACAAATCGATACAATGTTATATATGGCGGCGGCACTTACGTAATTGGCTTGTGGACGGGTCCGCGAGCCATTTTTTTATACAAAGTGACGTGGGTCACTTGAGGTTAAATGATCACCGCCGCACACATTCTCTTGCAACAGCATAGGAATCACAGAAATGTTGGCGGCCTTTAAAGATAGTGTACGCGCTTTTTTTGAAGGTTCCATGTCGTATCGTCAAGCAAACACCGAACAAGGAAACTCATTCCTGTGGAGTGTCAAGCTGTGGCGTGGTTGTACGTGGAAAGTTCCTTGAAAACCGAATTGTGGATAAACGCCGCACATCCAGATGGTGGGGATAATATTTCAATTAAAGACGTGTCGTGCAAAGATGGAATTCAGGGGCAGGAATCAGGTAAACAAAATGGCCTCTCGCCGAAAGCAGGAGTGCTATCAGGCTTGGGTCAATGCGGTGGTATCTAAGGATGTGAATTCTAGCAAACTTAAAAAACACTTCAATCATGCCTCCAGGTACTTCAAAAGAGTTATTGCTGACACGAAGTCGAAGCACATTGGCAGAATTGGCGAGAGACTTGCACGCCTTCCCTCGGGAACTCGTGCGTTCTGGTCTCTCGCCAAGGCTGTCCAAGGAAACTTCTGCCAGCCAGCCATTCCGCCACTGCACAGGGATGATGACTCGCTGGCCCATGACGCGAAAGAGAAAGCTGATCTCCTGGGCTCCCTCTTCGCGTCCAACTCGACTCTGGATGACCAAGGTGCACCACCACCGCATATTCCGCGGTGCTATTCATATATGCCGGAGGTAAAAATCCGGCATGGTGCCGTGCTTAAGGCGCTTCTCACCTTGGACATTCACAAATCGAGCGGGCCCGATGGCATTCCCCCGATAGTGCTGCGGACATGTGCTCCGGAACTGGCGCCGGTCCTTACCCGTCTTTTCCGGCTCTCCTACTCATCAGGCGTAGTCCCGAAATTATGGAAGGCGGCTTTAGTGCACCCGATCCTTAAGAAAGGTGTACGCTCAGATCCGTCCAACTACCGCCCCATTGCCATTACCTAGATTTTCTCCAAAGTAATGGAGTCGATTATCAACCGCCAGCACTTGGGATACCTAGAGGGGCACCAGCTGATCAGCGACTGCCAGTACGGTTTCCGTCAGGGTCGCTCAGCTGGTGATCTTCTTGCGTACCTCACCCATAAATTGGCGCAAGCGGTTGAGTCGAAGGGAGAGGCGTTGGCGGTGAGTTTGGACATAGCGAAGGCCTTTGATCGGGTGTGGCATAAAGCGCTTATAGCGAAACTGCCATCCTATGGGCTTCCCGAGAAGTTGTGCAAATGGGTCACTAGCTTTTTGGCTGATCGGAGCATCAAGGTTGTTATCAACGGTGCATGCTTCGACTTAAAACCCATAAACTCTGGTGTACCGCAAGGCTGTGTGCTATCCCCTACGCTGTTTCTTCTGCATATCAATGATATGCTTCAAATCAGCAATATTCATTGCTATGCAGACGAAAGCACGGGGTATGCTTCCTACACCGGCCGTGCCAACATGTCCCGGGATAGCGTCGACGAGAACCGGATCAAACTTGTGTCTGAAATCGAGACTATGCTTTGCAAAATGGGGCCGACAAAATTTAGTCCAATTCAACCCCAAGAAGACACAAGTTTGTGCGTTCACCACTAAAAAGTCTCCCTTTGTCGTATCCCCTCGATTCGAGATCACTCCTCTAACTGCCACAGCCTGTATTGGCATACTTGGCGTCGATATATCGAGCGACGTTCAGTTCCGTGGTCACTTGGAAGAGAAGGCCAAACTGGCCTCTAAAAAGCTTGGTGTACTCAGTAAGGCGAGACAGTACTTCACTAAAAGCCACCGCCTGCAACTTTATAAGGCGCAAATTCGGCCTCACATGGAGTACTGTTCTCACCTCTGGGCGGGTGCTCCCCAGTACCAGCTTCTTCCTTTTGACCGCATACAACGAAGAGCGGCTCGAATCATCGACGACCAAGTCATCTCCGATCGGCTTGATTCTCTAGCATTGCGTAGAGATGTGGGTTCTCTCTGCATCTTCTACCGCATTTATCACGGGGAGTGCTCAGAGGAGCTGTTCGGGTTGATTCCAGCGGCCGAATTCCACCATCGGACATTACGTGCAAAGTACCATCCGCATCACGTAGACGTCTGGCATTCCACAACCGCGCGTTTTCTTCGAAATTTCTTGCCTCGCACAGCCACTTTGTGGAATCAACTACCGGCAGCGGTCTTCCCGAACAGATACGACTTAGGGACCTTCAAGAAAAAAGCATACTCCCACCTTAAAGGCCGGCAACGCATTTCTTGACACACCTGTTGTTGCGGATGTCCATGGGCGGTTGCCTCACCTCTCCCCATCCCGTGAGCCTCTTGCCCGTTTGCCCCCTCTCATATATAAAAAAAAAACAGCTCTTCGGAACATTCCCCCTGATAGATACGATAGAGTACACGCAAAGAAACGACGCCTCTACGCAACACCAGGTGATCTAGCTGAATAGCTAGATTAGAATAGCAGTATTCTATTCTGTGAATACAGAAGACTAAATCCTCGACAATTTAAGGTGCTCGACGCTGCTGCGTTGCACGCGGTCAAATAGTTCAAGATGATACTTGGGTGCACTAGACCAGAGATGATAGCAATACGTGGCCGTACCTGCGCTTTTAAGAGCGCTAGGATGTGGGCCGGCTTGAAGTATTGCCGTGTTCTATTTACGACGCCCAGCTTCTTCGAAGCCAATTTAGCTTTGCCTTCCAGATATTAGGCAAGACATTAAGGTAAGTTTTATCGAAGAGCGGCGATTCGACGAATGGGGTGTTTTTAGTGGTAAACGCGCAAGGCAGAGGGCCACTAAATTTCATAATGAATTTTTATTCATGTACTTTATAATTATAGCCTCTTTAAATATTTATACTTCATTTTCTTAATTTTTATTTAAATTCTCTTACATTACAGTCACGAATAAATTAATATTTAATACCTTTACATAATCAAACTAAAAAACATTAGGTACTTAGTCATTTACACATTTCAGACTAAACTTCTGTCGTAGGCCCGGTAAATTTGTGTAGAAATTAGAAACAAATGAATAATATTCAAAACGAAAGCCATGCACCTTGAAGGACTTGCTTCTAAAGCCGTAAATATAATAAAATAAAAAATGTTAAAGATATCAGATATTTATCATCCCACTGGTATTCCCGGTCACGTAGTGTTTAATTTCTCGTTGTCCTAGTCCACAGAGTACCTTTTAGTCCCGTAAACACAAAAAAGAAAACGAATAAGTAAAGTAATAACATGCTACATACCAAAAGTAACTAATAAAAGATGTTAAATAGATTTTGTGTTAGATACTCACAAAAGAACAGATCAAGCGTGATACACGTACCAAGCCCACATTGAAACTAATAATTAGTTATGAATTAATTAGAATGATTATTGGTGACGTGACGTGATAAACAAAAGTGTAAATACAAATAATTTGTAGTCTGGTGTCCTGTAGCCGTCAGCTGTCATCCAATGCGCTTCATAATTGACATGTTCAATACTTCAATTAGGTAGGATGAGTACATAAGGGACTGAGGGCAGAGTACCTACGTAAATAATATTACACGTACTAAACGAGCGCAAATACAATTGAAAAGAGATATCCATTGAAAGCATACCTACATACACTTCTTATTCAAATCAAAACTACGTTAGTAGGTACCTACATAATATTATAGACTAATTGTAAAATTAGATTAGTGTTACAGAGTACCTTTGTATATACTAGTGATAAGTGTTCTGTCATCTGTGTTCCACTGACCACTTAACAAATAACATAGGTCTTAGTTACCAGGTCATAAAATCCCAAAAAAAAATAACAATTATTGTGATAACAATATACAATTGTTTTTTTGGCGGGAACGAGTGAACGAAGGAAGGCGCGCTTATACAAAAAAAAATTGTTTAAATTATTGTTCATAGTGCATATATTTTTCATACTTGTAAATTGTTTATCCTGGTTTATAAATATTCGATTTTTGTATATATAAATTGTTAAGTGCGCTTCCCCATCGCCATGGGGAAGCGTACAGGTAAAAGGCCGAAGAACGGCCAGAGCGACGCAGAACCAGCAGACGAACTTCCCCTATCCGAATCCTCGGTATCTGACGCGGAGGTGACTGAACGTCTCATTGTAAGAAGAAAGGATAAAGAGAAGTATACCCCTTATAGAGCGACAAATTATTATAGGTTATACGACGAAAATTCAAATAAGAAGGAATTTATTGTATTTCTCAATCGCAAGCAGGGTGAAGTCAAAATATTAGACAAGGACAGGTTGGGTCTGTCAAATGGAATCAGGAGGCATTGCGTATCGGGTGTGTTGCACCTGAGGTCCGTTAATGCTTTTAAAGTTGGTGTTACCTTTGACCTGCCTAACAATGCGAATGTATTTTTAAAAAATGAAAAGTTACTTAGCGAGTTGGAGATGGTTGCCTCAATTCCGGCTTCTGAAACGGAGGTCACTGGAGTTCTTACTTCTGTTCCCACTGATTACTCCAACAAAAAAATTCATCAATTAATTGCATCGAGTAAAAAAGTTATTGCTGTGAGAAGGTTCATGCGGCGAGTAAAGGACCCACAGGGTGTTGTCTCCTTTGTTCCAACGCAAACTGTTGCAGTCACATTTGCATCAACGTTGTTACCTGAGTATGTAACACTTGATCACTGGAGGCATGAGGTTAATGTATATGTACCCCCTATTAAACAGTGTCTACGCTGTATGAAATTTGGCCATATTGCTAAATTTTGTAGAAACAATGAAGTTTGTTCCATATGTTCTGACAATCACAATTTTAAAATGTGTCCAAAAACTTTAACAAAATGTGCCAACTGTGGTGGAGATCACATAGCTATCTCATCTACCTGTCCTCTGAAAAAACAAAAAATTGAAGAAAACAAAGTGAAGTCCCGTAGTGTTAGATACTCAGATCTCTTCAATGAATCTGCTTTCCCTCAATTAAACTCAAAGTATATTGACACACACCTGAGCAATCTTATAAAATCTGACAAATTTATGAACCTCTTGGTTGAAGCAGTTTTACAAATTTGTACAAATAAAGATAAGTTAACTATAAATTCAAATAGTATTAAGGAAATTCTGAATAACACTTTTAGAAAAAAGACACCTAGTTAATTGTTATTATGGATACATTGAATATAGTGCAGTGGAACGCTCAAAGTATTATTAGTAATAGGCTTATTTTTACAAGGTTTTTATATGAAAATCATATCCATATTGCTATAATTTCGGAAACTTGGTTAAAACCACATCAGTATTTTTTAATAAAAGGCTATAACACAATAAGGAATGATTGTGGTAATAAACACAATGGTGTAGCAATTTTTATTCATAATAATATCACATTTTCTAACATAAATACATATTATGATAGTGCTCTACAAAATGTTTGCATTAAAATTAATAACAAAGAACTGAGTATTGTGAGTTTTTACAGTCCTTCCAATTCAAATCCTCCATTTAATAAAAACAATTTAAACAGTTTAATTAAGTCCATTCCAGAGCCAATGATATTTGCAGGTGATTTCAATGCTCATCACATGTTGTGGGGATGTGTTGATACATTGCCTCGAGGTAAAGATGTTTTAGAGGTTATAGATGAGAATGGTCTTGTTATTCTGAATAATGGTCAAGCTACCACAATAGGATCTCCATCTTGGCGTCCTAATGCTCTTGACTTGACTTTGGTAACTCCATCTTTGGCTCTTTTATGTGACTGGTCAGTTATTGACAGTCCTCTGGGCAGTAGTTATCATCTCCCTGTAATAATAAAAATGGCAGTAAGTAGTGATAGTATTAGTTTGCAAAACACATTATGTAATAATCTACATTTGCCCACTCACCCTAATTATAAGCAGGTGAATTGGAATATGTATAGTAACTTAGTTGTTTCTTATTTGGATGATGTTAAATTTGACACTTTATCTTCAATAGATGCTTTTAATTCCTTTTGTAATATTTTACTTTCTGCTGCCAAGCAGTCAATCCCTAGCTGTCTGTTTTCCAAAAGTTCTAATAGTAATAATGCTACTAGTTCTTGTTCACAAAAATCTTTTAAATATCCTTGGTCGCCTTGGTGGAATCAGAGGTGTACAGAAGCAGTTTTAAATGCTAAAAATGGTTACATTAATTTTAAAAACAACTCCACTGATGAAAATTATGTGGAGTTTAAGAGATTGCGGGCTTTAAAAAAACTTATCTTAAAAAGTGAAAGAAGAAATAGCTGGATAGGCTTGTGCAATTCATTTAATCGTTGTACTCCTTTGTCTTCAATTTGGAAATACATGCGCAAATTTAACAAAACTTACATTCCTGACAGTGTGTTGAATGATAGTTGGATTCCAGATTTTCTACAAAAGTATACTTCTGACTTTGTATCAAATGAGTTAACTAACTATGTAAATGTTGTTAATGATAGTAATAAATATTTGATAGAGCCTTTTTCTTTACAAGAACTAAAATCCGCTTTATTTACTAGAAGAGATACATCTTTCGGTCTTGATACCATTCCATATATTTTACTCAAAAAACTTAATTGCCACAGTCTCAACATCTTTTTAAATAATCTTAATCGCCTATGGAAGGAGAATACTATTCCTGCAGAATGGAAAACAGACTGTTTAATCCCAGTTTTAAAGCCAGACAAAAATAAAATGTTACCTGACTCTTATAGACCTATAGCTCTCACGTCTTGTGTTGGGAAGATATTTGAGCAGCTTCTAAAACAACGTCTCGAGTTCTTTATAGAACAAAATTGTCTTTTGCCTAATAATCAGTTTGGTTTTCGCAAAGGTCGGTCTTCTAGGGAGAGTATAGCGCAGTTACAGCTTGATGCGCATCAATGTTTAGCAAGTAATCAATATCTTTTGTCTGTATTTTTTGACATCTCAGGTGCCTTCAATAGTGTAAATATTGCCGTGCTTTGTGACGAGTTATCAATGTTAGGGATACCAGGTAAAATAATAAATTGGATGCAATCTTTTTTGACTGACAGAAAAGTATATGTAAAATTTAATAAACATTTGTATGGACCACGACTTTCTTCTCTAGGTGTTTGTCAGGGGGGAATATTGTCTCCTTTAATTTTTATTATGTACATAAGACGATTGAACCTTATTTTGGGGCCAAATATAGTAAACCTACAGTATGCAGATGACTTAGTCGTCTATGTATCGGGAGTTGATCTGATTAATTTAGCCGCTACTATTAATAAAGCACTTGTAAATTTATATCAATACTTTTCTTATCTTAATTTAAATGTAAATCCAACCAAATCAAAAGTCTTTGTGATAGGTCGTAAACGCATCATATTACCTCCCATTTTATACAATGGCATTCCACTGCCTATTTCATGTGACATAAAATTTCTAGGTGTAACATTTACTCCAAAACTTTCTTGGAAAAAATATACAGATAGTGTTATAATTAAAGCGAATAAAGCTTATAATGTATTAAAATCTTTGTGTGCAACGTCGTGGGGAGCGGACCCTAAAATATTGTTAATTTTGTATAAATCGCTTATTCGTAGTCATTTTGAATATGGCTTTCATTGTTTCGCCGCAGACAGCAAAATTGTTAATAGTCTGGATAAAATACAAAATAAATGTATGCGTACAATATTGGGTGCACTTAAAACTAGCCCAATAGCTGCTATGCAAATCGAGGCCAACCTTCCTCCTTTGTGTATTAGATTTAGTTATCTTAAAGAAAGATTTATTTTAAAGCTCTATAGCTTGCCGACGAACAATCTTCTTAAGAATCTTATTGCTTATCAATCGTCTTCATTTCCGAGACAGTTGTTTATCTTGCAAGATTTTTCTTCATTTTTTAAATTTCTACAAGATTTAAATATTCATCGGAATAATGATATACTTCCCTGCCATGCAGGTTCTTTTCGATGTAAATATTCTGCAATTAATGTTGTAATAGATCCAAATTTAACTTCAAAAGAGGAGGTTCATGTATTATTGTCAGAATGGTCTAATTGTAAATTTGTTTATACGGATGGCGCAAAAAACAATAATAATGTTTCTTTTGCAATCTACCTTCCTGAAATTAGGAAGGGTATTGGCTTTAAGATTAATAGATATGCCAGTATTTTTACTGCTGAAGCCGTCGCTATTCTTTTTGCTTTAAAGCATATTAAGAAAAAAAATCAACTTAATAAGAAGTGGGTAATAGTTAGTGATAGTATGAGTGTGTTAAAAAGTTTGTCAAATAACAAAATGAGTGCTAACATCAATTACATCATTTTTGCTATAAAGGAATTGTGGTTCGAACTATGTTTAATCGATATTAAAGTGGATTTCGTTTGGGTCCCGTCCCATATAGGAGTAGCAGGAAACGAAAGCGCTGATTTTCTAGCTAGAACTATCATTAATATATCCGATCTATCCCTATATCCTGATTGCAAAGATCTAGACATTAACATACCATATACAGATATAATAAGTAATCTAAAACAGCGTATGACTCTTCTTTGGGGAAGATATTGGTACAATTGTACAGAAGTTGAAAATAAGGCTCATTCGTATACTTTGTTAGATAATCCCGTTAATAGCACACCCTGGTTTTGTAAGTTTAAAAATAACGCTCACAGAAAGTTCTATACTACAATAACACGAATGCGTATTGGTCACTATCGATTGAATTTTCATCTTCATCGCAAAAAAATTGTCTCCTCTCCTTTTTGTGACCATTGTAATAAGCAACAAGATCAGTCTCTGGATCACATCTTTTTTGATTGTTCGTCCTTTGGCATACAGCGCCTTGTGCTGATGGATGAGCTACTGGAAATATATGGTGCACCCAATATAATCCCGCTCTCAGTAATAGATCTATTAAAGGACACATCAACTTATATGTCCTTGTATAAATTTGTATGTAGTACTGTAAATACATTATAATTTGTAGATACATACGTTGTAAATTTGTTTATAATTATGTAAATACGTTATAACTTGTACATATACAACTAGTAATAGCATAGCGCAATTCGCGAACTGAACAGATAATGTAAATAGGTAGGTATTATTCTAAAAAGTTATGCAAATTACACTGGATTTGACTTTAAGAAAAGGGGAAAATTATTAGAGACTATATTACTGGATTTGGACTTACTAAAAGGAAAATATGGAAAATATTCTTTAGAGAATTATACATTAACGGAAATGGTAAAATAACTGATGACTTTAAGACTGGATTGGATTTGATGAAAGAAACTACTATAAATATTCGCTATCGAATATACATAATTGGAAAAGGAAAATGGAAATAATGTAAGATGAAATGAGAAAACTGGATTGGACTTTTTGTAAAACAAAATAGTGAAAATAATAAATACCAAAGAAATGAAAATACTAACGACAAGGCAGTAAGGCCCCTGGCTATAGCCTGTTCGAAAGAACGAATTAATTAAAAAAAAAAAAAAAACAATATACAATCAATGTTTGTTTACAATAATATATTATGATAGTAGGTATTATTTAGAATGTTTTCATATTATGCCTTATTTAAATATTAAATTAAAGTTATTAGATATAGGATAAAATCACGTAGAGAATATTTCTAAATAAAAAATAGGGTTAAAAACTCAGTGTAGTGCTATGACAATGAAAAGATATTTATTATAATTAACTAATTAGCAATATTAAGTATGGCAAAGAATCCCCAGGAAAATAATCTGATGCTTAAAGCACTATTAGATGACGATAAGACGACAATCATCAAACACTCAGTTTTCAGAAATATGTTTAGAAACACTGTTAAACTGATCAATCAGTTTATCCTGCAACCAAATCAGATGTAGTGAAAATTATCAATATTTTGAATGGTGTGGAATTAGTTGCTGGTAATACTTCTGCAAGGAAATTAAATCAGCTGAAACAAGCATTTGAAGTTATTAGAGAATCTAAGAAAAGCATCCTTGTATCCAAAAGACAACCAAAGAGTAAGCTCGCAAAACCTGTAATTCCAATAGAGAATTGGTTTGATTTAATATATGATATACATTTTAGTTATGATCATGCTCCAGCAAAAACAATCACTGCAATATTATATTCCTCATACTATATTCCTCACAGGTGGATCTTTACCTTTGTTCACTCTGCCCTATTTGTTCTAATAAACCACATGGGTTACCTGTAAATGTGCTGCTTAGTCCTGCAACATTGTCCATAGAACAACAAAATAATGAACAAATGCCAAATGTTTCAACAGGGAGGTACACAGCAGAGATTTCAATTCTTCAGTTACTTGGCACCCCTGATAACAGCTTCCATTACCTTTTGTTGTACATTGATGATAGAACACGGTATGCCAAACCGCTTCAATCTTCAGACTTATTAGAAATATCATTTGAATTGTTCAAAATAATGCTTAATTTTGGTGTTCCAGAAGTTATTAGCACAACAGAGCAAAACAGATCAAAAATAGAGCTGGCTGCTAAATTTATCAGACAAATGGTCACATGTGAAACACAACAATTTGAAGTACTTGCAAATAAAAAGTTAAAGTGCTTAGATATTTTGGAGAATGTTATTGATGCTATCTCATTCTGGAAAATAATACCTCAATGAAATGTTGGGCAATTTTACTAAGCTATGTACAATGGACCATTAACACTAATAGTACCATAATGCTAAGCCCAACCAAATTGATGGCCTTGCCAAGTCCAAACTCACTTATGAAAAAAATACCATTTGAAGTGGAATTTGGTATAAAACCAAATTTCCAAATTAAACTGCGAACAGAACATCATACTGTTTTATACTGTTGTAATTACAAGGTTTTATTTAACCTACTATGTGGCTTTGATAATTGAATGTGTAAACAAATGTGTTTCATAAAATGTTAAATTTCAATTGTTATTGGAATTGAATCAAAATGTATGCATTTTTGGAGGTGTATGATATAGACTTGGAGATACTACTAAGGATAAAATTGAGTGCCTCTAAGGCGCATCATTATCTTTTCGGTAGCAAAAAACAACATTATGTAATTCTGGGGATAATAAAATATTGCCGGATGGCATTTGCTCCATTCCCAATCTGTGATATCATTAAGAATGTAATTTATGTTATAGTAACCTTTACTACTTAAATATCTATTATGAAAAGTTCATTTGAAGTTTGTTATAAGTACATTTATAATAAACATTTTCTGACCTCATGTAAAAGCATATACATCACCCCACAAAAGACTCACTAACTTGACTTAGTCAAGTAGTAGGCATAACAAGTATAAATTTGTTCCTTATAATAATAGTTCTTGTAGAAAATAATAGATAAGTTAGCATTTAGCATCACATTAACTGTTCTAACTACAGTCTAAACTCTACAGTGATATTTTAATATCCACCATTTTAGGCTGGTGTTTACAAAACAATGAAGGGCAGAATACATATGAGGTTGAACAGAACCATGACGCGAGCTAGACTTACACACATCCCCTTTGGTTTTATATAACAACTAACTTTTTTGCAGACATCTCTTGGTCCAAGTACAAAAAGCGAAACACAACCATTAAATCTACTTAGTATAGCTATACTATATATATACATAGCAATGTAGCTAACATGAATGGTAATTTCATAATAATAGTAATCATGTTAGATCATTTCAGTGTCTTTAGGAGTCCTAAATTTGGATTGCAATGACCTCTGATCAATTTTAATTGTCTTTATGCTTTTTTAGAGACTGAGCGTTTGGAGGTTGAATAAAACAACTGCTTGAGGAATATATATTTAAAAAAAAAATCGGTATTTGCTAATAAAATATGTACAAAATTACTAATTATAATTTAGAATTAACAATTAAGTCTTATATATGTAGGTCTCAGAAAACTTATTTCTACCACTCTATCTGTGTTGAGGGATAAAACTTTATTATGCTTAAAACTAATGAAAAAAATGAATGGGAGAGTGAGACAAACTTGTGAGTTTTCCCACTAATAAGTCCCATGATGAGAGAAACTTTAATTATGATGTTTACAGTTGTACTTTGTAATGAATTTTGGTAATATACAGGAACAAGTGTGCTGTACAATAGTATTCGCATGATACCGCCAGGCTCAAGCGATGGAAGACCATTGACGAATGTCCCTTGGCTGTGAATGTGTGTATCGGTGACATAGTTGGTGAGATCTTTCGTTGAGTTTAGAGTTTTGTTTAGAGTTGGTGAGGTCGCGAATAAGGAAAGGAGGGATAGGAAATAAAAGGCCAGTATTCGCCGATATTTAATAGTTATAACTAAACCAATTCAAATACACAATATTGGTTTTACATTGATTTGGGCCTAGCGAGAACTCTGTGTGTGTGTGTGTGTGTGTGTGTGTGTATGTGTATGCTAGTGTTCTGTGAGCTCTAACCAGTTGTGATGTGGTAATGCATGTTTGTAACGTTTTTTGCAAGTCGACCGGAGGGTTGAACGCGGGTGAGCCCGGTAAATGGTTTTAAGGGCTCTATTTTGTATAGTTTCTAGTTTGCGATAGTTATTTTGATTTGTGTTAATCCATACCGGACTTGCGTATGTCGTGACACGGCGTATGTAGGACTGTTAAAATAGATGTTTGTTTTTAGTTGAAAGAGTCGAATTTCTATTGAAAATGGGTCTCAAAAGGCTCAACGCATTAAGTGCCTTAGAGCGGACATAATTAATGTGAGGCGTGAAGGAAAGTTTTTGGTCGTGGATTAATCCTAGGTATTACTTAGGTCACAGGCTGTGACTGCCATTGGACCAGCGTGGTTATTGATGTGTGGTTTTAATCTGAGATTGAGTTTACGGGATCTTTTGTATGAGAAAAGTATCTGCCTTTGTCATTGATTTTAAGCTTCCACTTAATGTAGTTCCATACAGAATGGAGGGCTGTATTATGGTATAGAATTGATGTTCTTACTGCTGCGCAGATAAGCTGTGTCATCAGCGTACAGGGCGAGGACGGTGTTAGGAGGTTTAGGGATGACTCTCATATAGAGTAAAAATGTCCTGGGTGAGATGATGGAGCCCTGTGGAACACCTGCTACTACTGTATGTGGGGGACATTAGACATATATAGACTATTTTTGACTCTAACTTTCTCTTAACAGTTTTAAAATTAATTGAACTTCGCGAGGCTGAACTGGCGTTGGTGCGGGCGGTCCATGTATTTTATAAAGGTGGTCTAGAGATCGCGATAGCTTGCGGAGTCGGGGTCGCTCAGACCCACGAACGTTGAGTCGATGGTGTCGTTCAAAGTGTGTATCTAATGCCTCGGCCTTTTTAGCGTCCGACTGGGCGGGGCCCGAGGGGGTGCCGAAGCCGGTCGTATGATGTCATCTCACGCGCGCCCGAAGTGCGCGTGGGTATGATGATCGAGGCGATAGCCTCCTGCATCAAGTATCAAGCGTTGGACATAACTGTGTCCAGGTCGTCGGGGCGGGGTTCTTGCATCCCCCATGGTATGGTATGGTATAGGGGCTCCTGTTTCCGCAATTAAACCACTAGCATGGGTCCATTTTGCGTGCAGTAATGGCCAGTTACTCCAACCAGCCCAGCTCCTTTCAGAAGTTCAGAACATTCCTGGGGTGTTCACAGACTTCTTGGAGCGACCTCGTATTGGTTAAGGTTTTTGCCCGTTGGTCACCCCCGCACATTCCAGGATTATGTTAGCGATCGTTTCGTCTTCGGTCAGACAACCTCTGCACTTAGGACTGTCCGTTACGCTGATTGTGAAAAGGTGTTTGTTTAGTGATGTGTGACCCGTTAGGGTGCCCACCATTATACGGATGTCATGTCTGTTGAGGCTGATAAGTCTACGTGTCAGTTTGAGCGATAGTGCAGGTATCGCCACCTTCGACTGTCTACAGCTTGAGACATTCATCCATCGGGTGTTGTGTAGGTCGTTGGTGAGAGAGCGTATCCATGAGCGCATTTGGCTGAAGGGCAGTGGCAGAAGTGGCAAAGGACCAGTCACTATATTTGCCGATGCCCGCCTTGCAAGCTCATCCGCTGCATCATTACCCAACGAACCACTATGTCCCTTGATCCATTGCAGAGTTATCTGGTTATAAGAGGCAACTTGCTACAGGGTTTGGTGACATTCGTGTATTAGTGCTGAGTTGTGTGTGGTACCCTTCAGCGCTGTTAGTACTGCCATACTGTCAGAAAGAAATCTGATGCTGTGGCCATGTACCTTTCTTCTTAATATAGCGCTGGCGGCTTCCTTGATGGCTACGCACTCACATTGGAAGATGGAGGTGTGTGTGCCCAAGGGTATGGAAATGTGTATGTTTAGTTCCTGTGAGAATATGCCGGCACCAGTTCCAGTAGCCATTTTCGAGCCGTCTGTGTATATTCTTAATTCGTTTACACTTGACTGGTCAGCATCTTTCTCATATAGCTGTATGTGATAGTTTTTATGGAAGGTATGTGTTTTAGGTATCTTATCACATGGTGCCTCACAGAGTGGATAATCCTTTGTTACCCTATTCCAGAGCTTATCTGTTAGGCCGTCTTCATTCTTCTATACACCCAACAGCTTTAGACGTAGAGTCGCCATTGTCGCTTCTTGTTGAAAGTGTATGTCGAGTGGTGTTAGCCCTAGAATAGTTTCAAGGGCCGAGGTAGGCGTGGTGCGCATGCATCCTGTTATGGCTGTGCAGGCCAGCCGCTGGAAACGTTGCAGCTTGGTTTGTACTGTCACAAGCTCTGTCCTGGGCCACCTCGCTATTGCTCCGTAGGAGATAATTGGTCTGATGACTGCTGTATAGAGCCATCTGCTTATCTTTGGAGCAAGACCCCAGGTTCTGCCTATGAGTCTTCTGCACTGCCAAAAGATGATGCATGCTTTTTCCAGCTTGTGTTCAAGGTGTTTGTTCCAAAGCAACTTACTATCCAGTATAACCCCCAGGTATTTAACTTCTTTAGTAAGGCTTAGTTCGGTGTTGAACAGCTTTGGTAATGTTAGATTACCAAGGCTGCGTTTGTTAGTGAATAGTATTAGTTCCGTCTTTGACGGATTAGCTGTAAGGTTGTGTTGCGCGCACCATTTTTCCAAAATCTTAATAGCAGATCTCATGAGGCTACATAAGATGCTCTCGACTGGTCCTGTTATTAGAATGGCGAGGTCGTCAGCATAGCCCACCGTGTACAGTTTCTTTTTGTTTAGCCTTGTGATGAGCTCATCTACCACAAGGTTCCAGAGCAGCGGCGAGAGTACCCCTCCTTGTAGGCAGCCCGTTGCCACCACACATCTAGTACTGGTGTTCACAGTGAATCGTATCGCCCAATGCCTCAACATGCTGTCTATCCACCCGGCAATTGTAGGATCTACATCATGAGCGGCTAGCGCTCGGCCTATGCTAGTGAAAGAGGTTTTGTCGAAGGTGCCTTCGATATCAATAAAAGCACCTAAGGTTGATTGTTTACGTGATAATCCTTTCATTGCGAGAGATGTTACGCATTAGAGTGCGGATTCGGTTGATCTGCCCTGAGTATAGGCGTGTTGGTTGTCAAGTAGCGGTTTTTGTATCAGGGCATTTCCCCTAATATCCCTATCGCAGAGTCTCTCTAGAGTCTTCAACAAAAATGATGTGAGACTGATTGGCCTGTACGATTTGGGATTTGTGTAATCACTTTTGCCGGGCTTAGGGATAAATACCACTTTTACCTCTCGTTCTTTAACGTCTGGTGCCCGGGTATTTTTGGCTCTGTTGAACAGCTTCCTTACTTTGCAGCGCAGCCTATCTAACTCTGGACCCCACCACAAACTTTTGTCGATTGAGTTGGGCTTTGTCGAAGTAAGAGGACACGTCTGTTCATAGCTGTTGATAAGTGTTTGAGTTATGTTAGTTACATGAGTTTCTATACCTGCGGTACCGTTATAATCGTCTGGTAGGGAAATAGCCATAAGCTCATTTCTCACCATTCTGTCGTATTTGGTGCGGTCCGTTTTACACGGGTTCCGCCTTGGCAGGGCAGGTTTGATGTTTAAGCGAAGGTTGAACCTAATCCATCTATGAACCGAGCATGAAGGTTCGTCTGACACGTGCCAGTCATTGACGAGAGAAGAGACATGGTCGGTTGCCAGTGTTAGGTCGATTATAGTTTGGGCTCGCGCCGTAACGTAGGTAGGCTCGGAGCCCCTGTTAAGTATGTTAAGGTTAGTTGAGAAAAGGTATGTAAGTAAGTCCTCACCTCTTTTATTGGTATTTTGGCTGCCCCAGATGGTGTGATGTGCGTTGGAGTCAGCGGAGATGATGAGTTCCAGCCTCTCTGTCTCGCAGTAGCTGACTAGCGCGGTGAGCTCCGGTGTTGGTACCTCCTCTTCCCCCGGCAAATAGACCGACGCTATGACCACGTCTGTTAGGCCTAGGCGGTCATCTGCCTGGAGCTTCACAGCGGTTAGATCTCTGGAACATAGCTCATTTATAATGGTGGTCGTTACATGTCGTGGAGTATAAAAACATGAACGTGGTTAACCTTCGGTAGCAGTTAAAAGTTTGCCTCCGATGTTGTTGAGACCACATATATTGCCTTTCCTAATCCGCGGCTCCTGGATTAGGGCTATGGTCTCGGTGTTTCCCTCCAGCAAACGTCGCAGGTTAGCCGTCGCGGTGTAGCTGTGCTGGAGGTTGATTTGTATGAGTTTAAGGAGTGGAGGTGGATCGGTCCGGGCTGCCATCGCTGTGCAGTAGACTATCCTCTAGCTCCTTTGTCTGATCCTCTTCCCCGGCCCCTTGCTGCCACCAGTCTATGGAACGCGATTTGGTGTCTATGGGAGTCCGAACCTCTTTACAAGTGGCGGTCATGGAGACACCGTCGGTCCTCTTCTGATGTGTAGCGTCAGGGGCTGCACCTGAGGGCTGCTGCCCTCCTTCCGGCACGACATCCATGCGGTTGTCGGGCGCCGCCTCAGGTGCGGTCGAGGTTGGTACTTTCGGCTGCGCTGCCACGTCCGGGTTTGGTTTCGGTGCTTCGCTGCCTTTACCCTCCTCTTCGGGGAAATTTACGTACACTGAGCCACATTTGTACGAGACCCTGCGATCTCGCTTTTTAAGCTCAGCTACATCTGCCTCAGGTATCCCAAGGACTATACGCACCCTGCCATTTTCGTCCGGTTCTGGGATGTGGTACAAGCTCCAAGTGCGGAAGTTGTACCACGGATTCTTGTTATATGAGATAGAGCAGAGTATCAGCAGTAGACTATGAGCAAATTCGTGCATTCACCATTATTTAATATAAGAAAACAATTTTATAAATTAATTACAACTTTTTATAAGCATGACAACGTAATAACTTTCATGACTGCTTTGTAGTCATAGTAAGTGTAATCAATTCCTTCTTTCTGATTAAACCCACGCGCCACAAGTCGTGCTTTTCGTCTATCTATTTCTCCCATTGCATTATATTTATATATTAAAATCATTTTACTATCAATCAAATTTTTGCTTTCGTTCCTGTCGTACAATTTTCATAGTATTATTTTTAAGATGAGATTCAATCTCGCTTATAATTGCATCTTCCCATTCATCCATGTTCTCGTCTATTTCACAGAGGTATGATTGTTCAGCATCCATCTCATAATCTTGATGCCATGCTGGTGGTTTTCTCTGTCTTTTATCAGTAGAACTAGTCGGTACTATTTCATCTGTTTCTGTATTTGCGTCATCAAATATTTCATCATTGTTCAATTCCTGGGCAGTTTCATCAATTTCATGTTCTTTCAAATCTTTATTATGTGAAAATGTCCACTGACGGAACTCTCTTTACCCATTTTTCAAATGGAGTCGCGTTATCAATACTTGTGCAAGGACTACGGTTTGCCAAGTAGTTAGCTGTATTAATAGCTTCAGCCCAAAAAACTTGTTTCATATTGGCGTCTATCAACATACATCTAGCTTTATCAAGCAATGTCCTATTTTTTCTTTCTGCTAAGCCATTCTGTTCTGGCGTGTATGGTGCGGAAAGTCTCCTTTTGATGCCATTCTCCTTCAAATATTTGTCAAAATTATTGTTAATATATTCTGTCCGATTGTCACTTTGTAAGCATACTATCTTCTTTTTGGTAAATCTTTCAGCCTCATTTTTGAATTCCTTAAATTTTGATAGAGTTTCATCCTTAGTTTTCATTGTATATACTCTTGTATATCTTGAATAATCATCTGTAAATGTGATGAAGTAGTTGGAACCCCCTTTCGATGGCTGCCTCATGGGACCACATACATCAGTATGCACAATTTCTAATCTTTCATTTGTAAGTTGCTCATTTTTAGGTGCATTAAACGGTAGTTTTGTTGCTTTGCCTTTAGCACAGACTTCACAGTCTTTGACTGTGTCACTTTTATTGAATTCTAAGACATCCATAATTTTCTTATCAAGTGCTATTCTCATTTGTCCTTCATTTAGATGTGCTAACTTTCTATGCCATTGCTGCATTTTGCTTGCTTCGCAGTAATTAGCTTTCTCTTCTATGTTTTCTTTAACGTAGTACAAACCGTCTGAATGTCTCTCTGCTTTTAACAGAATTTTATTGTTTCGCATCACGATAGCATTTTTTTGTTTAAATAAAACCACCTTTGTCTGTTATTTTTCCAACTGACATTAGATTTGTAGTCAGCGATGGTACGTACAAGGCTTCAGTTAGTTTCAGATTTGGTATTTTATAGGTGTAAAGTTTTGCTGGACCTCGTCCTTCGATTTGTGCAAGACAGTTTTCTGATGCTAACCCTAACGTTTTGTTATCAGCTCTGTCCATATTAATTAATCTTTTCAATTCATGACTCATATGTGACGTACATCCGCTGTCAAGACACCATTTCTTATTTTTTTCTTATCTCTTTCTCATTTATTATCAGACGTATTTAGGCATGTTTCTTCTAAGCAACATAGACTTGCATTATTTTTATTAACTCGGTCCACTTTTGACCAGCATTCATGAGCTTTGTGTCCTTTCTTTTTGCATTTAAAACATTTAACAATAAAGTTTTTATTTTTGTCACGTTGTCTACTATACAGCGCCTCTTGTTCAGAGTTTTGTTCACTTGTACTAGCTATATTTTTTCTTGCCTCAGCTTCTTCAATTATCTTTATAAAATTTTCAAAACATTGAGGTAAGCTGTAAAGCATCATAATACTAAGAAGATCTTTATTAATTGGTATGTCCATATCTGCTAGTTTATCGACGATATCCATAAATTTATTCAAGTGATTGACAATATTATCACCATCTTTCATCTTCTTCAATATCAACTCTTTTAATAGGCTTGCTTCTCTTGCAGGACCTTTGCTATAATATATGCTTTCTAGCGTATCCCAGACATCTTTACTTGTTTGACAATTTTTAACTTGTTTTAATGCGCCCGGTGACATTATGAGAAATAGCTCGGCTAATGCTAACTCATCTTTTTCCATATAGTCATTCAATGAATCACCTTCTCGCGTTGGTCTCTTAATTTTATTTGAAACATAGCTCTAAAGGCCAAGTTTTAATAGTACAGCTTTTGCATGGATCCTCCATGTATCGTAGTTTTCTTTTTTCAATTGTTCTATGTGCACGTGATTACTCATTTTTCTCTTTTATTCCCGTTTCTGGGCCCAAACCTGTTATATGAGATAAAGCAGAGTAGCAGCAGTAGACTATGAGCAAATCAGTGCATTCACCATTATTTAATATAAGAAAACAATTTTATAAATTAATTACAACTTTTTTATAAGCATAACAACGCAATAACTTTCATGACTGCTTTGTAGTCATAGTAACCAAAAGTCACTAATTTCTTCTTCTATGAGTAAGACCTCTATGATAATTCTGCTCGGCGAATCTGGTCTGCAGCATGCCAAGATTTTCGTCCTTGGAAAACCTTGGGATGATCATGGTCGGCTTGACTTTCCTGGGGATGTCGGCTTGGCGTTTGACCACGAGTCTGGTGTGTGGAAGTGGCGAAGTGATTTTGGAGACAGTCTTCTTAAGCCATTCCACGGTGTAAGTGTCCTCGCACCAAAGCTTGAGAGTACCCTCACCATGGTTGGCACTGCCTCTGAAGCTGGGCAGCCTGAAGGGATCAGTGGAAGAGGTGGCGGCGCAGACTTCTGCGTCTATCGCACCCTCTATTTCCGACTGTATCGCCTGGGCTTGCTCGGCTTTTATGTCCCTGAAGGGCTCATTCATGATCGCGACTAGTAAATCGTTAGATTTACACAAGTCGGCGTAATTTACGGAGCCCTTTTTGGGAGTAGGCCGCGGCTTCGTTCGCGTACGCTTAACGTCCTCGCGGGGTGACAGAGTGTCATCCGGGCGAGCTCTTTTGCTGCCCTTGGGTAGGTGTGGACCTTGCCCGGAAGCAGCACGAGCTTCCGCCCTCTCTTGAACATTTCGGCCAGCGCGTTTCCCTCGTGGCCTTTTTTGGGGCTTACTACCGCCTGCTACTGGTTCGATAGTCGGCTGTCCTGCGGACTTGCCTTTATCTCCAGTAGCGCTGTCTACCTGAACCTCTTTGGGTTTGGGGGGGTTGCTTTTAGCGGCTTTTATTCTCGCTTTCCTAGCCTCAGCTCGCGTGCGGTTTCGTGCGGTCCTGCTAGGTGCCTTGTATGTAGGCTTGGCATCTCCCTTCCTGATGCGTCAAGGCATCGTCCGTGAAGGTAGTTGCCGGTATGGCTTTCTTTAGGGTGGAAAGATCCAGCAAGGAAGACTCTTTCGGCGCTGTGGGAGCAGCCGTATTCTGGACGGATTGGCTAAGCGCTCCCGAGGGAGCACCTCGTTTGTTTTGGTCGAAGTTTCTCTTTTGGTCCATGGGTAGAGATTTATTAAGATTCATCCTCGTCAGTGCCCCACCCGCCTTGGAGCCTCAGTAGGGGACGTCATGCACCTTGATGTACATGTCCGCCAGGACTACTGCGAGGATATAGTAACCCTCACCGTAAATACCTGATGACTGACGGCCGAGTAATGTAGAAGCCGCATACGTGAGGAAGAGATCCTCCCGCGCTCACCTCAACATCCGCGACCGGGCCATAGGCACCCACATGGATTTGGGTCACTCGCCGGCAGCCCTCTGACGGGAAGCCACAGCCGATTGATCGAGAATGGCTCAGCTGAGTCCCCGACCGCCCGTTTGAGAGGAAGATCAGGGCCAAAGAGGTGTGTTGCATCAAGCAGGTAACTGACCGACCGCTATCCGCTCAACCACCAGGATTCCTTACGGGTATCCACGCACGGCACAAACACCTGGGTGATCGCAAGTTCCTTACTCATTGATGTTACTGAGCCCTCGACCTCTCGATCACGCGAGGTGAGGTGAAGGAGGAAAAGATTGTGTGGGTAGGTTGGGGGAGGGCGGCCAGAGGTTTCTGTTCTGCCAATTACCTTAGTATAAATTATTTGATGACTCTATGGAGGCTCTTGGCCAAAAAACGGGCGGCAACCTCGAGAAGGATAGTCCACTGGCCTTGCTTAGAGGGTCGCTGTATTGATATACCTCTAAACCATTCATCGCCATTCATTCATTCGCCAAACCCAGCATCGGGGTTGCGTCAACCAAGGTCAGAAATTCATTGACGATACCCCCGCCCAACATCGTCCCCCATGACGTTTCTCCTTCCATTTTTCCTTAATTAATCTTATTTAGGCTTCTTAGGCGCCCCCGCTCGTCCCCAGTGATCAAGCCCCGTAGGAAGGATACACGGGGCGCTCAGCTGGTCGGCGAGGTTTTGCGGCTTCATGATTCCCCGTGGGGGAGTAAGGATCGAAATGCATTTGTGAGGGTGTTTATCATTTCGATTGTCTCATCGCTTAAGTCAGTGGGATACATAGTAAAGAGGGCAAACTAATAACGATTACAATGCCTCTCAATCTCTTGCAAATCAACCTCTGTATAAATTATGAGTGTATTTGTGAGTGTGTGTGTTGTATAAATATATAAGTCAATGTGGCAGTTTAAATGTAATATGAATCGAGTTGCAAATGTTATGGTTAAATTAAGAAAAATATTTATTTAAGGGAAGTTTTTTCCATACACAACAATTGAAATTTTCAGCTTCCTGTTGCTTTTTTTAACAAAGCCATTTTATATTTACACCTACCGCACTACAACTGCAGTAAGCGGCAGCTCGCGGCATTTCTGTAGCAATTCGCGTGCGAGCAACATTACAATTATTAAGATGAGCGATAGTGACGAGAATTTGGTCATTATTTCTTTATTGTGTGCAAAAGAAGAAATCATTAATGGAAGAGAAAAAAAAATCAAAGATAAATAAACTTTTTATTCAATTAGGCTTCAACTAAGCGCTTTTGTATCGTCATTATAAATTGTTCATTTAATTTACTGAATCTATAATATTCGGAAAAAGTAGAGCTTACAAGAACATACAAGAAATACAACGGACAATTTTTTCAATCAATATAATATTTTACAATGGCTGTAATATACAAAATAAATTGGTTTGTAAGGGTATGCATCCAATATATATGAATAAAATAATAATTAAATTAAACTAATAAAATTAATAATTAAATTATTTTATTTTAAATTATAAGATAAAATTCTATAGACAACAATTAACAGTATGCATACTGAAGCGACGCGCCGCCTGCTGTGTCGCACTGAGCGTCGCTGCACTGCGCGTCAAAATATTCTCTCGGAGGCAACTCTGCCGCGACGCGCAGTGCAGCGACGCTCTAGTGCGACATGCTCCATACAAAATGATTGAAATAATATTTTGACGCTTAGTGCAGCGCCGCGCTAATGCGTTCCGGCCTTTAAACTGATTTAACAAGGTACCAATTTTGAAGTTAGTTTAATGAATATGTTATATTAATAGAACCTTAACATTGATATGTTTATCATGATTCTCGTTGAGATCTTTAATAAGAATATTATTATTTATTCAATTGCTTACTAAACTTATTCATTAATATTCAATAGCAAAATATATCATAAAATAAATAACTTATTCAATTAGGTACTGTTGTTGCTTTTCGGTTTGTCATACGATACAAAGATATTTAAAAGTATAGATAGGTTACCTAGACAACATTTGGTGTTTGAAAATGATACACTAACGCACACATGAATAATATAACATTGCAATAGCACATACATTACAATTACTTACACGTCAAAGAAGGATAGTAAATGCAATTATCGCAAGCGAAAAAGGGATAAATCTAATTTGCTAATTGCTTCATATTTGAATAAAACAATACAGAACAATTCATCAGATATGATTTTTTATCGTGTACCGTTATTTATGCCTAAAATACTATTCATTCATGACTTCATGTAGTAAAATTTGTAAAGTAGTAAAACTGCATTGAAATTAGGTAAATAAAGTGTCATTGATTTTATGAATTTTTAAATTAATATTGATTACAATATATAGCCACATTAATGATATCAGTTATTTGTACATAAAATAATAAAAAACAAACAAAACAAAACCGAAAAGTATTTACAGTATGGGTGCGACGCTTTTGACAATTTTACTAACAATGGCTCCTAAAATGTTTTAAGTTTACAATTATTATTTTTTGTATCTTATATTATTTATGAATGTCTTTTTGTTGGGGGTGTATTACAATAATATGATGGGAGAAGAAGAAAATGATCCATTGATTCTTCTGCAGTTAGGAAAGGATATACCGAATGGGATAGTGAAAAAATTAGGTAAACATATAGCACTTTCTACGTCCGCTACCTACTCTTAAACTTGTTTTTGTAGTTTGATAGTTCAGCTGCCTATATACGCACTTGTTTATTAAAAATTATGCATTTCCAATTACATTCACCGCAACAACGCCTTTTTACATCATTTCCTCAGATGTAATTACCTCAATCATCCCGCAACAGACAGCATCAATATTTCGTCATATCTGTACGGTAACCTATGATCGGCTTGGCGGCGATCGGCGTTGTCATGGCGACATATTTCTCTTGTTAGATAAATAATGAAATCAAATGAAATTTTATAATTCATGATTTCTTAACTGTGGTATGTAATTCTATGAATTTTTTTTACTTTCGTAATTAGTGCATGTTCCCATAACACAAGACGGCATTTAATGTTGTACCTATATCAAATTGTAAGCAATTCTGTCAACAGCAAACGCGTGCGTACCGTTTTCGTATCGAGAGTGCGACTGCGACCAAAGGGACCAATTGTCTCCCTTTAGGCGATTCATTTTTGGCGCGCTAATGACATATCTACCTCTTTTTAAACTATAATATCATTGATACGATATAATATTTCTTATTTAAAAAAGCGTATTTTTTATTATAAAGTAAAAGTTTGTAACAATAGAGAAATATTGTCAATATCAGTTCATTGCATTATGACTCCAAAAATTAAGAGGCCTTAAGAGCCTTAAGAGGTTTTTTTCTTGTAATTGAGTATATTGAAACCAGATAAATATTCTTCTTTTTTGTTTGAGCTGATGGTCTTGTTACCAATGCTCTAAACATATAAAACTTAACTAGATTGTCATTTGTCATGACTTGACATTATTCAGTAGGTAATCACTAAATTCATTTCAGTCATTCAATTCGAACCGATTTTTGATTACTCACGAATTTTTTCTTTCCAAGTAAAAGTTTTGTTTTTAATTGAAACAAACCGATAAAGCTATAAATGTAAGTATTAATATGTTTATTACAAACTGAACTTATAATATATTGTGTACAACATTTTTCTGAAATAACCTTTACCGGCTGTTTTTGTAGATGTTTTTAACTCGTTCGGAGTATGACCGCGGTGTTAACACCTTCAGTCCTGAAGGTAGACTGTTTCAAGTAGAATATGCTATTGAAGCTATTAAGTTGGGCTCAACGGCTATTGGCATTTGCACTTCGGAAGGAGTTGTACTGGCTGTAGAAAAACGAATAACTTCTCCACTTATGGAACCAACAACTATTGAAAAGATTGTTGAAGTTGATCGTCATGTAGCTTGTGCTGTTTCTGGACTGATGGCTGATTCCAGGTACCTTTAGATATAACGACTGCTCGTAGAAACTAAAGATTTGTAAATATTATAATAAGTAAATAATATGCTGATGGTATTCCTGCAAGTCCGCCTAGTAGTTCCAGAGATTAGCATGTATAAAAAAAATCCAGTGTACAGACACTAGTGTGAGAAAACTATAGATAGACAGTGCTGCCCCACACAATTTTTTGTAGAGTTGTATAACTTTTACTTCACATGCTACAACACTTTGCTTCCTCCCTCAACTATTTAGGTAGATGGGAATATTAGATGATTTCAATCTCTTGTCCATGTTAAAGGCTGGCAATGCTCCTGTAATTCAATTCACTCAAGTGTTCCTCTTTACCTTCTATTGAGTTATTCTTCTAAATCTTGCCAGTGTGATGCTCATTTGCAAAGGATTATGGAATTATAGGTACCACAATGGCACCTTTTCTACTGTAATGTGTAAACATTACTGTGTTTCAGTCTGAAGGGTGCCATACCTAGTGAAATTACTGAGCAAATGAGACTTAACATCTTATGTCTCAAGGTGATGAGTGCAATAATAGTGCCACTTAGAATTTTTGGGTTTTTCAATAATACTGAGTGGCATTGCATTATAATGGGCAGGGCATATCAATTACCATCAGCTGAAAAGCCTGCTTGTCTCATCCTTTATTGTCATAAAAAGAAGTGTGGTTTGTTGAAGTTATAAATGCATATTCCAGGACCCTAATTGAAAGAGCTCGAGTGGAGTGCCAGAACCATTGGTTTGTGTACAATGAGAAGATGACTGTGGAATCATGTGCACAGGCTGTCTCCAACTTAGCTATTCAGTTTGGTGACAGTGATGATGACAGTGGCACAGCTATGTCAAGACCATTTGGTGTTGCAGTGATGTTTGCTGGTCAGTTTAAATCTTTTCCATATGTCTCTAAAATAATAAAAGCTGCAAGTAAGTTTGATTTTAAGAATATAGGTTTCCATACTATCATGCAAGGTATAAGAATATCCTTTTTATATTCTTTTGTATGCAGAATTAACATGTTGGTGGACAGTATTGTGTTAGTGGTTGCGGCTACTGAGACACTACTTATTTTCATACATTGCCCACGGGCGTAGTGTCATAACACATATTTAAAAAATATATGATATGACACAACGGCCATAGACGTACACGCTTTTATCCGTAGTTTTATATAATTTCCTGATGTTCATTGAGTTGAGACTAGTCAGAATATGAAGATTTGTCACCATCGACTTCTGCATAACTAGACGAAGAGCATGTTGACACACCAGATGATATAGCAGCTCTAGTCTAGCGTATACATCTTGTATATGAGGCAAGAGATTTATTGTCTGAATTTGTGGATCCGGCAAGGGATGTTTGATACTGATTGTCAGATACGTACTCTCCATCACCAGCAAATGGGTCTTCACTTGATTTTTGTTATTTTTCATGCGAGTCTCGAGATATTTGCAATAAATTTAGTTACAAATTTAGTACAACAAAATCGAGCTCACTACAAACATTATCAACGTAAATACGTTGTTTAGATTTGAAACTAGACTTTAATTAGTATTTGGTATACATAAAACAATAAAATTTCATTGAAAATAAACAGTAGTTACTTTTTAGATAAAAATTGCGAAATCATATAGCGACATGTCGGAACACCGCAGCGTCGCGCTACTCGACTCATCGTATGAAACTATGACGCCCATGAGCGTAGTGTACGTAGGGAGAGGACCATAAAAAACGTGAATGTGAGCGTGGAGGTGCTTTATTTGGCGATTTTTTGGAAATTGTGTTGTGACAGTACTAAAGTCTTAATTATACCTGTGGTGACAGTACAAGATGGCGTTCTTTATGATAGTATGGAAAATCAGTCGTCGTTTGGCGTACTGATTTTATGCAAGTAAAAACTCAGACGTCGACAGGCGTACTGCTGTATCACTTTTATCTACATAGACGCCTGTGAGCGTGACTGTCCACCAAAGTGTTAAGAGTAGGAGATTAACTATATGACAATAAGTCAAAAAAAAAATTGCAATTTTTATTTATTGTTATAGTGGCAATAATAATACACCCTATTATTTTAAGCTGATTTTAAGAGATTTAATATATGTTCACAAAAATTGTCACATAAATCTATAAATGTTAAAAAAAAATGGCTCTGTCGTATATTCTACTACTCCACAGCTGAATATCTAAGTGATCAAACAGCCTGGGACTAGATTATGATTATTTTATAGCAATAACAGTACAATATTGTATATTTTTATTCAAAAGAGTGCAAAAAAAGAATGCTGCGAGAGTGTCTTGCGCCACTTCTTCTCTCTCAATGCGCCATTTGTTTCCGATGCGGTAGTAGTATCTAGTATATAAGAAATGACATCAAAAAGAATTCTAAATGAATCAACTTTTATTGATACTTAATACAAATTATCTTGGTGTAGCCTGTGCTATGGGTGCAAGACAACAATATATTTAATACTTTATATTGTAGCACATAAGTCTTCCCTCACACATAGGATTGTTAAACATTATTTTAGGCCGGGGGGCCGACTGTTCTTATCTCACTTCATGATCTTTTCGATTGTGTTCTTCTTTATGTCACTTCAACCTATTTTTAATAATATATTGAATCCTTTTGGTCAACCGCATAACTTATGTGCGGATAAGAACTCCTTGTTACAATATACATAAATAAATACATATAAACATCCATCACTTGAAAACAAATATTCATAATAAAAATGTCTGCCCCTACCGGGACTTGAACCCGGGACCTGTAGCTCAACCTGTAGCTCTGGACTATATGGGTTGTTAATATGTAATGATATACATATGTAAAAAAGATAGTATATATTATAATGGCCATTATATAAGTGTTAACCCTAACCCCTTTATAAGATCACTTAGACTTAATTATGTTCATGAGTTGGACACTCTCATACATTATAGAAAAAAATAAACCTTGCTTTCTACCTGAAGATGATGATCAAGTAACTTGATGTTTACTATGCGCCTATTTTACGTGAAAATACCTTGTGTTCAAGAGCTTTTAAGCCCTGTGCGAGCTGATCAACTTCACACACAATCTTTGGATTTCGGGTGTAGCTTTCCTCACTGGTTTTCAGTCTAAAGGGCGCCATAGCTATTGAAATCACTGGGCAAATAATACTTAACATCTCATGTCTCAGGATGACGCAATTGTGGCGCCTTTCAGAGTATTTGGGTTTTTCAAGAATACTGAGTGGCACTGCATTATAATGGACATTGCATATCAATTACCATCAGCAGAACATACTGGCTGTCTTGTCCCTTATTGTCATATAAAAAACTGTGGTACCTATAAATCAAGCTTTATGATTAACTTCATTAAAAGATTAGCTTAAATCCAATTCTTTAAATATTTCTAATAAATATCAATTCGACACCCGTTTCGCCTCCACACGAGGCATCCTCAGGAGGATTTTCGCAAAATAACACCTAAATTAACAATTTTATAAAAATCCAATTCTATTATGGGATACCCTCTTGAAGGAAGTTATGTGAGCATAGTCAAAACTTTATTAAATTTCCTTAAAAAATTTAAGCATTGTATATTTTGAGTTTACTTATACTTTTTGGTATAACTTGGCAGGTATTGATGAGAAAGGACCTCAGCTCTTCCATATGGATCCAAGCGGAACATTTGTGCAGTATGATGCTAAAGCTATTGGATCTGGCAGCGAGGGGGCACAGCAGAGCTTAAAGGTAAAGCTTAAAGATATCTGCTGCTTATGCTTCATTATTTCACAATAAGTTATTATTATTTAAAATTATTGATTTAGTAAAAAATCTACCTAAATCATGTCACAAATTCCTAAATAAAAAAAATATATATGAGTCTGTTTATTTGGTTGAGTTCTCGTGATAAGTTTCGTCATGCTCGCTTAAATGTCACTACTTGTGGCGGCGACGTGGAACGGGTCGTTCCCTTCCATAAAATATGGTCGAGGTGGGCGATGGCTGGCCCAGGCGTCATGCTCGTTAACGGGTGCTACTCGTGGTGGCAGGATAATCCTGTTACCAAAAACTATGTTTCAGATTCTTAAAATTAAAGTTATTATTTTTTTTATAATCGCTAATCACTTTACATAATATAGTATTGTAATTGAAATGATTTGTAAAAGGATGAAAATGTAAATGTTGATTTAAAAGAGTGGCAATCAGTTTCTTGCCACTTCTTCTCATTAGCTCAACCCTTTACGAAGTTGCCGTAAATTCAATAAGTAAAGTTAATTTTTTCATAAGTGTCATTTGCGTGACGAAAGTAATAAAGTGATTTTTGATTTATAATCCATTGATTATCCATAGTTGTACAGTCAATTCTCTCAGTATTACAAAGTTGTACATGTGTAAGAGCTTCATATTCGTGCTTCCTTCATTCGCTTTTTCACTTTTAGCGGATCAACAAAATGCGACCCAATTCCTATATTGGCAGCTAAAGATTTTTCAGCTTTATTCGTGGAACTTATCGGTATATCGGTACATATTCTATATACATATCGGATAATAATCTCAGAGTAATCGGTGTACATACATAAAAAAAAATACCGATCTAATTGATAACCTTCTCCATTTTGAAGTCGGTTAGCTTTAAAACTTGCCAAGCAAGAAAATATTACAAAATTCTTTAAAACATTACCTTAGCCTAAAGATAATAATTAATCAATATGGTCTAAAAATTCAATAAAATTGATTTTTTATATATTAGTTCTTTATTTTGTCACCTAGGAACGAATCCTCTATAACCACATATAAAATATTATCATTTCATATTTAACGGTTTCTGTATTCGCTTCATACTTACACATACCTACCCCGCGAAAAAGAGCTTTTATTGTACTAAAGTAAGTAGTACCAATGGGAGGCTCCTTTGCACAGGAAGCCGGCTAGATTATGGGTATCACAACGGCGCCTATTTCTGCCTTAAAGCATTTATTTGTAAACATTACGGTGTTTCGGTCTGAAGAGCGCCGTAGCTAGAGAAATTACTGGGCAAATGAGACACTTTAAGTCTCAATGTGACGAGCGAAATTGTAGTGCCGCTCAGAGTTTTTGGGTTTTTCAAGAATCGTGAGCGGCACTACATTGTAATGGTTAGGGCGTATCAATTACCATCAGCTGAACGTCTTGCTCGTCTCGTCCCTTATTTTCATAAAAAAATTATGACAAATGAAATATAATGACACATTTTATTATTGTTCTGAAAGTTTTATGAACGATGCGGGACTCGAACCCTGCGACCTCTCGGGTTCAGTCTGAGCGCGCATATTGTTCATAAATCTTGGTATGTGTTGTTCAACTCTCAGGTTGTGGCTTCATCTACAGGATCTACTTTACAGTTGATAACCTGCTCAAACCCCTTTACAATTGCATATTAGGAAATTGATTTGAGATGCCACACTTTCAAATCTAAACAATTTTGTTATTTTTAAAGTGATATCCCTTACTTCTGGGATTAATTAAATTAAATTTATAACTGAAATTAAATCTCGGTATGTGTTGTACAACTCTCAGATTGTGGCTTCAATTTAATTAAACCCAGATGCGAGGAAGATATACCTCGAAGTTCATCATTCACTTTAAAAATAACAAAATTGTTTAGACTTCTAATTGCAGTAATATTTTTGTTTGATGAAGTTTTTACAGTAATAATTTCCTCTAAATTTCTTAAAAATTAAAAAAGTAACAGAAAAGTATTTTTTTTTTATATTAAGTCCTCAAATAACGACCACATACTGGAAGACACAGTGTTGGTAAGCCCCCCACAAGATGATATGGTCAAGATCGCCGGAATACGTTGGATGATGGCAGCGCAGGACTTTTCGTCGTGGAGATCTTTGGCGAAGGTGTCTTTCGGCTGATGATTTTTATAAAATATACTTTTTAATTTTTCAGGAGGTGTATCACAAGTCTATGACATTAAAGGAAGCGATCAAGTCATCTCTTACAATCCTAAAACAAGTAATGGAGGAGAAACTATCAGAGAACAATGTTGAGGTGGTCACTATGACTCCGGACTCTCTATTCCACATGTACACTCGGGAACAGCTGGCTGAGGTTATAAAAGATATACCTTAAGTATTTTCTATTTGTACAGATGGGTGTAATTAGTTTTTTTTTTATTAAAGGAAGAATTAAGTGCATTTATAAATTTTGATGTTTTAGTTTTTGCTCCAAATACATGTATTTTTCTCTGTAATACATTGGTCAATCATTGTAGTACCATTCCCAAAGTGGAACTGTTGGTAATATTTTATAAAGACTTTGTACATGGGATGTTGTTCATTTGTCAATGTTGGGCTTAACCAAAATAGTATTCGATAATTTAACTTCAAATCTAAGAGTCATTTTCTTTTGGATTCCCGAATTTTCCATTGAATTCAGAGATTCTATCAAAAATCAAACACCTGTTTAATGTAAAAGTGGTATCCTTGTACATTAACATCCCAGCTCATTTTGTGACTGATTGAGATGATTTTATCATGGTTTTGAGCCATTTCGAATTGGTTTTCTATGAAAAAAGTATTGGGTAGGTGGCAACTTTGTTTTTCAAAAAGTACTGTTTGTATTTTTCTTCACATAATAGTAATGAAGCCCATCTGTACACTGTTGTTAGAAGTAATATTACAAGTAAATTGTTCTTAGTAACAGTAACTGTAGCTGTTGTTTTAGTTTTAATTAGTAATGTGGAAGGATTATTAAATTTTTGAATAATTCTCACCACTACGGGCCTTAAATAATAACATACTGTCCTGATTCTAAAGAAACTATTAATTGACCCAAGAGTTTCGCTAAGTTGCTACAATTTTATACCTTCTTTATCATTGCTGTATGTATGTTATACAATTCTTGTCAAGTTCGATTTGGACGTACATGTACATACAAAGGGTTCTGTTCCCTTTTGATGTTTTCTTTTCTTTATTTTATGTTGGGTTATTGGTATATTATATACTGTTAAAGGTCCTAAAGTGGTCTGGCTACTTGCACCATAAATAGCTCAAATATCACATTTGCAATATTTTGCAAATTATTGCCTACATTTTCCCCATTTTGAGTTTAAACTCTTATCTTTAGACATGGAGACAATATAAATACCTGAATGAAACAACAATGATGCACTAAGAATTGAGGATAATTTATTTGTAATATTATATGGGTGGTGAGAGATTGTGAACCTTAAAATAAGTATCATGATATAATTAAAGTATACTTTGTATTGTTTTGTATTATTTTAGATGTATTTTAGTTTTCGTATATCAAATAGTAGACATAAGTAGCTGAAAGTTGTGAGGATTTCTGATGGTGGGTGACGTGAGTGATATTATAATATCATCTATATACACTCATAACGTGCCGCCACACTGTGATGTTATCACAGCGATACGACGGCTAGGTGAATGCGAGCAAACCCAGGTGTGTGTTACTCCGCGCTTTAGATATGAACACAATCCTTCCTCGAGCGAGTCATCGCATATCGAGTGCTCCTTCTATTACAGTCATGGCTTCATTATTTGCTCAGAGTAGAAGCCTTCTCAAACATAAGTGGCCTTACAAATAAAATTGTTATAAATAATATACTTCGAAGAATATGCCAAATGTTGACTATATCTCTGACAACACTGTCAAAACAATGATAATTCTGAAGATTTCCGAATGTCAAGCAGCCTTGCAAATAAACGAGTGACATTTTATAGGTAGGTACATCTGATTAAACAAATTATAAGCAAAATGTCAAACGAACCGAAAGACATCGGAAAGGCCTGGAGTGAAATCAAGAAAGATGCTCAGGACCGCGGTCGGCGATGGAAATGCACTGTGGATGCCCTCTGCCCCAGCATGGGGATACAGGAACTTAAATAAATGAATTAAGCAAAATTTCTATTAATTGTAAAAAATTTGCATAATCTTCTCAGTTATAACTTTATACCAAAATTATTTGTAAGGTCGAAAGAATTTGTGTTGTAAGATATGAATTCGACGTACCTATTCCTGTTAGAACGTGATAGGGGTGACTATTTGTGATAATTTTAACCCCCATATGCAAAAGTGAACCATTTTTGAGTTATCAGGGTTTTTAGCCTTTCAATTTTCACTTTAACTTTCAATTCAAAGTCATAGATGTAACATCGAAACAAGGCTTTTGCTATAAAGCAAAACATGATATACCAGCAAAACGGAAGTCCTGCACATATTTGTGTTAATGTTAGGCGATGGCTCGATAGCCATTTTCCTAATCTTTGGATATGGCGAGGAGGACGCATTGTGTGACTTGCGAGCGGACTTAACTGGTGGATTTCTATATATCTATGGTCACATGAATTTCGTGGTTTACGACGTCTCGCCTGTGTCATACGCGGAGAAACTACGTACAAACGTTTAAAACAACGCACGCCCATAGCAGCAGGTCTCAACAAAGCCCCTAAGGGGACATCGCAGAGCTGTCATTCGCGGCTGCCACGTCGATGCAAGTCGTCACTCTTTGTTTTCTCCCTTTTACTTCTCTTCTCTTTATTTGGCTATGTCGCTACACGATTAAAATGAATTTAATTAGCTTGTAGCTAAAGAAGGTATTTCTTTAAAAGGTGTGACTTAGTCAATCTTCGGCATCTAAAATTTCTCTTTATTATATAAATTTCGTTTTCTGCTAATCAGAGAATATTGGAAACGATAGACATACATCTGGTGTAAATTGTAATGATATTTTTACTCTGCCATACGAGGGCGGCACTGAAAATTTCGGGAATCAAGGAAGTGACACAACATTACTATTTAAAAATGTATTTATTGCTTTTCGAAGTATTCTCCGCGAAATTTGACACATTTTTCCATACAATGGAACCAATCATGGAAGCAACCATTCCATTCGGAAGTTGGAGTCTCCAAAATGGCCGTTTTGTAGGCGTCCACAGCTTCTTCAGGTGATGAAAATCTCTGACCACGCAATTTATTCTTTATTTTAGGGAAAGTAAAGAAATCATTAGGGCTTAGGTCGGGGCTGTACGGCGGATGGTCTAATAATTCTATGTTTTCTTGCTCTAAAAACTCTTTTGTTCTGTGCGCGATGTGTGAACTCGCATTGTTGTGATGGAGGATGATGCGGCGGTTGCAGTTCTCTTTACGGAGTTCAGAAACGACCTGTGGCAAACAAATGCTAGCATACCATTCTGCATTAACCGTTCGTTGTCCCTCAAGAGGAATAGTCGCAACATGGCCGGTTTTGGAGACAAACGTGGCCACCATTTTTTTTTGCAACACTCCGCGAACGAACAATTTTTGTTGGCTTTAACTCATTTTCGAACACCCATACTCGTGACTGGTTTTTTGTTTCGGGTTCGTACGCTTATATCCAGGATACCTGATACGATGTTGTATACAGCATTTCAGGATCCTGTGTGGAATCTTTCGAGAGTTCTGACGCACCAAGTAACGCGAGCCGCTTTTTGCTCTTCATAGAGCAAATGCGGTATCCATCGGGAAAACAACTTTTTTACACCTAATTCTTCATGCAAGATTAATTGTATTTGACTCATGCCAATGTCTAAAGTTGCCTGAATTTCGCGGTATGTCACATGTCGATCTTCTTCAATCAGCTTACGCACAGCATCAATGTTTTCTTTGGTGACTGCAGTTTTTGGACGACCGGGGATCATCACTGAGCTTGACACGTCCACGTTGAAATTCAGCAAACCAGCGATAAATTGTGGTTTTGGATGGAGCTTCGTCACCAAATGCAGAAATCATCCGGTCAACACACTGTTTTTGTGTTAAACCACTTCGAAAGTCATATATTATCGCTCTAGAATTTGCTCGAGTCAATTCCATTTTCTCAACGGCTAAACAAGTTTGACAAGACCGAGATTTTTTTTTGTAAATAAATAAATGGTATTCATATATATATATATATATATGTGTAATTCGAGCTCTAAAATGTAAACAAAGAAATGTCATTGTCAAAATGACAATTCAGAGATTATCAACATTTTTCTAGGTAGTTTTGTAATAAACTTATTTTGATTAACAATACATAAAACATAAATATATATATTTACAATGTCTTTAATTGATAATAGTTACCAAACATAAAATAAATATTTTCCGCAGCCAACTTGTCCCCAGCAAAAGTTTGATAATTAAATTTTTCTCTTTTTAAGATTTCTGGTAACTGAGCTTTTATCATATGTTCTTCATAATTTATATTTCTGGATATGAGCTATTCAATAATTTGCGCTTTCCGTCGGGCAGTTGTGGGGTTCGATTATAACCTTCGGGAGTAATTGTAAGGGACATTAAAACAAATACCGAATTAGTTTTTAGCTTTGGCAGTATGCCCTTAACCACATTTCATAATGAGCGAATTGTCAGTGTTTTTTTTTGGATTCGAACATTAATAATGCTCCATCAACCGTTGCCTATATGAGATATTATAAGACGCCTTACTTTTCTGATTTGAGCTTTCAATGCTGTGATACGGCACTCTAAGAAGTCTTATTTAGGAGTTTTAATTTGAGTACCAAACTACGTTTTCGATGTTGCGTGACCTGTGGCGCTTGCGGGTAGCATATTTAAAATTTATATATTTAAGGACGATTCTCATCGTGTGCAAAAATCAGGCAGATCAAGATCGAAGTTAACAGTTTGAGTCACACATCACTGCTTCACGGCAGAAATAGGCGCCGTTGTGGTACCCATCTAGCCGGCATCCTGGGCATAGCAGTCTCCCACTGGTAGGACGCGTGGTTGTGGAATGTGTAATGCGTAATTCGGCTGCTGGTATCAACCACAAGATCTCTACGCAACGCCAAGAATCAAGCCGATCGAAAATGACTTGATTGTCCATGATTCAAGTCGCTCTTTGTGTGTGGTCAAAGGGAAAGAAGCTGGAACTGGAGAGAACAGAACTCCATATAGGGCTGCAATATTGCACGCATATATCAACGTTGGTCACGCATAAACGGCCTCTCAAGTGTATACGCTAATATATATGAAGTCTATGGTTTCTAGTGTTGTACCCTATATCCTACACTCTCTACTTTTGACTACTAGTGTGCAAAATTAAATTGAGTTCAGATTGATTTATAGGAGAATAGAGATAGCCTCATAACATCATAAATATTAAAGGAAGGTTATTTAAATGGCAATAAGGGACGAGACGAGCAGAACGTTCAGTTGATAGTAATTGATACACCCTGCCCATTACAATGCAGTGCCGCTCAGGATTCTTGAAAAACCCAAACTGTAAGCGGCACTACAATTGCGCTCGTCGCCTTGAGACATAAGAATGTTAAGTCTCATTTGCCCAGTAATTTCACTAGCTACGGCACCCTTCAGAATCAGACCGAAACACAATAATGCTTACACATTACTACCTCATACCTATAATCTAGCCGGCATCCTGTGCAAAGGAGCCTCCCATTGTATTGTGTAGTGCTGTACTAAGAAATATCTGATGTTCCTACATGAATATATAGCCAAAAGGTTCCCATAAAAGCATGTATATCATAACTAATACCCTTTTTATTCTTTAAAATGTATAATTTGTTGCACTTTTACATTATTTTTTTGTACTATCTAATAAATTTTAACCTTGTAATGTTTAACTTTCTCAATTTTTGTAACTTATGTGTTACGGTGCTGGTAATGTGTCAACATTAAGCATCATCTTATAATGTATTTTAGTTAGTAAGAGATCTAATGTATCACTGTTTGTTGACCCCAATAAATAAAATAAAATAATGTGTGAGTACGGCCGTGGAGACGGTATCTCGAGACACGCTTTTAAGGGATCGATTTAGCTGAAATGACCAATGATTGATTCCTTATAGTGGCATAGTGCGAGGCAACAGGTGTTTTCCATTCCGTGCGTCATTACCAGTGGGAGGCTGGCTCCTTTGCACAGGATGCTGGCTAGACTATAGGTACCACAACGGCGCCTATTTCTGCCGTGAAGCAGTAATGTGTTAGCGTAACTGTGTTTCGGTCTGAAGGGCGCCGTGAAATTACTGGCCAAATGAGACTTGACAACTTATGTCTCAAGGTGACGAGCGCAGTTGTAGTGCCGCTCAGAATTTTTGATTTTTCAATAATCTTGAGCGGCACTGCATTGTAATGGGAAGGGCGTACCAATTTCCATCAGCTAAATGTCCTGCTCGTCTCGTCCCGTATTTTCATAAAAAAAAGCGTGGTTGTGGAATGTCAGATATCCTACTGCGTGGTATGCTGGTGTTTTTGCGGATCATCTACGTCTCGTACGCATTTCCTGTTTTGATGATGTCTGACCATTGTAGATGATAGCCGCCAACCCAGAACTGCAATGGAGTGAGTCCAGTTCCAGAAATACTTTGCAAGACTTCTCGAAGCTCAGGCTTGGAAGACAAACGGTATAGATATCTGATGTAAAATATACCAAATATATTTTTCTTTTAACTCATATTTCTTTTATTTTACAAAATACAGTAGGCGCTCGATAATCCATCATTACAGATCGGTTCAAAGTTCGCCAATTTCATTTTTAATTATACAAAGACCTAACCATAAATAGTCTTATTGTGGATACCTATCTATGGTATGTAGAACTTACTTTGGATGTATAAAACTTCCCATACAATTCCGATTAAAGGGCCTCCGATGTTAGTGAAAGAGAGAGTTGGTATATTAATTTGCGTGTCAATGACAATTCATGTGGGTTTACGTAGGGTATGTTCCGATATGCACTGCGAGCACTGCACAGTGCTATCACTGTAGAAAGAATTCGTTCCGTTATGGACTGCCAGTATACTGCCGCAGTACCCAAGGGTAATATATATGACGTCATAAATCGCCGCCATATTCTACTGTGAGCACTGGCGATTTCGAGGTAAGGTACTCGCAGTACTTTGATCACGTGATCAGTCAAAACCACTGGAGTGCCTATCTTTTACGCCTACTAATATTTTTAGTTTGACAGTACTCCAACAACAGTTTTTTTTTAATTGACTAGAAAACTTTAATACACTCATTTGAATGCTGCGTTAAAAAATGCGACTGACAGTATACGGGATTGCGTTCCGTTTTAAATAGTAACCAGTATAACTGGCTATAAAGGAACGGCTTCACAGTATACTATATTGACGTCACACTGTACAGTGGTCGCAGTGCATATCCGAACATACCCTTAATCTGTGTTATTTATTAATAAAGAAGTAAAGTTATTCCAAGTTTAAAACTTTTTGTCTTTATCTTAACTTTGTCACTATAGAATTAGATGACATTTGGAAGTAATTTTAAACTTTACATCGCGTTTATTAATATTAATAAAACAGATGAACGTTTTTGGGCAAAACATCAAATGTAATAACCAAAATGATAAAACATTTTATTGTAAAAAATAATGTAAGTATGTACCTACATACAAGAAACATATAAAAATAAAAAAGATTAACCATTGTATGCTTAATAAGTAATAACAAATGCTTAATAATTTATAATCAATTCCCAACTTACGCCTTGCATATTGGATTAATGTTTCTTTGGGACCAAAATAATACGTCGGGGAAAAAGTCTATTCGCATATAGTATCTATAAGCTTCTAATAAAAGCTGGTTTTGGTGAACTTCAAAAGATTACATTTAAAAAAAAAAGAAATTAGAAAAAATTTGATTCCAATTATTTTTTATTGGAACGAAGTTCCTTACGGCAGGCTTGGAGGGGATAAGGATTTTGATGCGCGACCGAACTGAAAAAAATGTGATAGTAAAACCGTAAGAAAAAATCCGTGGAATAAAACCGTTAAATGAGACGTGCGCAGGCGCGACAGTCGCATACACAAGCGAGTAGTGTATAATACCTTTCTCTTTCTCCCTCTTTTTGTCGATTCTACATTAGCCGAAGGAACTTCGTTCCTACCTGGTGTCCCACGACACCACATCATTTTTTGTTTTTCTTTCTGACAAAATGAGTCAATCGAAGTAATTTAATTAATGTAATTTTAAAATTTACTTACAAATAGAGTCGGTTGAAAAGAAAAAAAACACACACTAGCTGAATAAAAGAGCCCTAATGAATCGTGTACTCATTTGTGATTATTTATTGAGACGTAATAAACCCAAACTGTCGGAAATACCGATAGCTGGTGATGAAAAGTGGATCACGTACAAACGTCGGTTAGGCTTCACAGACGGTGGCAAAATCGGGGTTAATTCGTAATAAGATTATGCTTATGGTGGTATTAGAAGGGAATTGTTCATTCAGCTTTTACCGCCGGGACTCACTATCTAATCGAATTGATGAGATAAAAGCAAGAAGTTGAGAGAAACTGGCCGGAAACCATGAATATAAAGGGTGTGGTCTTTCATTACGATAACGGTGGACCACACGCATCTGTAGCCACTTAATAAAAATTAAGTGTGGCTGGGAGGGGTTAATGCCTCCGCCATATAGCCCTGAACATCAAAAGAGGACTGCCAAAACCACTTGTCGAGTTTCTTTAATCAGAAGTCCCAAAAAACAATGGGATTCTGCCAAATTTATAAGATAGAAGAAGGCATCAAAAATTGCGCATAATAGTACTGTAATTAAATGTAAATAAACTTTTGTCCCAACATATTAAATACATTTTCAGTTCACTATGTAATATATCAAAATAATATTCAAACAAGGTCCCAAAAATAGATACGGCCCAAAACAGGCATAATGTATGTAATCCTAATTTCGTTAATTCGAAATTGTCAAATCAACCTTTTTTCTTTAAATTCGTTTAAATGTCGTAATTGTCATCAATTTAGAAAAAATGTTTAGTTCCACTGATGAGTAACAAAAATCGGGTAAGTAACATCGATATAGTAATCGACCCATAACTAAAAAAAGGGTCCTTATTTAACAAATGCGATCATCTATAGTTTGTATTGAATGGGGTGTACGGGGTCGATGTACATGGCTTTGCTATTTTCGTTATATTACCGTCAATAAATGCAAAATTTTTAATTATATTACCCTTGTACGTATTCTGTACACTTATATATTTTTTAATTTTTGTAAGCAGTTTATGTTTTAGTGTGGGATTATTGGGTTTCCGAAAAAGTAAATAAATACTATGCAATTTCACTCTAATTCATAAGCGGGCGCGAAAATGAAAAAGTAGTTCAGTATTGAAAAGAGACTACAAATCTCTTTAAATCAAGCTACGGAATCTAAGAATAAGAATAAGAAGAAATCTAATAATAAGAATAAGAAGAATCTCTTACCACAATTGTGATAAAATTTTAGATATGCAATAAAATATTGAGAAAGCATAAATTTTAACAATAGTTTGGAAAAATAAACTCTAGTTCACAGATATTTAGTTATTTCTGGTTCCAAATCTATTGGATCAACATTAGGACCAAATCTTTCTACAGGCACACCATTCTTATCAACAATGAACTTGGAGAAGTTCCATTTAACAAAATCTCCGAATGTCCCACTTTGAACCTGCTTTAAGTACTTCCACAGTGGATGTGCATTCTCTCCATTCACCTCGATCTTCTGGAAGACATCAAATTTGACTTCCTTTTCATTGATAAACTGGATGATATCACTTGAAGTGCCAGGTTCTTGACCGTTGAATTGGTTGCAAGGAAATGCTAATATTTTAAAGTTTCTGTCTGCATACTTTTCATGCAGTTCCTTTAGTTGTTTATAGTTCTTCAGTGTCAGGCCGCACTGGGAGGCAACATTGACAATCAAAAGGACATTGCCTCTATATTTTTCTAATTTAACATTTCTACCATACAAGTCAGTAACTGAAAATTCATAGACTGTATTCGCGGTTAATGGATTACCTTGGGATGCGTGTTGAGGTTTTCTGAAAATTAAAAGTATATATTACTTAGTTAAATTGAAAAACACTGAATCCAAAAAACAACTTCATTTAGCCATCAATGACGACATGTGTAGGCTAAAACGAAACAATGTTAATCCTGGTTTCTCGGACATGGAACAATCGTGGCATAGTTTTAAGACGACAATACTTGACACAAGTGAAAAGATCTTGACGTCGACGCCACGAACGAAGAAAAAGAACTGGATTACTGACGAAATATTGGATTTAATGGATAAAAGACGTGAAAATGAAACGAACAAAGAAAAGTATGACACAATAAAACTTTTAATACGGAATAAAATAAGACAGGCAAAAGAAACATGGTATGGTGATCTTTGTTCTGAGATAGAGAAACTGGATAAGAAGTTTGACTGTTTTAATATGCATAAGAAGATTAAAGAGCTTATATCTCCTAAACATCAAGGACGCAGACAAGTAACTCTTCTCAATAAATATGGCAATTATGCATCTTCCACCGACCACATGTTAGTAACATGGGAACAATATGTTACTGAGCTGTTTCATGACACTCGATCTGATCCTGTAGATTTCGTTTGTGATGACACGGGACCAGCCATTACGAAAAGTGAAGTCTATCATGCCATAAGAAATTCAAAAACAAGAAAAGCTTGTGGTCCCGATGACATACCAGTCGAGATTATTAAAGAAATCGAAGAGTGTAATCTAGATTATCTCGTTAACCTCTTTAATGCTATCTACGACTCGGGCACGATTCCTTCTGACTGGCTCAAATCGACATTTATCACCCTACCAAAAATCAATAATCCCAAAAAATGCAGTGATTACCGCACAATTTCACTCATGAGTCACGTTTCGAAGCTCTTTTTAAAAGTACTTCATAGCAGAATTTACTCGCAATGTGAGTCCTTACTATCATATACCCAGTTTGGTTTTAGAAGCGGTTTGGGTACAAGAGATGCACTTTTCGGCTATCAGGTGCTGGTACAAAGATGCTGGGATATGAATAGAGATCTGTTTGTCTGCTTCATTGACTATGAAAAGGCCTTTGACCGAGTTCAACATGTCAAATTGATGGAAGTGCTCCAGAAAATTGGCTTGGACTTTAAAGACTGTCGATTCATCAGAAACTTATATTGGAAACAGCGTGCAAACATTAGGGTCAACGGGAAACTTTCATTATGATGAAAGAGTCGATGTATGCATCGACATAGAAAGGGGCGTACGACAAGGCTGTATTTTGTCACCCTTAGTTTTTAATTTGTATGCTGAAGCCATATTTTCGGAAGCGCTTGATAACAGAGCACAGACGGAATATCAATTAATGGCAAAATGTTGAACAATATTAGGTACGCAGACGACACGATATTAATCGCGGACAGTCTTCAGGGCCTTCAAAGACTAGTCAACTCCGTAGCTTCTGTCAGTGCTGAGTATGGTATTAACATCAACACCAAAAAGACGAAGTACATGGTAATAAGCCGTACACCTGAGCTTACCACTTCTTTATCCCTCAATGGTCAAAGTCTTGAAAGGGTTGCCAAGTTCAGATATCTAGGCACAACGGTTGACGACTCAGGAGATCACAGCCTAGAAATACGACGCAGAATAGAGCAAGCACGCAACGCCTTTTCAAAAATGAAAAAAGTACTTTGTGACCGGAACCTAAACATCTCTCATCTCCGCATAGCGCCGTGCTATGTCTTTTCTGTACTCCTATACGGCGTAGAAGCTTGGACGCTAAAAAAACTGGAAGCGTTCGAGATGTGGGTGTACAGACGTATGCTGAGAATTTCTTGGACAGAGCGCGTACGGAATAGCATCGTGTTAGAGAGAATGGGAAAGGCTACAGAGATACTTATCGTTTTACAGATTACGTCTATTAAGGAACGAAAGTTAGAATATTTTGGACATGTGATGCGTAATGCCAAGAAATATGAACTCCTTCAACTAATCATGCAAGGGAAAGTGGCAGGCAGGAGGAAGCCTGGCCGCAGAAGGATATCGTGGCTTAAAAATTTGCGCCAATGGTTTGGGAAGAGCACAAGATCTTTATTTAGAGCAGCTGTGTCGAAAGTTGAAATTGCCCTAATGATTGCCAACCTTCGCAAGGAGACGGCACGTTAAGAAGAAGAAGATTACTTAGTAGATTTGCAATGTTCATTCCCGATTATATTTTGACGGACCGCAGAATAAATGAACAATTCTAATTTTAACATTATTTAAATCAAGAATGTTCCAGCTGCAATTTGAAAAAAGTTTCACTCTGAAATCTGGTATTTTAATCCAAAATAGCCAGTACCCCAAACTAGCAATTTCGTTGCATTAATTCTATTACCTTTACTCATTTACAATGTATGTGGATTAGTTGCACTCATCACTACTTTGATTTATTTTCGTTTTTTTATTTACACAAATAAGGCGAAACGTTTGGAGTATTTTTGTTGCATCATTTCGAACACAGTGGATTAATATAGTGTAAAATGCTTAAGCCCTTCTACTTGAAGAGTTTCTTTTCACTTTTTCCTATTAAAGCTCAACTTTTCCAAAGTGGCAGTAAATTTGCGTTCAAATGGGGAGAAAAATCACACACACACTCAAGCCTTGTTCCCGTCGGGGTACAGAGACAATAGAATGCTACTGCTTCTATCCACAGTACACACCTCACGCGCTTCCTCGTCATTCATTACTCTTTTCATACATGCTCACCGGTTGCGGGTGCTTCGGACCTTTCCTTTTCTCAAAACATCCCCAATTTGCTCGACGAATGTTCTACGAGATCTCCTGCGACCGACCAGCCAACACACACTTGCCTTATATATTTGATTCGTCATACTTTCTTCACTCATTCGCTCCACGTGTCCAAACCATTAGGAGATTTTTTTTAATTATTAAAAACTTTAATTATTGTAACATGATCATAGATACTTACTTTTCCCCCCAAAACTCTCTGAAAGTAGTGATAGCTTGCAGAATGTCTTTCGCTAATACCGCCGGTGATTCGAGCGCGGCAAAATGGCCGCCGCCGTCTACAACCGTCGTGTGCAGATAGTTGTGATACTTCAACTTCAAAATTCCGTCCGGTTCAGTCATTAATTCGTATTTAAATTTAATGCCACACGTTGGCACTTTGGTTGGTATTCTGGAACGTTTGTAAATTTAATATAAATGTTGCACCAAAGTCATAATATATTCATTTTTACTATCGGTCGCGCCACGTAATAGCACAACAGATGTAAATGCGCAATATCGATTAATTGACGACATTCGAGTTGAAATAAGGGGATGGAGAGTTGCGCCGCATGTAAATGGAACCACGCACGTGGTCTATTGCTTCTTAGTACATACAGTCTCGTAATTTTTTCTTAAAGCCAGGCAACGCTTCTGTGATTCCTCTGGTGTTGAAAGAGAATATAGGCGGCGGTGATCACTTAACACCAAGTAACCCGTGCGCTCGTTTATCCTCCTTTCCCATAAAAAAAAAAGAATAACACGGTTGACTTGGTCACTTTTTGGGTATGGGACCATTAAAACTAACTTACCTACTAACAATGGCTCCGTATTTACTATTAACGTGCTCCTTGTACAGTCTCATGGATGTGGTGATACAGTTACTGCTCCAGTAAACCATGATGTTATCTAAGAGATGCACCAGCATGTACTTGGAGAGCAGGTTTCCGTCGGTGGCATTCCTGTTGTTTGGATTCGTCCATGTTGAAAACTTCTCCAGGATATACGCCGCAAGCCCGGCCGGGGAATCCGTCAGTGCGATGCCTAAGTTTTATAAGAAAAAAAAAAAGTAAAACGCCATTTATCAAATTCAAATAGTTCTATTCAAAATAGGATACAAAAACCATTCACAATGGACTGCCTCAGACCTGGAAGAACGGGCGCAAGAAACTCAGCGGGCTTTTTTTTATATAAATGACGATAGCTGTATAGGTATAGCCCGAATGGTTAGTGACTCTGACTACTAAGCTAGAGGTCCCGGGTTCGAATCCCGGTAGGTGCAATCATTTATATGAATGTTTGTTTTCATGTCATTGAGTCATGGATGTTTATTTGTATTTATATATGTTTAAGTAAGTATATTGTATTAAATATATCGTCTTGTACCTTTTTCCCCTACATGCTATGCCTAGTTTGGGGCATGATAATTTGTATAAAAGTGTGTCAATAAAAAAAAAAGTGATATCGGACGGTCTTCGCTTAATTCCCAGTCTGTGGTGTCATTAAGAAAATCGTTTATGCTACATAGTAAAGGGTAACCTTTTCAAAATAGATACATTTAGAAATATATTTTATGATGTAAATTAATTACACTACCTTCCATCGCTTCGCAGTATTTTCACGATAAAGGTAAGGTAAGGGAGAAGAAGGTTTGCATAACCGCGATACATTCGGTAAAACCATCATTAAAAAAAACAATACTAATATTATAATCGCGAAAGTTTGTAAGAATGTATGTGTGTATGTTTGTTACTCTTTCGCGCAAAACCACCTGAATGGATTTTAATGAAACTTTATAATAATATAGCTTACACATCAGAATAACTAATAGGCTATTTATAAGATACGAAGACAGACGCTGTAATGTCAATAGAAGAAAAAATTTATGTAGATAAGTATTCGGGAATAATGTAGTCTACAGCCATCGGAAATGTGTAATCAAAGTTAATGAGTTAAAAATTAAACAAAAACGTATTTCTGAATGATTTTTTAATATGAAGTAGGTAACAAATGATAAGGAATAATATCGTATTTGTTTCGTTTTTATTGGTATTTGTTATAAGTATTGGAATAGTTATAGTGTAAAAGATAGACATGCTATCGCGGATTATTCTGTGGACCTACATAAGATACACAATTCCACCAAAAATTATTCTGTTATATCTCAAAGGGTATGAGACAGCGATATCGTTGAAAGCTCCCAGACGCCTTATTCTTCTGGCACTGGAAACAGCATAAAAATCGGTGCAGTAGTTTTTGAGTTTATCGCGAACTGACAGACAACGCCGCGGAGGACTTTGTTTTATAATATCATGTAGCGACAAGTTGGGTTTACTTTTGTTTTGCTATACTATCGTAGTGCAGTGACGTTTATGTAAATTACTTCTTGGTCATTTCTCTTAAGCTTCAACCTATATTGAATGCTCATATTGATTTTTTTTTCTAATCAATGTGGAATTAACAGATTTGCGCTACTATAAACCAGATCCAAAAGCATCATTGAGAGCAAATTTTAAAGAAAAATCATCTTAACTGTTGTCTCCCAACATATTCTTGATAATCTTATTTAAAGCATATACGTCGACCCACAAAAGACTTACTAACTCGACTTAGCCGAGTAGTAGGCACTGTAAGTTTTATTTTGTTCATGGTGTTAAAATTATGGTTGTGATGCCTATGTAGTACTATATACTTGGCTAAGTCGAGTTAGCAAGTATTTTGTGGGGCAGTGTATCCCAGAAAATGTACAAAATTCAAAAGAATTGTTAAAAAACATTTGTGTGGTAAAGGTTACTGTAACTAAAATTACTTTCTTAATGATACCACAGATTGGGAATGAAGCGACCGTGCACAGGCTAATAAATAATAAATATTGCACGATTGTACATTGTAACCATAATTTTGTTGCGCCCGTTCTTTTTAGGACTGAGACATACTTTTTGGAATGGATGGTAGTTAGATATAATATCCTATTTTGAATAAAAATATTTCACCAGTGGAAGGCTCCTTGGCACAGGATGCCGGATAGATTATGGGTACCACAACGGCGCCTATTTCTGCCTTGAAGCAGCAATGCGTAAATATTACTGTGTTTCGGTCTGAAAGGCGCCGTAGCTAGTGAACATCTTATATCTCAAGGTGATCAAGCGCAGTTATAGTGCCGCTCATAACTTTTGGGGTTTTTCAACAATCCTGAGCGGCGCTGCATTGTAATGGACATGTCATATTAATTACTATCAGCTGAACATGCTGCTGGTCTCGTCCTTTATTTTCATAAAAAAAAATTAAACTTCGTGTTCATTATCAGTACTTACCAACGGTGTCAGGTTTAGTGGATTGCAGGTGGTAGTATCCTGACTCTTCCATTAAAAATGAGAAATATTTGCCTAAAGGATACACACGGTCATATATTTCATTCTCCACCAATAAACTGGGAACGAAATTCCCTGAAAGCATAACGATAATTAGTATACTGAGCAAGGAACAAAGTCTGGGAAAATAGGAGATTCTTTCACTGTTTACGCATGAGAGTTGAACAAAGCATACAAGATTTTATGACGATACGTCACTCGAACGGCTTGCTCAGTTGGCAGAGCACTCGCACGAAACGCGAGAGGTCGTGGGTTCGAGTCCCGCATCGTTCACAAAATTTTATTTCTGTGTTTGCGTATTGATATTGTGTATTCATGCCCTATATGTCTAGCTTGGATATGTTACAGTTAGACTATTGAAGCATTTGTTACCCGTTTCGGAGTGATCGATAGTGAAATCGTTTTCTTTTCACAATTACATTATTTACTCTTTTTTGGCTTTTTAATAGAGTGGAATGAACTGTTTATGAATTATACGAATACGTACCTATTGATGCGCTTGATCTTGCAATAACTATATATTAATCGCGTGAAGTAAGTCGCTAATACCACGCATTTTTCCATGCTCAATGCATTACTACCAATATAAACTGCGATTAGTTTAACAATAGGTGGAGTAACATATCGTATTTTTTGGGCTTCAGCGAGAAGAATTTACTATGGTAGATTAATTTTATATATCTTTATTTATTACAAGTTAATTTAACCCTTCGCAAAAAGCTCTAAGATTTAATTCCGTTGATTTCCGAGAATTTAACAATTTTTTTTAGTAAAGTAAACATATTTCAAATTAATTAAAGTGTTTATTAAATTTGAATGGACAAAAACAAAACAAATACTATTATAATTAGGCTAATGTCTTGGAATTATAGTCTGGATGTGTTATTAAAAATAGCAAGTTACTAAATATTGGGGTTTACCCAAAAAGACCCCTTCGAAAAAAAAATCTAAAATTCTATGCACTTCACTATCACGTTGGCGGCCGATAAAGACTGAAGTCCCTTTTCCGTTAACTTTTGTATGCGGACATCCAATTGTCTTTGTTATAATTTATACAGAATTTCACAGACTTTTATTATATTATAAGTTCAAAGGAAAATAGCAATTCCTATTAACAAAATAAGGTGTGAAATCGAATGAGGTCGCGTGGATTTCGTCGTTGGTCCATATGTACAACTAGCCGACCCGGCAAACGTTGCTTTTCCATATAAATTATTTTTAGAGTTAGACCGTTTCTTGCTACCTGCCAATAAAAGTCCCGTCAAAATCGGTCCAGACGTTTCAGAGATTAGCCGGAACAAACAGACAAAAATTGTAAAAAATGTTATTTTGGTGTATGTATTCATATACATGTTAAAACGGTTATTTACATATTACAAACAGACACTAAAATTTTATTTATATGTATAGATAGATGGGAGACTCGTTGCGTTACATTAGTACTTAATGGACTAGTGGAGGGCGAAAAGATAAGGCCTTAATCCACGAAGCAAATTATACATACCCAGAATAGTATAAAATAGTGTCAATGGTGTGAAACTCAATACAGGCATATTGGAGTGGAAGCCCAGAACATTTTCAGGAAATACTGTTGCCATTGCAGACCCAACTATGTGTCCAATATCACCACCCTGAATGTAGTACTTGCTGTGACCCAGACGGTTCATTAGTTTGTGCATTACCACCCCTATTTCAAGCGGGCCCATACCAGAACGAACAGCAGCCTAAAATAAAAGAACTGTAAATACTTTTTATTTGTAGTAAGAAATAATACTTGGTGTAACATCAGAAGGCATTATTCGTAATCTTTATTCTTTTAATGACAAATTTGATAGGAAGTTGTGTCAAAAATCTTAAAAACTTGCGATATAATTTAACTACTCTTAAACTTGCTATACAATTCATCTACATAAATCGATACCAACACGATAAAATTGGTTGTAATATAAAAAAAAGACTTTATTTAATGCGATCACAGAATGAAGAAAACACACCTTTGAAAGACTGAGAAGATTAATTTTAAATTATACTCAATTCACAGCTGCCGCGGATTCATAATACATGATTAATTAGTTTACGTACACTACGACTACTCCATGTTTGAGAGGACTGCTTTAGTCCGATCAAATAAATAAAACTAAAACATTTACAATGATGTAGTGAGCGATTAAAACCGACTCCATATCTATCTCGAAGATCCCACGAGGCCTCAGGTCAGTACCTAAATCGCAGATTTGACAAATTCAAATATTTTTATTCAAAAATAGTATGTGACATCACCACTTATTGAAAGGCAAAAACTACCACCCATTCCAAAAAGAATGCCTCAGATCTGAGAAGAATGGGGGCAACAAACTCACCGGGCTTTTTTTTTTGATAAAAAAATATGTTTACAAAGTAATATTGTACAATTAAACTTATTATTTAATAGCCTGAGGGCGGTCGCTCCATTCCCAATCTGTGGAATCATTAAGAAAGTCATTTATGTTATAGTAACCTTTACCACATAAACGTTTTTTTAAAAATTCTTTTGAATATCGTAATACTTTTGTTTTGAACATTTTCTGGGATCTTGTTGTAAAAGCATAGGTACATCGCCCCACAAAAGACTTACTAACTCGACTTAGCCGAGTAGTAGGCATAACAAGTTTATGTTGTGACACACGCTTGATGTAATTTAATTTTTAAGGAGTTGACCTTTGAAGTGTATGTTCTAAGCTTTGATGTCTCCTAAGTCGTATCAATTTAGGAATAGTGTCCGGCAGATGATTCCACCAACTACCAAGTGGCTGTGTGAGGCACGAAGTTTGAAGAATTGAATTCTCATCGATTATACACTTGATCATAAACGAGCCGTTACTGAGTTACATTATCTTCTTCTTTGCGTGCCTCTTCGACTAGCGAAGGTTGGCAGTCAGCTTTGTAATTTTAAATTTTTGTTCTTCGCGATGCGAAATAGCTATGCCGCACTCGCGATTCCTGTCCACTCTCGGATGTTACGCAGCCAAGACTTTTTTCTACGACCGACGCCTGTTCTTCCGCCAACTTTTCCAATCATGATGAGTTGTAGGAATTCGTACCTCTCGTGCCTAAACACGTGCCCCAAATATACGACTTTCCTCATATTGATGGTTTGCATGATTTCGCGTTTTTGATTGAGTTACATTATTCTGAGTTATATTGTCATAAAAACGGCTGATTCGGAGTCTTTCCACGAACCATCCTTGTCTACAGACAAGACTACAACAAGACAAGGGAATCCATAAGTTGTGTATAATTTCTTCAAATAAAAATGTTTTGAAGCACTTAAACTTTGTTTACATTCTTTTTCTCTTCTCGTTGGCCTTACTATACATAATTCGATCGCCACCGTCGACCTAGATACTTCAATCTTTCACGTGTCTTAGGCAATTTACTATAATGGGGATTGAGCAGGCTATCAACTGTAAATAAAACCTGTAGGTCACAACTGGAGAGTTGAACAAACATACAAAGATTTATGAACGATGCAGTTATCTGTTAGTGGAAGCACGCGTTAAGAGCGCTGGAGGCAGTAGCACCAGAGAAGCGGATCCGTAACCCGCATCATATTTTATGTTAGGGTGTGTGAATTCAAAAATATATTTTAAAGTATTTTTTACGTTTCCGTAACATTGATACCATTAACCGAAGAACCAACTATGTATATTGTTCAGTTAACAGTTTTAGTCTGAGTTTTCACCGGCCTACACATACTACAGCTGCAACCCAGTATACCTTAACTAACGTGTTTCAGTTTTAAAGGTGACACAGAGTTTATTTATGAGTAACGACAAGCGCAGGGTGGTGTGATCGGTAACTCGTTTTGTCACTTAATAAAAAAAAAATACCTGTGAATAACCATATCCAGGCAGGCTCGGTATAATAAGTTCTAGGGCGAAAGACTGATCCGGTTTAGGGGATAGCTCTTCAATCAGCTCATAGAACTCTCTGAAAGATCCTGGCCACCCGTGAAGAAGAAGCAGGGGTACTACCTGAAATAATAATATAATACTTAATAATGACCACCATTGGGAGGCTAGTAGAATTACTGGGCTAATCAGACGTAACATGTTGTCTGAAAGTGACGAGTGTGACCACAGACATAGATCCAAGTAGATAACGCAAACCCCTCCGTCTGTATGAAAACCAAGCATGCCCTTTTTTGTACCTACTGTGACGTCGTTAAGATGCCAAAGCCTAACGTTTAGCCGCTCGCATCATTATTAGTTGACGTTTTCAGTACATCAATAGTCGGTATTGCTTATTACTAAAGTCGGCAATGTATTATAAATAAAATAAAAGCGTCAAAGGAAGAGCATTGTTCCTCCATTTGACACGCGAAGTACCTACATACACTCGTGGCATCTATTTGGATCCATGTCTGTGAGTGTGACAGACTAGACACATGGGCATGGTAAAATACTCTTCATTCGAGTATATAAACACACAAAAACTAACACTATAAGTTATAATTTACCAAATATCATGCAATTGACGCGAGCGCAAAATTTGGAAATTCCAGCGTAATTTGTAATTTTATAAAGTAATAATTCTAATTTACGCGATGGCGGCATCGATCAATGGACAGCGGCGGACAAAGGCGTGAGAAGCCCCGCCTTATTCTTTTGAGCGGCCGCACAGCTGACGCTAGCTTTACGCCATTGGACCGAGTTCAGGACGATGACCTTAGTTTACTAGTAGAATAAATAAGTCAGGGGTTTTGGTTTTGGTATTTTTTAATTTTTAGTGGTGTCGCCGCATTCTACTTCATATCCATATCATACATGGTTTTTTTAACACTAAACTTGAATAATAAATTGAACATTACAATTTATTAGGGATAGTAACAAATACTTACATCTACATCACCAGTGACCTCAGGCTTAACATGGACAAAATGTATGTCCAAACCCTGTATTTTGGTTTTATAATGATTATATTTATTAAGAAACTTCTCCCGCTCAGCAAAGTTGTACTTGTTTTGCCAATAATCAAGTACTTGAGTGAGAAAATTAGAATTAAATCCATAGTTGAAACCGGCATCTTCTATCGGTGGCACAAACTGACGTCGGTGAAGCAGAAGGTTTCGAAGCTCTCTGATCATCTGAAATGATATGAAGAAATTTTTAGAACTTTCTAGTGGTAGAATTGTAAGGTATGGTTACAGAAGACATGGTATCTATTCTCGAGGTGACGGTTGAAGTTTTATTGATTTCTGCTAACACATAATTCCCTATTGAAGTGTTAAATGCGAAATCATGTGATAGTACAATTTAGTTCATATGAATCACAGGATCACACAGTCACAATAGTGACCGTATCAATTATGGTAGTGTGGTTGTGTTAAGTTTTAACTTGTTAGTTTTATTCTTTTTGTCACCATAAGCATGTAGTATCAGCATTTAAATATGATGATAATTAATAAACATACTTAAAGATGAAGTGATGAAAGTAATGTTGAAAATTCCCATTGGTTAAATTTTATAAAATTTATTTGTATATAATTTTGATTATTTGTGTGTCATATGATAATAATCCTTTCATCATCACAGTAAATTTATTAATAAATTAATACTTTGATAAAATAAATTATGATGAGAAAAATACTCCCTAAAATAATTCTTCAAAACTCAAAAATATTGTTCTGAAGTTTTCACTTCAGATACACAGTCCTACAACAGCTGACAGTTTTTTATATGAAATAGAAAAAAGAAAGCTGCTCTTGGTAACTTCAACCAGCTGTCCATGCCGCCATTGCACATGAGGAATGACACCCTGGCCCATATGTCAAAAAAGAAAGCCGAATTCCTGTGCACTCTTTTTGCCTCCAACTCGACTCTTGAGGACAACGGAAAAACACCGCCGACCATCCCGCGGTGTCAGAGCTCCATGCCTGAAGTACAGTTCAGACAAAAAACTGTTCGGCGAGCTCTGTTTTCGTTGGACGTCAGGAAGTCGAGCGGGCCGGATGGCATTTCTCCAATTGTGCTTAGAACGTGTGCCCCTAAGTTGACGCGGGTGCTAACGCGTTTATTCCGGCACTCTTATTCAAAAGGCGTAGTCCCTGACTCATGGAAGTCAGCCCTTGTCCATCCAATCCAATAAAAAGGAGCCAGTTCGGATCCGTCAAACTACAGGCCTATAGCAATTACCTCCCTGCTTTCCAAAATCAAGGAGAGCATAATTAACCGCCAGCTCTCGGTATACCTTGAGGGTCACCAGTTTTTATTTTTGTTGTTATAACGACAATAGGACCTAATAATACTCTATGAAAGATAACATGTTCACTGGTAAATGGACAGACGGTTCCCGATAGTTACCCTTAGCCGTCAGCTCTTGGTATATCTAGAGGGTCACCAGTTGATCAACGACCGGCAGTACGGCTTTCGCCATGGTCGGTCGACTGGCGATCTTCTGGTATACCTAACACATAGATGGGCGGCGGCCATTAAAAGCAAGGGGGAAGGCTTGGCAGTTAGCCTGGATATAGCGAAGGCCTTTGATCGTGTATGGCACAAGGCGCTCCTCTCAAAACTTCCATCGTTTGGGCTTCCCGAGAGCTTATGCAAGTGGACCTCCAGCTTCCTCACTGGGCGCAGCATACAGGTCGTTGTCGACGGTTATTGCTCGATTCCAAAGCCCGTGAACGCTGGAGTGCCCCAAGGCTGTGTCCTATCTCCCACGCTGTTTCTTCTGCATATCAATGATATGTTGGACACCTCCAACATGCATTGCTATGCAGACGACAGCACTGGTGATGCCGTATACACGGGCCATGCAGGTCTCTCTCGGGAAATCGTCAACCAGTGCCGGGAGAAACTTGTCTTCTATCAAGTCCTCTCTCGAGAAGGTCGCGGAATGGGGTAAATTGAACCTTGTCCAATTTAACCCCCAGAAGACTCAAGTTTGCGCGTTTACCACAAAAAAATCCCATTTGCCGTATCACCGCTCTTCGACAACACTTCCCTTAAAGCCTCGTATCGGAATACTGGGTCTCGAAATCTCGAGCGATTGCCAATTCCGTGGCCATGTGGAGGGCAAAGCCAAATTGGCTTCGAAAAAGCTGGGGGTCATTAATAGAGTATTGCTGTCATCTCTGGTCTGGCGCACCCCAGTATCTGCTCGATCCATTTGACCGCGTGCAACGCAGAGCAGCTCGAATTGTCGGCGACCCAGTGCTCTGTGAACGGCTGGATCACTTGGCGTAGCGTAGAGACGTCGCTTCATTGTGTGTTTTCTACCGCATTTATCACGTATTATGTTCCGAAGAGCTGTTTAACCTGATTCCTGCCACCGAATTCCACCTTCGCACGACACGCCACAAATTAGGATATCATCCCCACCATCTGGATGTGTGGCGGTCCTCCACAGTGCGCTTTTCAAGGAGCTTTCTTCCTCGTGCTACTAAGCCGTGGAATGAGCTTCCTAGTGTGGTGTTTCCGGGACGATACGACATGGGTACCTTCAAAAACAGCGCGTACACCTTCCTTAAAGGCCGGCAACGCTCTTGTGATTCCTCTGGTGTTGCAAGAGAATGTGGGCGGCGGTGAACACCTAACACCAGGTGACCCGTACACTCGATTGTCCTCCTATTCCATAAAAAAGAACAGAAGGACAAATGAGGTTATGGGTCATCTGATGGTAAGTGATCACCGTCTCTGTGCATCAAAGGTTTGCATGGTTTTTGGAGTTACTCTGGATGTCATACCAACATGGAAATAGCACAAAATTAAGCTCATTCTACAGCTTCATTGTATATCTTTCAAACTGCCCTATAGAGACACTCCAAATGAACCATCCAAATGCTGAGGATTATATTTAACTGTGTGGCATTTAGTGTGACACTGGAATTCTTTAGCAGGAGCCAGGTCAGACAGCAACATAGTACTCCCCATGATAAATGTGGCATAAGATACAAAATGAAGTGACATCTCCACAAAATCCTCAGTATATGTATATGTTTTTTTAAAACAATAAGGAAGGAGATGAGCAGGATATTCAGCTGATGGTAATTGAAACATCCTACTTATTACAATGCAGTGCTGCTCAGGATTCTTCAAAAATCCAAAAATTCTGAGTGGCACTACAATTCAGCTCGTCTCCTTGAGACATAAGATCTTAAATCTTGTTTGCCATGTATATTAACTCTATAGATTGTTCATTATGTGGTTTATCATATGAAAAAATAAGCAACTCCATTATTAACACACTTACCTCAACTGAAAACTCCACATAAAAGGGTTTTATAGATAGGTCAGGTTTACTGTCTAAAGGATAATGTCCCCAATAAGCATCCATGTCTATCTTGGGCATCTCAGGAGCAGTATGTAGGACATTATAGACATAGTATGATAGAGCAACTGAACATAATATCAAAATGATTGATATTTTTTTCTGAAACAAAATTTAATGTCAATAATAAATTTTTCATAATATCATTTTGGAGCAACCCTTAAGTAATCTAGTAAACACATGCTAGCATAGGCACTGGCATCAACTTGTCCCACACAACACCAAAGCTGTTCAGAACTTGTAGGTGAGTAACACCCTCGTAAAGATGACCAAAATTTTTGTTTATTAAATATATAATTTGTTTGTATTAAAATATTTATGATTACAGTTAAGTAGTTCTACCCATATGTCACCAATATAGCACCACCTGTATAATTATTACAACAACTACTCTTTTCGCGCTTTGGGGGTTGAAGGGGGCTATATATGCCCCTTCTCCCTCCTCCACTCTTAAATAAGGATGCGAATTTCTACTACAGACCCGACTGCAAATAAATGGAAAATAATAGGCTTCATCTTATTTTCTTATATCTCACAGTCTTGATAGCAAGTACATGTGCATTATGCATGTCTTCTGGAGGACTACATTCACTCTTTCACACAAGCCATATTATTTTTGATACTCTAGACCGGACCCCTTTACATAGATCCCCGATCTGATCGTGGAAATGTATCTTTATCCGATGTTTACAAATATCTTATCATTTATGGTAATAATTGTTGGAAAGTAGCTATTATGATGAGGCCAAAGGTAAATAATAAACTTAAAATTAGTTATACCTTATATTAATTTTGAAGTTAAAATTACGATTTCAATTAATATTCATTAAATATTATGTAATAAAACCTTACCCCTGTATTTGATTTTTCTTTTACTTTTTCCATATTACTTATAGTTACCAAATTTCTTTCTTAGCAGGTGTGTAAGATTTTATAACTCTATGTTACTTGCACTTTATAATTTGCATGTTCATTGGTATTCGAAATTTAAATCCCAATCAATAGGAATTTAAGATTCACCGGCCGGTTTGTACTTTGTTTTGTCATTCTCACGTTGTTGATTTATCAGCAAACAGCTGACACTGACCACAGAGTACTTTTAGTCTTTAGATTATTTGGGATAAAACTGATGACTGGGCAGCATGGTCTGTGACCTTAGCCTGTTCGTTGTGGAACGAATAAAAATAAAAAAAGATTCTTTGGGATATATTTTTTTTTTTTATATTAATTCGTTCTTTCGAACAGGCTATAGCCAGGGGCCTTACTGCCTTGTCGTTAGTATTTTCATTTCTTTGGTATTTATTATTTTCACTATTTTGTTTTACAAAAAGTCCAATCCAGTTTTCTCATTTCATCTTACATTATTTCCATTTTCCTTTTCCAATTATGTATATTCGATAGCGAATATTTATAGTAGTTTCTTTCATCAAATCCAATCCAGTCTTAAAGTCATCAGTTATTTTACCATTTCCGTTAATGTATAATTCTCTAAAGAATATTTTCCATATTTTCCTTTTAGTAAGTCCAAATCCAGTAATATAGTCTCTAATAATTTTCCCCTTTTCTTAAAGTCAAATCCAGTGTAATTTGCATAACTTTTTAGAATAATACCTACCTATTTACATTATCTGTTCAGTTCGCGAATTGCGCTATGCTATTACTAGTTGTATATGTACAAGTTATAACGTATTTACATAATTATAAACAAATTTACAACGTATGTATCTACAAATTACAATGTATTTACAGTACTACATACAAATTTATACAAGGACATATAAGTTGATGTGTCCTTTAATAGATCTATTACTGAGAGCGGGATTATATTGGGTGCACCATATATTTCCAGTAGCTCATCCATCAGCACAAGGCGCTGTATGCCAAAGGACGAACAATCAAAAAAGATGTGATCCAGAGACTGATCTTGTTGCTTATTACAATGGTCACAAAAAGGAGAGGAGACAATTTTTTTGCGATGAAGATGTAAATTCAATCAATAGTGACCAATACGCATTCGTGTTATTGTAGTATAGAACTTTCTGTGAGCGTTATTTTTAAACTTACAAAACCAGGGTGTGCTATTAACGGGATTATCTAACAAAGTATACGAATGAGCCTTATTTTCAACTTCTGTACAATTGTACCAATATCTTCCCCAAAGAAGAGTCATACGCTGTTTTAGATTACTTATTATATCTGTATATGGTATGTTAATGTCTAGATCTTTGCAATCAGGATATAGGGATAGATCGGATATATTAATGATAGTTCTAGCTAGAAAATCAGCGCTTTCGTTTCCTGCTACTCCTATATGGGACGGGACCCAAACGAAATCCACTTTAATATCGATTAAACATAGTTCGAACCACAATTCCTTTATAGCAAAAATGATGTAATTGATGTTAGCACTCATTTTGTTATTTGACAAACTTTTTAACACACTCATACTATCACTAACTATTACCCACTTCTTATTAAGTTGATTTTGTTTCTTAATATGCTTTAAAGCAAAAAGAATAGCGACGGCTTCAGCAGTAAAAATACTGGCATATCTATTAATCTTAAAGCCAATACCCTTCCTAATTTCAGGAAGGTAGATTGCAAAAGAAACATTATTATTGTTTTTTGCGCCATCCGTATAAACAAATTTACAATTAGACCATTCTGACAATAATACATGAACCTCCTCTTTTGAAGTTAAATTTGGATCTATTACAACATTAATTGCAGAATATTTACATCGAAAAGAACCTGCATGGCAGGGAAGTATATTATTATTCCGATGAATATTTAAATCTTGTAGAAATTTAAAAAATGAAGAAAAATCTTGCAAGATAAACAACTGTCTCGGAAATGAAGACGATTGATAAGCAATAAGATTCTTAAGAAGATTGTTCGTCGGCAAGCTATAGAGCTTTAAAATAAATCTTTCTTTAAGATAACTAAATCTAATACACAAAGGAGGAAGGTTGGCCTCGATTTGCATAGCAGCTATTGGGCTAGTTTTAAGTGCACCCAATATTGTACGCATACATTTATTTTGTATTTTATCCAGACTATCAACAATTTTGCTGTCTGCGGCGAAACAATGAAAGCCATATTCAAAATGACTACGAATAAGCGATTTATACAAAATTAACAATATTTTAGGGTCCGCTCCCCACGACGTTGCACACAAAGATTTTAATACATTATAAGCTTTATTCGCTTTAATTATAACACTATCTGTATATTTTTTCCAAGAAAGTTTTGGAGTAAATGTTACACCTAGAAATTTTATGTCACATGAAATAGGCAGTGGAATGCCATTGTATAAAATGGGAGGTAATATGATGCGTTTACGACCAATCACAAAGACTTTTGATTTGGTTGGATTTACATTTAAATTAAGATAAGAAAAGTATTGATATAAATTTACAAGTGCTTTATTAATAGTAGCGGCTAAATTAATCAGATCAACTCCCGATACATAGACGACTAAGTCATCTGCATACTGTAGGTTTACTATATTTGGCCCCAAAATAAGGTTCAATCGTCTTATGTACATAATAAAAATTAAAGGAGACAATATTCCCCCCTGACAAACACCTAGAGAAGAAAGTCGTGGTCCATACAAATGTTTATTAAATTTTACATATACTTTTCTGTCAGTCAAAAAGGATTGCATCCAATTTATTATTTTACCTGGTATCCCTAACATTGATAACTCGTCACAAAGCACGGCAATATTTACACTATTGAAGGCACCTGAGATGTCAAAAAATACAGACAAAAGATATTGATTACTTGCTAAACATTGATGCGCATCAAGCTGTAACTGCGCTATACTCTCCCTAGAAGACCGACCTTTGCGAAAACCAAACTGATTATTAGGCAAAAGACAATTTTGTTCTATAAAGAACTCGAGACGTTGTTTTAGAAGCTGCTCAAATATCTTCCCAACACAAGACGTGAGAGCTATAGGTCTATAAGAGTCAGGTAACATTTTATTTTTGTCTGGCTTTAAAACTGGGATTAAACAGTCTGTTTTCCATTCTGCAGGAATAGTATTCTCCTTCCATAGGCGATTAAGATTATTTAAAAAGATGTTGAGACTGTGGCAATTAAGTTTTTTGAGTAAAATATATGGAATGGTATCAAGACCGAAAGATGTATCTCTTCTAGTAAATAAAGCGGATTTTAGTTCTTGTAAAGAAAAAGGCTCTATCAAATATTTATTACTATCATTAACAACATTTACATAGTTAGTTAACTCATTTGATACAAAGTCAGAAGTATACTTTTGTAGAAAATCTGGAATCCAACTATCATTTAACACACTGTCAGGAATGTAAGTTTTGTTAAATTTGCGCATGTATTTCCAAATTGAAGACAAAGGAGTACAACGATTAAATGAATTGCACAAGCCTATCCAGCTATTTCTTCTTTCACTTTTTAAGATAAGTTTTTTTAAAGCCCGCAATCTCTTAAACTCCACATAATTTTCATCAGTGGAGTTTTTAAAATTAATGTAACCATTTTTAGCATTTAAAACTGCTTCTGTACACCTCTGATTCCACCAAGGCGACCAAGGATATTTAAAAGATTTTTGTGAACAAGAACTAGTAGCATTATTACTATTAGAACTTTTGGAAAACAGACAGCTAGGGATTGACTGCTTGGCAGCAGAAAGTAAAATATTACAAAAGGAATTAAAAGCATCTATTGAAGATAAAGTGTCAAATTTAACATCATCCAAATAAGAAACAACTAAGTTACTATACATATTCCAATTCACCTGCTTATAATTAGGGTGAGTGGGCAAATGTAGATTATTACATAATGTGTTTTGCAAACTAATACTATCACTACTTACTGCCATTTTTATTATTACAGGGAGATGATAACTACTGCCCAGAGGACTGTCAATAACTGACCAGTCACATAAAAGAGCCAAAGATGGAGTTACCAAAGTCAAGTCAAGAGCATTAGGACGCCAAGATGGAGATCCTATTGTGGTAGCTTGACCTTTATTCAGAATAACAAGACCATTCTCATCTATAACCTCTAAAACATCTTTACCTCGAGGCAATGTATCAACACATCCCCACAACATGTGATGAGCATTGAAATCACCTGCAAATATCATTGGCTCTGGAATGGACTTAATTAAACTGTTTAAATTGTTTTTATTAAATGGAGGATTTGAATTGGAAGGACTGTAAAAACTCACAATACTCAGTTCTTTGTTATTAATTTTAATTTTAATGCAAACATCTTGTAGAGCACTATCATAATATGTATTTATGTTAGAAAATGTGATATTATTATGAATAAAAATTGCTACACCATTGTGTTTATTACCACAATCATTCCTTATTGTGTTATAGCCTTTTATTAAAAAATACTGATGTGGTTTTAACCAAGTTTCCGAAATTATAGCAATATGGATATGATTTTCATATAAAAACCTTGTAAAAATAAGCCTATTACTAATAATACTTTGAGCGTTCCACTGCACTATATTCAATGTATCCATAATAACAATTAACTAGGTGTCTTTTTTCTAAAAGTGTTATTCAGAATTTCCTTAATACTATTTGAATTTATAGTTAACTTATCTTTATTTGTACAAATTTGTAAAACTGCTTCAACCAAGAGGTTCATAAATTTGTCAGATTTTATAAGATTGCTCAGGTGTGTGTCAATATACTTTGAGTTTAATTGAGGGAAAGCAGATTCATTGAAGAGATCTGAGTATCTAACACTACGGGACTTCACTTTGTTTTCTTCAATTTTTTGTTTTTTCAGAGGACAGGTAGATGAGATAGCTATGTGATCTCCACCACAGTTGGCACATTTTGTTAAAGTTTTTGGACACATTTTAAAATTGTGATTGTCAGAACATATGGAACAAACTTCATTGTTTCTACAAAATTTAGCAATATGGCCAAATTTCATACAGCGTAGACACTGTTTAATAGGGGGTACATATACATTAACCTCATGCCTCCAGTGATCAAGTGTTACATACTCAGGTAACAACGTTGATGCAAATGTGACTGCAACAGTTTGCGTTGGAACAAAGGAGACAACACCCTGTGGGTCCTTTACTCGCCGCATGAACCTTCTCACAGCAATAACTTTTTTACTCGATGCAATTAATTGATGAATTTTTTTGTTGGAGTAATCAGTGGGAACAGAAGTAAGAACTCCAGTGACCTCCGTTTCAGAAGCCGGAATTGAGGCAACCATCTCCAACTCGCTAAGTAACTTTTCATTTTTTAAAAATACATTCGCATTGTTAGGCAGGTCAAAGGTAACACCAACTTTAAAAGCATTAACGGACCTCAGGTGCAACACACCCGATACGCAATGCCTCCTGATTCCATTTGACAGACCCAACCTGTCCTTGTCTGATATTTTGACTTCACCCTGCTTGCGATTGAGAAATACAATAAATTCCTTATTTGAATTTTCGTCGTATAACCTATAATAATTTGTCGCTCTATAAGGGGTATACTTCTCTTTATCCTTTCTTCTTACAATGAGACGTTCAGTCACCTCCGCGTCAGATACCGAGGATTCGGATAGGGGAAGTTCGTCTGCTGGTTCTGCGTCGCTCTGGCCGTTCTTCGGCCTTTTACCTGTACGCTTCCCCATGGCGATGGGGAAGCGCACTTAACAATTTATATATACAAAAATCGAATATTTATAAACCAGGATAAACAATTTACAAGTATGAAAAATATATGCACTATGAACAATAATTTAAACAATTTTTTTTTGTATAAGCGCGCCTTCCTTCGTTCACTCGTTCCCGCCAAAAAACTCTTTGGGATATACCATAGCCTACTAATAGTGTAGTTAGAATAATAGTAGGCTATGGTTAAATTGAAAAAAGAAAAAATACTTTGGGGACTGAAAGTGTTCACACAGCCTATTGCCTAATCGTACGCCTGGGGTGCGTTCTGTTTTTGCGTTATCTTTTCAACTCGCTCCTATGTTCAGAACGACCATGGTGTCTTGAGGCATAATGACATAACATTAAAGCTTTATCGTCAAAAGTCAATTTTCTTGCAGAAACACAATTGCACCAATCAAACATTCTTAACAAAATGGATAAACGCGGAAAGTTTGCCAATTATCAATTGTGATGGTTGAAAAGTTGCACTTTCCGAGGTCCGGAACGGTTGAGTTTAGTCAACTGAACGTTAAGTGGGCTCTACACTCGGCCGTGAATCACGACAAAAGTTTACAGCCGCGATTCGCGTCTGAACTCTGCGCGAAAAATATGCCCTTTACATTTGTAACTTTGCCAGTTATGTTCGCAATAACGTTCGCGCCTTTGATAGAAATGGACGTCGAAGTTGCTGCTGCCGTGACTCTGTGCGCTCTAGCGTGCTGCAATTATATGTATATTAAAAATAAAAAACAAATAAAGAAGATGATGGATGACAGGAATTCATCGCAAAAGAACCAGGTAATCAAAATCATTATTACGACCCACCACTTTGCAGTCTTCCCAGCCGGGAAATGACAGTGATTTCCCGCGACATATCATCATCATGTCATCATTCCGTAATAATACTGATAAAATTCAACACTTCAAAGTTGATATATTCCTAGTTTAGAGTGGTCTATGTTATTTAATTAATTATTTTTTTCAGTGCAACTATGGGAAAGCATTTGAGTGAATTTGTAGTTGAACCTTCTGGAGGAGTAAAAAAATACTAGAATGTCGCTCAATCACGAGTCACGTCCGCTACTAATTCTATTGCCAGGGCCGGATTTACACTTAATGGCACCCCTGGGCACCAGAAAAAAATCCGCCCCAATACTGGAATTTTACTTAAACTTATAGTTTATATATTGTATTTTTGAAAACTAAAATAACTAATTTATTGCAGAAACTTTATTATATGTTACCTATATATTCTATAAACATGAATTTACAAATAATGGATAAATTGAATTTCTTGAATTATCAATTTAACCAAAAATTATTAATGAACTCAAGAATGAATTAAGTATATTGAGCAATCTTGATAAGACTAAAAAAAATTTTTTTCACTTTCAAAATTTTGCCGCCCTAAAAAATTTGCCGCCCTGGGCACTTGCCCCAACTGCCCCTATTGTAAATCCACCGCTGACTATTGCGAAAACAGTGCGAGTGTAGACACGCTCGCGACGTTATCGTTCACGCAGTATGAACTAAGCGTAAATCCTTTGTCGTGGGACATAATATCGACATCGACTGGGGAACACTGAGAAGCGCGATCGCGAAGGCGTGAAGCTATCTACTCGAGCATTTCACGGTATTCGCATACTGTACAGAGCGCATTACAGTTGTGCTCTGAACAGTATATAACAATAGAGCCCAAGCGCGACTTTGATAACGATAAGTGGGCGTTGTGCTTGGTAAGCAGAAGGAATAAAATAGTTAGTATACTAGCGTAGTATTCTAAGTTTATACCTGAAATACACAATTAAAATGTATCCACCCCACAGACGTTTAAGGAAAACCTTCATCTACGATACAGATTTTTTGCATGTATTAGTATACTAAGACTTACGGCAAACGTTGTTTTACTATACATAAATTATTTTGTTTCGTTTTTTTTTCTCTGATGTAACTTTAACCTTACAAATCCTATTTTCGGGTTATTAAATAGCATATAATATATAAAACTCACAAAATAGTGGTTTTCTATTGCTAACAGAATTATCCAAATCGGTTCAGTAGATCCAGAGATAAAGGCCGGCATCGCTCTTGTGATTCCTCTGGGGTAAGAGAATGTGGGCGGCAATGATCACTTATGCCGTATGCTCGTTTGTCCTCCTTTTTCATAAAAAAGATTAGCCTTTAGAAAATTGTGATACTTAATGATTTTAGATGAAAGAAATTATTTTATGTTTTCGTCAATTTTACAATATTTTATATTATTCTGCTATTTGGGACGAATACAACAAATTAAAAATCATGAAAATCAGACTTTGCGTGATGCATGTAAATTGGAACTAAGAATTTTTTATGATGATCTCAATAACTTACTAAAAATTACCACGCTTCAGACACTCATACTGTAAGTATATATATCTGTGGTGTGTACGTCACGATTCCACAAAGCATCCCAATCCCGGTATCTCTTGTGAAAACATCAAGGTTTTGTGGTTATCAAGAATGCTTAGCATCAAGGTTTAGTAAGAATTCCACGTAAGCCTATTACTCCACTTTGTCCTCCACTTCGTCGAACGATCCTAGTTACCAATTCCCCAGTCCCACGGTTATGTAAAATTTTAAATTCTTATAGCGTAGCTGATATTGACATATTTGCTGATTCCTTAGCCAAATTCCGCAAGACCATTTCCACCAACATTGGCAATCTTTAATAATGTTATAATATGAAAATTAATGTAACTGTGTATCACTATGTTACCTACTCATTTATTAATTTAAAAAAAAACTATTTAATTCTTAACTTATTATGCATGCTGTGTTTATTTGTAAGTAATCACTACATTTAGTTCCTAGTTTTTAGTTCTACTTTTTATATAATATGTGTGTATTATTGTAAGTGATTGTAAATAAACCTAATAAATAAATAAATACTACGCTCCAGACACTTATTCTTATAGGTTTTCCTCGCAGATTTATAAAAGATTTTCATCGGGATGTTTTAAATTATTAATACAGGTACTTGCCCATTATTCTGATTTCTTATCCTCACACTGAGTCGTAGTGCGGCTGTAGTGACAACCCTTCTCGTAAAGTTGATGAAATGGGCTTGGTTGGTTATGCAACAGGATCTCGGTGAGTAGGTGATTTTCGCAGGTAGGTTTCCCGCCGATACGGTCAACTGTTCACGAGAATGAGGTGCCCGACGGATTATAAATTAGCGCATCACACGGTTAGTTGTAACCAAGGCCAGAGCTTCCACTAACTGCAACGAAACTGTATCATGAGACTAAAAGTCCGATTTTCGGCTATGCTGCCCTACCTTGAACGGCTGCCGTCATTGCAATCAACCAGGATGAATGTCCATCTCGCAGAGATCGTGAGTGCCATGGACGCAACCGCGCTCTTCAACAAAACAATCTTGTCTTCCTCCTGCAAAAATAATAAGTTATAACAAACACAATTAAAATTTCTCACCGTACATGTTGCCACCAGAACATTCCAAAGTATGCGCATCTATCAGAATACCATGTAAATAAGCATGTACAAGGGCCACCCTGCGGAGAGCAGATACTGCGATGGAAAAATCAGCACACGTCGCGCCTCAGGGTGCTCCAAGCCTCTTCCGTAGACTTTGTGGCACACCGTTGGATCCATTAAACATTAAAAAATAAAAATTTCAGAAAAACTTAAATACGGCCAATTTATAAGGCTCGGCGCACGTGGACGTGTTTTCGACTGATGCTTTTTAACAATAATTTTACATCAAAAATCACAATTTAATCAAATGATGATTTATGATGTAATTTTACAGTAAAATAATTATTTATCTTATTATACTCGTTTTTATAACAGGTGTGTTGTAGTATTTTCACCAATTATACATTATAATATTATGTATTTTTGTAACTCCTGCGGGTGATTGTAATTGGTAAATTGAGTGTTGATTGACTTGCCTTTTA